>NC_041404.2:9859119-10459119 GCF_900747795.2 Erpetoichthys calabaricus | reverse complement strand
GGAGTCACGTCCCTAGGGGTTTCCACAGTGAGCTCACTCTTACCACTCTTTCTTACCTTTTTTTGTTGTTTTCTTTTTCTTCCTCCTCCTGTCAGCATGTTTCCGGAACTTCATCCTCCTGGATTTGAACCTGTACGATGAGACTACATGATTTTTTGACACTCATCTTGCACTTACCTCTACACCATCTGAGTTGGTGTTGCAAACCCAAATGATTTTTCAGTTTTTCTACAGATCACTCACTGTACTGTACTTTAAATTTCACTTCCGACTATATTTCCTTAAAAAGCTGGCATCTTTCAACATCTGCAATAAGATGCTGCAGATGTTCTATCAAATGGTTGTGGCGAGTGCCCTCTTCTACGTGGTGGTGTGCTGGGGAGGCAGCATAAAGAAGAGGGGCGCCTCATGCCTGAATAAACTGGTGAGGAAGGCAGACTCTATTGTAAGCACAGAGCTGGACAGTTTGACATCTGTGGCAGAGCGACGGCTGCGGTGGGTTGGCACCCTGCCCGGGATTGGTTCCTGCCTTGTGCCCTGTGTTGGCTGGGATTGGCTCCAGCAGACCCCCGTGACCCTGTGTTCGGATTCAGCGGGTTGGTAAATGGATGGATGGATGGATGGCAGAGCGACGGGCGCTGAGCAGGCTCCTGTCAATAATGGAGAATCCACTGCATCCACTGAACAGTATCATCTCCAGACAGAGGAGCAGCTTCAGCGACAGACTGCTGTCATCGTCCTGCTCCGCTGACAGACTGAGGAGATCGTTCCTCCCCCACACTATGCGACTCTTCAATTCCACCGTGGGGGGTGGTTAAACAGTAACATTATACAAAGTTATTGACTGGTATACCTGCCTCGCACTCTCCACCTTGCACTATGTTTTTATCACTCTTTAATTAATATTGTTTTTATCAGTATGCTGCTGCTAGAGTATGTGAATTTCCCCTTGCGGATTAATAAAGTAAGTATGTATGTATGTATGTATGAATCTATCTATCTATCTATCTATCTATCTATCTATCTATCTATCTATCTATCTATCTATCTATCTATCTATCTATCTATCTATCTATCTATCTATCTATCTATCTATCTATCTATACATCAATGGACACATTCCATTTCACACGTTTCCATTTTTTTGTAACCCAGGACCTGATTACATTGCAGATGTTAATATATACCTCAGTATTTTACTTTGTTTATTGGTATTCCTTTTTTTTCCAAACAAACACTTTTTAGATACTCACACTAGAATAATAGGCAATGCTTGATAACAAAGAACAATGCAAATTTACTATAGAAATTGATAGATACTTCAAAAACAAAATAGAATATACATACATCATGCCCAGGGACTGAACCCACAACTTCTCCTTTAAGGGCCGATATGCTAACCGCTACACCAGCACTTCTTGTTATTTTTTTGGAAAAATATCACACCTTTCTATTTCTTCAGAGTTACACACTGGGCAAAATAAAATGATACCATAGTTTGTAAAGTTATTCCACATATGAGGTCCACTTCTACATTTATCTTCCACCTCAATCCCTTGATCTTGTTCCAATCATACAGTATGATGTACATTATCAACTGAGAAAGACCTCCTGACCAGGTTTGGAGGTAGCATAGTGGATAGCATACACGCCCATCAACCAAGAGACCTGATTCAATTACCTTTTATGACCTTAAATGTTTCCTCCAAGAAAAATAAAAAAATAAAATTATATAGTTGTCAATATTGTACGCTACTGCTCGTTAGGTTTTCAGTGATGCACACTTTACTGCATATGCTTTACTTGTGTCAACAGCAAAGCGATTCTAATTATTTCACTTAAGACTTACATATTCGACATTTATATCTAAACTCTTGCTATTCAAAGTGAGAAGCTAAAAAATAACATCTCTCACACTTCAAAAAGAAGATGGGTGCAAAACAGATTGTTTTCCTACTACCACGTTATACTTGCTTTTCAAGTACAATAGGTGCATACAATACAGATAAAGAAGATTATTTCAAAAATATTTTAAAAAATCTTACTCTTTGACATGAACCAAACCCTTTGCTATCATTTAATGGCCAGATTTCCTAACCACTACACCACACTTTCTGAAGTTATTCCACATAAGGTCTACATTGATCTTCCACCTCAATCTCTTGATCTTTGTTCCAATCATAGAGTATAATGTACAGTATCAACTGAGAAAGACCTACTGACCAGCTTTGGAGGTAGCATAGTAAATGGCATACATGCCCATCAAACAAGAGGCCTGAGTTCAATTCCCATTTATGACCTTAAATATTTTCTCTATTTAAGGTCATAAATGGGAATTGAGCTCGGGCCTCTTGGTTGATGGGCATGTATGGCATTTACTATGCTACCTCCAAAGCTGGTCAGTAGGTCTTTCTCAGTAGATACTGTACATTATACTCTATGATTGGAACAAAGATCAAGGTTCGCTTCCCGGGTCCTCCCTGTGTCTGCGTGGGTTTCCACCAGGCGCTCCAGTTTCTTCCCACAGTCCAAAGACATGCCGGTTAGGTGGATTGGCGATTCTAAATTGGCCCTAGTGTGTGTTTGTGTGTGTCCTGCGGTGGGTTGGCACCCTACTCGGGATTGGTTCCTGCCTTGTGCCCTGTGTTGGCTGGGATTGGCTCCAGCAGACCCCCGTGACCCTATGTTCAGATTCAGCGGGTTGGAAAATTGATGGATGGATATTTTCTCTAAGAAAAATAAACAAAAAAATTTTATATAGTTGTCAATATTGTACGCTACTGCTCGTCAGGTTTTCAATGATGCACACTTTGCTGCATATACTTTACTTGAGTCAACAACAAAGTGATTCTAATTATTTCACTAAAGACTAAAAATTCGATATTTATATCCTTACTCTTGCTATTCAAAGTGAGAGGCTAAAAAAACGCACTCTCTATAACGTCTCTCACTATGAGTTCTATAAACTAGAAACCTCTTGAGTCATGTCATTTCGTTTTCTCAATATTTAAAACACTCAGACTAGCACTTGAATTGATAGAGTTTCCAGGATGAAATGCATGTGTGTGATAATACACACAGTACAGTGGCTCTATGCATTATTCTGCAGTGTGGCTCCATTCACATTCGTTTACAGTTCTTTCTCACTTTTTACATATATTTTCTGAAACTACAGCTCATCTTATACAAACTCTATTCACAATAGCCACAAACACTCACACAACCCAAAACGTCTCACACACCTGACAAGAAAGTACACACTGCATTCATAACCATTCTCTTCTAAAAAAAGGTTATTTTTGCATCAGAACTGTACACACAAACCATCACATGAATAGTTTGTCCTAAACATCATCTACACACTGATAGGATAAATGATAAACACTGCAATCCATTTTGCTATTTCAGTGTGCAGTGGCATTGTTGGCTAGTACCATACTTACTATTGCAATCTGTTGGTCAGGAGCAAAGACAGGCTGCCCCTCCCTCTTTCAGGGTAACTTTTTGCAATTCTGAAAATACACACATTTACTCATCTTATTGAATTTCTTGTGAAATGTGCCATATCTCGATCTACATTTACCTTAAATTTTGCTTAATTTAATTTTAATTTTCAAAACATTACATAATACCAGCCACTCTGAAATGTAACACATGGGGCCACACACGTTGACCTGCTTCTCTCATGTTCAGGTCATGGTTGATGACATGGCAAATTAGTGTTGCCTGTATCTCATTTCACAATGCTTATCACCTTCCAACAGCCCTTCCTCTTGCTCTGTCTATGAAACCCACCCACTTGCCTCCATGGTGCTACATAGGGTAGCAGGTAGTCACTGAGGCCTCTTCAGTTTCCTTTATATTAAGCTGACTACTCACATGAAGTAACAATGTGGAAACTCATTGGTTGAACACTATCTGACAAGCATGTCTAATTCATCCATTGTGTGCCTTTTCCCCTAATACCATACATGTACACTTCAAAGATACAATCTGTTGTAATAGTGGGGTTGTAGCAGCAGCCATAGCCTAGTGGTCAAAATACTACAAAAAATGCTGGCCATGTACATTGTGACCCTGGAAGTCATGGGTTCAAACCCCTCTTCTGACACTTGGCTAATTCTTTTTTTATTTCAGTTTAATGACTCTTACTGTATTTGAATGATATCAGGAAAAGAACTCCTCAATGAGGTTCAGAAAGGGAGAATATGGTGAGACGTCAACAACAGAGAAGGTTGGGTGTTCCAGAAACCAAACCTCAATGTTTGCCACCCCATAAAAAGTTGCATTGAAGGCGTATCTAATTCATCCATCCCCCATATATATGTATGCATACTCTGATGAAACTATCTATAGTGTGTAGTGCGCTAGTGGAAGCTTAGCAGTCACATAACTGTCAATACTTGGATATGTACATTGTAAGGTCATGGGTTCAGTCCCTCCTCTCGTCACCTTAACATATTTTTTTCTTTAATTCAGTCTCATGCCTCTAACTGTAAATATAAATATGAAATATATAGCATTGGTAGAGAAGTGTGGAGAAAAGATCTGCAGTGTTTGCTCAGTGGAGCTCTGTGTTAAGTTTGCTGATTTCCGTATGTAAGCATTATCTAGCTTAGCATTATGAAAATATAATATGAGAGTTGATCGTGAAATTTGTGCTTAGAAATTGAACACTACGTGATGTGTTGAGCAGGAAGTGTTTAAGGAATTAGTGTAGAGAGCAAACTGCAACATCCAAACAAACAGTTCAGTAAACAGCTACAGACATCTAGAGACATCCAGCAAATAAAGAAAAAATATATGTACAGTTTACATAAAAAGGAAACACATTTTAAGTTAAAAGTTATGCAGTGTTTAGTGCCTGTTTGGCCACAGAATTAGTCCCATGAAAACTTACATTGACAAGCATGATTACTTCATCCATTATGTGGCTTTGCCCCATATATATATATATATATATATATATATATATATATATATATATACATATATCCTCTTTAATAAAATCTCTATGTGCGTCCAGGTGTCCATGTGTGAGTGTCTTCTGGTGAAGTGCACATGCGCAGGGCACGGTGCGATGCGCAAAATTAACGTCAGAGAAAGTTTCAGGCGTTTTACGGAAATACAAACCAGTATTACTGCGAGAGGAAATTAAAGGCACACAATACAGTGACGCATATTACAGCCACATACAAGCCAGTATTACTGTCAGAGGAGATTAAAGGCATATTACCGATGCGCACGCCTGTATTACCACTAGAGAAAATTAAAGGTATATTACGGACGTAGACGCCAGCAGACGTAAAAGACGGTATTACTGTCACAGAAAATTAAAGACACACAATACACGACGGCAGCCCACGAAGAACGGTCAGCTCAGCAAGTAAACATCAACAAAAGAAAGACTGAAAGAAAGAAAAATACAACCAACAAAAAGAATGAGGTCAAAGTCCCTTGCCATTTAATATAGACTGTTCCTACTAATGTTTATGCACAACTGTTCTAGCGCCCATTATTGTAACGGGCTAAATGACTAGTATATATATATATGCATACTCTGATGGTACAACCTATTAAAAAAAATTTCACTGTCAAACACAACATTGGAGCGAGTCTCTTGTCTCTGTTACCCTCCTCTGCTATTCCAGGCTTCAAGAAGTGACTCCTCCTGGACTTGAACCTGTGGGATTAGATTGCATGAATTACTGAGAATCAACGACCACTTCCCTCTACACTACCTGACTTGGACACCTTGAGTTTTCACTATTTCTCCATATCTATTAAGTATATTTAATGTCATTTGAAGAGAAGCACACCACACATCAAATCACACAGTACATGTCACAGTTTTCATGTCACATTTTGATAATAGTCCAGGACCACAGAGATTCTATTGAAAATCCAAGTGATACAAATTTAATCTTTAGTTACCTAGAGTCCAAAAGATGACAATGATACGATGAAACATAATACTTGCTCCACAAATAACAATATGCAATTCCTGATAGAACATGGCCTTACTCACTTATAATACAGACAATCATGAAAACTTCTTAAACAAAAACAAAAAAAAAAATCATGGCTGGGAATTGACCCCATTACCACTACTTTCAGGGCAGGTACTCTACCCACTACACCATTTCTCAATGCTGGTTTGGGTTGGGATATTTGACACATTTCTATTTTTTGTCAAACACAGAAAAGCCTCTGTCTGCCCTCAAACAGACTGAAACAGAGTTGAGTAAGAAATTAACACAAATATGAGGTAAATTTCAACAATTAGCATCCACCTCAATCTCTTCTTGTTCTTTGTTCAAATACCACAGTATCAACGGAGACAGTAACCCAGGCCAGGTATGGTAGAGTAGTGGGTAAGATACACATCTCTCAACCATGAAGTGCAAGTTCAATGCCCATCCACGACAAAAATTACCTTACATATACCTGCCATTACTCCAGGCCACTTCTGGGATTTTCCATGACTGTAACAATATTTCATAAGGACAGTTCCAAGGTTCCTCAAGGATTTTCAAGAAATGGGCAGACCATGCACAATCCTACAGGGCTCTCAACATCAATGTGATTTGATTTTATGTAACCAGAGCCATCTGTATGAAAGTCATCTCTGCCAGTACCAGACCACACTTCCCTATTTTGGAATGAGATCTTCAGTTTTATAGGCAAATCCTCAATTACAAAATAGATCATATTTAGTGACAAAACAAAGTTATATGTACTATTATAAAAATAATAATGAGCTTGAACGCATTTCATTATTGAGGTGTGCAATTGTCCCTCTTTACCACTAGAACCACCACACAATTCTCCAGTAAAATAACTGCCAAACCAACAGCAAGTGACATCTGTTCTCACTAATGGCCCATCGTCAAGACATCCTCATAACACAACTGCCATCAACTACACCAAGAACACTTAGAAAAAAATGTTCGCCTAAACCGGCCACACGATGCATTTCCAGGAATATATTCAATGAACAAGGTCTCTGGAAAATGCTGCATATTCATTCGAAAAATGTTTTGCTATATTTCACTAATGAACACTAAGGGTGAACCTGCAGATTCCACCTCTTAAACTCAATGTCATTTTTATTTTAATGTTTATTATTATGGTGTTAATGTACATGCTTTATTCAGCGCCCAGAATGGGCCTATCCATGCAAATGAAGGGATGGATAGGCCACATAAATAGCACCACTAACCAATTGTTTGGAATGAAAACTAAGAAGGGGGCGGTGCTCCAGACAGGAATAAAGAGACAGAATCATGATTGGCATGTACAGTGAGGTGTGAAATGGAAGGACAAAGTTCAGGGAAGCTCAAGGAAGACACAAAGCTCAAAGGTTAGTACTCACTGTAAAGCTCCAGTGATGGTTCCCGGTGCTGTGGTTGTGAGTGTAGACATTTTTTCACTAGAAGCAAAAAAGGCATTAAGAGAAAAGTAGACACAGAAACAATAATACTTTCCTAATCATAAAAAAAAACTAAATGTACAAACATTGTATAAAGAAAGGTTCTTACTTACACAGCACTTCTGATACATCTGATTAACAGCACTACAACTAACACAGCACTACAACTAATCATCCCTCAAAAGCTGGTTGTAAAACTGAGCAGGTTGGGACTGAACACCACCCTCTGCAATTGGATAGTGGATTTTTTGACAGAGAGGCCCCAGTTAGTTCGGATGGGCTGCAACACTTCCAGCAACATCACACTGAGCACTGGAGCACCGCAGGGATGCGTGCTTAGTCCACTGCTCTTCACCCTGCTGACTCGCGACTGCACAGCCACGCACAACACCAACCACATCATCAAGTTTGTGGATGATACGACGGTACTGGAACTGATAAGCAGGGATGATGAAACAGTATACAGAGATGAGGTGGAACGGCTGTCTGCATGGTGTGAAGACAACAATCTATCTCTCAATGTTGACAAAACAAAAGAGATAACTGAAAATCACATCCTGCCCACATCCCATTCAGCATCAATGGTTTAGATGTGGAAACTGTTAGGAGTACCAAGTTCCCCGGTGTGCACATAACTGAGGAACTTACGTGGACACATAACACCTCATCACTAATCAAGAAAGCCCAGCAGAGACTACACTTCCTGAGGCGGCTGAAGCGAGCAAGTCTTCCCCTTCCATCCTCATCATGTTCTACAGAGGCACCATTGAGAGTGTCCTGACCAGCTGCATCACTGTCTGGTATGGCAACTGCAACATATCCAACCGCAAGCGCCTGCAAAGGATAGTGAAGACAGTGAACATAATTGTGGTGCCTCTCCCTTCACTACAGGACATATTTTACAAACGCAGTGTCCGCAAGGCCTTCAGCATTGTGCAGGACCCCTTACACCCCTCACAAGGACTTTTCACACTTCTGCCATCCAAGAGAAGATACTGCAGCATCAAAGCCAGATCTGCCAGGCTGCAGGAGAGTTTTTACGCCCAAGCAGTTAGACTCCTTAACACCATGCTGCCACCTGGGATCTTCCACACTGCCTCAACCATCTTTAAAAACAGAACTTTTATACTTGCAAGCCACTTTCCTTCAAAGACTAGTGTGCAGGTAGAAAAGAACTGAAAATCTCATTCTGACCTTGAAGGATTTTGATGTTCTTGATATCCTTCTTCTGTGAAACATTCTGACCTGTCATTGTTTACACATGTCTTCAACAACTATTACCACACACTGATAATTTCTGTATTATCTATATCTATTATTTATTTATTTATTTATTATATTACATATCTATTGCATCAATGTTCATATTGCTTACTACATGTCAATATTGCTGCTACTTCTTTGTCTTGTCTTTGCACAATGTCTTGTCTTGTTTGTGTTTTAATTTTAAATCTTAATTTTAATTTTAAATTTTTAGTTCTAAGTCTAAATTTAATTTTATTTTTTATGTGCACTTTATGTTGTTACACTGTGGACCCTGAGCTTTGCAATTTCATCTATCTGTATACTTGTATATGGTTGAGATGACAATAAAGTTCACTTTGACTTTGAACACCCACTCTCTTATCAAACATCCCAGGCAAAGCTACAAAATAGAGCTAGTTTACAAATAAGAAGTCTTATTCCATGAACCAGATATTTACCAGAGTTTTATTCTGTGTAACTATTTGTAACTTTGAGATAATACTCAAGAGACAGGTCTGTTTGAAGACCATACCATTTATCTGTTCTTTGATTAGTGTAATGAAAATGCTTTATAGCTGTGCAATGTAAATGAACCCAACTTGTAAAAGAGGCTACTCTGTTGAGACAAGTGATTCTGTCATGCTGCACTAAACAAGACCACTAAATGGCACCATTTTTTAAAGTAACATAAGAACATTCATCTTTGGATTCATTTTTAACAGTGGCTCATGACTATTCTTTATTTATGGAGCATTTCCCCTCACAAAACCAATCATGGAATCCCAAAAGGTTTATTTTCTCCATGAATCCTGTTCACTTCTGTTAACTGAAGTTTTTGTCTACTCTGTTCATAGGTTAAGAGATTACAGTTACTAAGTGAGTGGGACCTCGTATTACCATAACATTCATCCCTCCATTTATCCATCCATTCCTTTTCCAAACCTAAGATTCCCCAGGGCAGGGTCACGGGGGAGCTGCAGCCTGTCTCAGAAAGCAAACAGCACAAAGCAGGACAAGGTGCCATACTATCACAGGACAAAATCGCACAGACCCAAACCCGATACAATATACAATACCATACATAAATCACTACATATACTGTATGTTTGTGCTCAAAACTTTAAGGGGGAGAAACCTCCACCCCAATTTAATGTAAGAATATCACAATGCGCTACACTCCAAGTGGGACCTCCTCATCCGTGCTAAATGAACAAATCAAACTTACTGACACCTTACTTCTGGCACAAAACTGAGTCCTAGTTTTCTCTGCTTTGAAAATAATCTGGTTCTAAAAACAATTGAGTTCAATTTTTACAAAATTGTATCATCTATTACCATTGTTTTTCACATTTTTCTGTCTGTCTGGTGATCTCCCATTATCTTCCAGGCTCCAATGACCATGACCAGATAGACTGGGTATGAAAAGTGTGATATCATTGTGCCCATTGTTCGTCAAAAGGAGTCTCAAGAAAATGATTAGCTCCTGAAAATCTCCTCAGAATGGCAGATTCACTCAGACTAACGCTTCTTTACTAAACCCATTTTTGGAGCCAAATCCTTCTTATATACATCTCATATTACATTTTTAGTACAGTATGTTTGTACTTATTCTGTTTGTTTGGCATCAGCAATGTGTTGTTTGTGCTTACTAGTGATGAGTGAATCTGGCTGAATTGTTTATTTCTTAAGTTCGGTGAAATTGGGGAAATGTTCGGGAACTTTGCAGATTTCAGTCAAATGCATTGAAGTCAGTGGGCAAGAAGAAATTGAACTTGAGTGGATTATGAAGGTGCAATAGTCTTTTAAGAGTTTCTGAAGTCTACAGAAGTGTTTGCAAATTATTCTGGACCAAAAATTGCGTCCAAAAATGTGACCTGAGTTGTGAGGCTGCCCTGCCAACTACTGCGCCACCAGGAATCCCTAGAGATAAAATCGATAGAATTTAATTTCAGAAGAGGAAAAGTTCATGAGGGCAGGAAGAATGAATTCACTAAGTTATACCCTCTTCAGATTTGTTAGCAGGTACTCACCTCTCTCAAACTCAAACATTCAGTTTGTTTGGTTTTCCCTTATAGACTGTCTCCCTCACTGCTGCTGCTACCAAATAGGCACAACATTAAAGCATGTGGACTCTTCACTCCTTCCTGGTTGATCAACTGCACAGCACCCTGGGTAATACTATTAAAGGGCTAGGCATACATATTCAACACAGCTCACATACAAGTCCATACAAAAAGCCCTGTGATTGCATGTTTTATGTTTATATGTTTTGCAGATTTTCCAGTCATTTTTAGTGTACTCTCAGGATTCTCAAATTAATGTACTATTTTTACACTATATTTACCCTATATTTCCTCAATTATTAGGATGCTAAAGGGGCTGTCCCATCCAACATCAACATTGGCTGCTAAAGCTCTGTTATATCACAATGGGTTATTAGGAGATAAAAGTGAGTCTAAGCTGCTCCGCACAATGAATTTTCAGGAAATTACTCTGCCAACAAGGTCACCAGCATACATGGCATATTTGCTGTGAGAAACACTTTGGCAAATTTGTCCGATCAACACCAGTGATCACACACAGTAATACTAGTCACCCAAGCACTTGCACTGACCATTTATTACCACACAGAAAATGCAAACAATTGCAGGTTTCATAACAAGGTGGCACATTTTACCTATGCAGAAAAAAAAGATGTTTATTTTTTCCATGCTGTTGATTTTAATTGCATAGCATACCTGGGTCTGGTGATGTTGAAGGAATGCATAAAATGATCCATTTTGAACTCTAACAAAGAAACATTTGATATGTGTGGTTACATCAATTTACTACTCCTCCATGACTCAGGAACCCATAGGGTGACATCACATAAGTTATTAACACACAACTACCACTAACCACTACAACATCTGTCCGAGTATGGCAACCCCAACTGAATTTTCTGTATTTCTCCCACAGCTACAGTTCCTTGTTATTTTCACAAAAACACACCATAGAACAATGGACACATACCATTTTCAAAATTTCCAATTTTTAAGGACCAGAATCACAACTACATCTGTTGAAAATCCAAATTTATGCATACACTCCTGATATTCACATTGAGAAGCCACAAGAACAAATCATCACCAACATCTCTCATAGTTCAAAAAGCACAGCAAAATGCAATATGTTCAGATGAAACACCTGTGACGTTAAGTGTCAAGCTGCTGGAACCCATGTTGTATTACAGTACAACTTGGTAAACATTGCAGCTTTATTTAATTGTCATATATTAGAAGACAATACTTGATCAAGAAATAGTATTATTATAACCTTCTTCCATCCTCCTCTGCATGATTTTGACTTCTTCAGTGATTACATTCACAACTCCATGTTCAAAAACAAACCAGTTTAAATAGCATAGTGGAAAGGGAGCACAGTTGTTAATTCGGGGACCTTGGTTCATTTCTTGAGTTCTTCTTCACATTTGAGAAACACAGTAGCTTTTCATTTTTCTTATTAAGATTTTAATAAAGTAAGATTTTCCCCCAAATTCAAAAGAGAATACAATTTCACAACATGTTGCTCTTTTCTGGCATTTCCTCTCATGCACTCTTCTCTCTGGTGACTTCTACAACTGTACAGTCTGTTTTCTGTTGGATGACCCCATGCTCTGCCACCATCCATACTTTCTTCTTCTTCTTTTGGCTGCTCCCGTTAGGGGTGGCAACAGTGGAACATCCTTTTTCATATCTTCCTGTCTTCTGCATCTTGCTCTGTTTCACCATCGCCTGCATGTCCTCTCTCACCACATCCATAAATCTTCTCTTAGGCCTCCCTCTTTTCCTCTTCCCTGGCAGCTCTATCCTTAGCATCCTTCTCCCAATATACTCAGCATCTCTCCTCTGCACATGTCCAAACCAACGCAATCTCGCCTCTCTGATTTTGTCTGACAACTGTCCAATCTGAGCTGACCCTCTAATGTCCTCATTTCTAAACCTATCCATCCTCGTCACACCCAATGCAAATTTTAGCATCTTTAACTCTGCTAACTCCAGCTCTGTCTCCTTCTTTCTGGTCAGTGCCACTGTCTCCAACCCATATAACATAGCTGGTCTCACTACCATTCTGTAGACCTTCCCTTTCACTCTTGCTGATACCCGTCTGTCACAAATCACTCCTGACACTCTTCTCCATCCATTCCACCTTTCCTGTACTCTCTTCTTCACCTCTCTTCCACAATACCCATTACTCTGTACTGTTGAACCCAAGTATTTAAACTCATCCACCTTCGCCTATTCTACTCCCTGCATCCTCACCATTCCTCTGACCTCCCTCTCATTCACACACATGTATTCTGTCTTGTTCCTACTGACCTTCACTCCTTTTCTCTCTAGAGCATATCTTCACCTCTCCAGGGTCTCATCAGCAAACATTACAGTCCATGGGGACTCCTGTCTAATCTTGTCTGTCAACCTGTCCATCACCATTGCAAATAAGAAAGGGCTCAGAGCTGATCCCTGATGTGATCCCACCTCCACATTGAATGCATCCGTCACTCCTATGACAGACCTCACCATTGTTACACTTCCCTCATATATATCCTGTACAACTCTTACATACTTCTCTGCCACTCCCGACGTCTTCATACAATATCACAATTCCTTTCAAAGCATGCTGTCATATGCTTTCGCCAGGTCCACAAAGACGCAATGCAACTCCTTCTGGCCTGCTCTATACTTCTCCATCAACACCCTCAGAGTAAACATCGCATCTGTGGTGCTCTTTCCTGGCATGAAACCATACTGCTGCTCACTAATCATCACCTCCCTACTTAACCTAGCTTCCACTTTTATGCCTCATGAATGTAATCTTTAGGTAAGCCATTCCAAGTAACATGCTCATCTGTGGACTATGAGAGGACCCAGACCACCTGGAGAAAACCCACACAAGGAAAACATGGACACTGCACAAAGGGTGCACCCGTTACGTGAATCTCACCACTGAACTGATTCTAAAATCCCATTGTTACAAAAGTGGCATGCTCTTTCATTATCTCCACATTCCTCCACCCAATCAGCAGTCACTAGGAGTTCCTTAAGTTGGACACCCCTTGTGCCCACAGAAATTGGCAAACAGTGATCTCCAGACTAAGCATATTAAATTTACATCATTACATTTTCTGAAGCTTTGAAAAGCTAAGATTTACAATTGAAATGATATCATTTCCAGAATGAAATGCATGTGTATAACACCTAGAGTACAGTGTCTCTGAGTATTATTCTCACATTTTTTTTACAGTTCTTTCTGACTGCTTACACTTGATTTCTGAAACTACAGCTCATTTTATCCAAATTCTATACTCAATACCAATACACAGTCACACAATCCAAAAAAAGTCAGACATCTCATGTAAATCACACACTTCAATCAAACCATACTAACTCTTCTACAAATGGTATTTCTACGTATATCAAAACTCCACATCAAAACATCACATGAATAGTTAATTCTAAACACCAACTACACACTAATAGGAAATTGCAAAACAATGCAATCCATTTTGCTTTTCTGTGTGCAATGAAATGGTTGGTATCCACGTTTTACTCTGCGGTCTGCTGCTTATAGATTAAATACAAGCTTCCTCTCCCTCTTTCAGAGTCTTTTTTCACTTCTGAAAAAACACACATTTACTCGTCTTTGTATATTTTTTTGTGAAATGTACTGTGATATAGCGGGTCTGCGGCTACAACAAAATATGGCAAAGTTTTAAATCCATAAAGCCGTGCCAGTCTCCGTGGGCTTGTGATTAAGGCGCTGTGCCCACGGAGACTGGTGTATGTATATATATATACGGGCCAGCAAAAGGGGAGAGAGATAGGTAAAGCATGTAAAAGAAAGAGAGGGGAAAGAACGGGGCGGATGATGGAGGTTAATAGATGGTGAAGGGCAGTTAAAGAGAGACGATCGGAGAAGGCAGCTTGAGCTGGGACTCCGGAAGGGACCACAGGCTGAGGTGCTCTAGGGGTTGGTTCGCCCCACTGACTAAACGTGTAGAGTGTGGCGAAATGTAAGACCTCCCAGTGGATCCAAGGAGTGACTGCATGAGCGTGAAGGAAGACGGGAGGTGTACCAACCTCAGACGGTCTGGCTGCGCAGAGTGGCGGCAGCCAAGACGGAGGTCGTCAGAAAGGAGTTCATGCTGCAGAGCCTGTGATGTGTGAGCTGGGGTGACAGAAGGTGGTGAGCTGTGATTGGGTGAAGAGAGACTGCATTTTAACCTCTATTTTAACGGATTTATTTATTATAGATTTTATCTCCACATTTCACTGATTTTATGGATTTGTGTTTTTTTTTTTTGAACACTACACAATGGACATTTTTGGTTTTACTTTTGTTTTGGATTTTTTTTTTTAATAAAAGCACCTGAACATTTTACACTACCCCCTGGCATCAATGAGATTTGTCCTCATTTGTCAGCTCATCTCGGTCATAACTATCGACAGTGTTGGTTCAACAGATTCCCATGTGGGACCGGCATAGTCACATGTACATATTTAAATCTACAGGTACTATAAGTATTGCACTGCAGAGGCCACAGTTACTGTACCCATCTTCATTTACAAATTATTACATTATGCCAACCATGGTAAAATGCAACACATTGGCTCGCACATGTTGACTTGCTTCTCTCATGTTCAAGCCATGATTGATGACATTGTCAACTAGTGTTGCCTGCATCTCATTTGAGACCCTTTGTCTCCTTCAACGAGACCATCCTCTTGCTCTGTGTCTCTGCCTTCTCCTCTACTCCCTCAGTTGCCTCCATGTTGCTCTGTTGGGTAGCAGGTAGGCACAGAAGCTTCATCACTTGCCTTTGTATTCAGTTCATTGCTCAGGCTGAATAACATTTTGGAAACTCATTGGTTGAACCCTGCCTGACAGGTATGTCAAATTCCTCCATTGTGTGGATTTGCTCTCTATATACTGTATGTTACAGGCCAAACCCAATTTTAAGACAAAATATGCATACGCATATATATATACACTACCACTCAAAAGTTTTACAACACCTCGGTTTTTCTTCATATTTAATGAACTGAAATGTAATCAATGACATAAAATGCTGAAAAGAGAAGCAGTACACTGCCAGAGGTTTACATTTTAAATTTAGCTTTGCAAACACTGAAAAATGAAAATATCAGACTATTACAAATGGGCCTTCTTCAGGGACCAACTAATAGGTTACCACCTAAAGATGTTCTGCAGCAATTAAAGTAAATTAAGCCTTTCAAATTGAAGCAAACAATTTGCACAGATGTTTCAATGTTTGTTGATTACTTCAAAAACTTCTGTCTGTCTTAAAGCAGAGTTGGAACAGACTGCATTATTACACATTCTGACGTACTGCTTGGACAATATTACATTAGCAGTAGTGTATATGCACACTCTGAAGGAACTATCTGTTATGTATAGTGCAGCAGTGGTAGCTTTGTGTTCACATTATTATACATATTTGGCCATGTACATTGTTCCTGCCTTGTGCCCTGTGCTGGCTGGGATTGGCTCCAGCAGACCCCCGTGACCCTGTGTTAGGATATAGTGGGTTGGAAAATGACTGACTGACTGACATTGTGGGCCTGGTGATCTGTTGCCACCTTTATGTATTTGGGTTTTTTTTCAGTCTAATGGTTCTTACTGTAAATATGATATCATTATCACATTGAATGGCACTGGTAGAGAAGTGTGTAGAAAAGTTCTGCATTGTTTGTTCTGTGGAGCTTTGTGCTATGTTGCTTTGTTATCTAACACAGTATTAAGAAAAGGTGATATGAGAGTTCATCATACTTTGTAGTTAGTGATTGAAATCTGTGTAATCAGAAAACATCATCACACTAATGCAATATTATTTTAAAACGAACAGGTCAGATCGGGTGTAAATATATGCTGGTGCTGTTAGTTAGGGTCAGATCCAGGTTGGGGAGGGAGGGGAGTGCGTGAACGTGACTGAGAGAATAGAACTGAAAAAAGCTAACTTTTACAAGTACCATAAATTTACACCCGATCTGACGCTGTTCGTTTTCAAATAATATTGCATTAGTGAGACAATGTTTTCTGATTGATACTATTCATAAAATGATTTCTTTAAAATGTCACATATATTTGCCTCTTTCTTTTTTTCCCGGTGCTGCATTGACATCATGAGCCAGAAGGCATGAGCTTATTCAGTGTGAGGAGGAGCACGCAGGTGGCCAGTTGCTGTGTGCTACAACAAGCTTGACTTGGCAGCGATCAATGCACATGTACTGTGCAAGGCATACACGAGGTCCACTGAGAAAAGAAGAGCGTTCTTGGCTCAACTTGCAGAGGAACCTTGTCGTTGCTTCTTACAAGAAAAGGTGATGGAAAAAGAAAAAGAGGATGCAACATCAACAAGCTTCTGTTCCAAGACTGCCGTTTCCCCCAGGAAAGCAAACTCAGTCAGTGTCAGGCGCCCCTTCAGTGTAATAGGAACCACAGCATAGAGAGAAGTGTGTACATTGCAACAGGTACACGTGTCATAAATGTAGGAAGGATGGTCCTTGGGTGTGTGGGAACTGTTAACATTTGAATTTGATTATTGAAGAAATACCACCAATCATCAAAATGTGGAGATTGGGTAAGATCATTGATTACAAGCACAAGAAGGCATGCGAATGAATATGAATAATGTTGCATCCGACCCACAATGTTTTCCAAAATGTACTATACAGGACATTCTCACCCAACATAATGCTGAAGTATTGGTCAATGCCCTAGTCACCTCACGTATAGATTACTGCAACGCTATTCTATCTGCCATTCCACAAAGACTTATTCATCGCTTACAGCTTATACAAAATTCTGCTGCCAGGATAATAACCTGTTCTAAATTCAATGAACATATTACACCTATTCTCTCTCAACTTCACTGGCTCCCTGTTAACTACAGAATACAATACAAAATGCTGCTCTTAACATTTAAAGCTCTCCACAACCTTGCTCCTCCCTACCTCACTGATCTCCTCCAGATTTACACTCCCTCTCGCTTACTCAGATCTTCATCTGCAGCTCTACTTTCTGTACCACACATCAAACTCAGTTCTATGGGAGCTCGAGCATTCTCTCATAGTGCTCCTCAACTCTGGAATTGTCTTCCCTCTCATATTCGTTAGCTTGACTCAATAGCACAGTTTAAAACTACTCTCAAAACTTATCTTTTCAAGCTGGCATATCAATTGTGAATTCTACATTGTTACTGCCTGTCATATTTGTGTGTTTACTAATTATTGCTTTGTGATTTATCATTTTCTTGTTTTTATTTTTTTAATTATTGTTTAACTTTATTGTAAGGTGACCTTGAGTGATATGAAAGGCACCTATTAAATAAAATGTATTATTATTATTATTATTATTATTATAAAATGAATTATTCCAAATATCATATACACCTATGTCTCTGTTTTTTTGTCACTGCGGCTTTGACATCATGGACCATAAGGCGCATACTAATTCAGCGTTAGCAGGAACACTCAATAAAACTGAATAAAAAAATTCAAGTGACAGTGAGATACGAAGAAGGCAGATTCACCAGCGTTTGTGTGTCAGCTTTTATCCCTCCAGATCAGAGAATTTCCAGTTCCATTGTCTCAAAACACCACTCACACCTACAGTTATTCCCGGTTTCAAATAAAAACTAACAGCATCAGATCTGTGGTGGTGGTGGTGGGGGGTTCTATCGTGATCGTGACTGACAGAATAAAAGTAAAAAAAACGCTAACTTTTACAAGTACTATAAATTTACACCGGCTGTTACAGACGCAAATAAAATGTATGTGTTTATTGTATAATATTAAAAATAAGAGCAGCTCACTACTCAAAATGGTAAATTTGGGAAGTAGCCAGGATTGATCTGGCAACCTCTTTATTACAAGTCAGCAGTTTTTACTGCTGTACCACGGAAGCTGTCATATTACGCTTACACCTTTTGTGAAAGTGTATATTTGATATTTGGACTTCAGGCTTCACACATTATACATTTCATGTCTACATTTTGTCATTTATTACTAAAACATGAAAAACATGTGTGTACATAGATTGCACATAGATTGACATAGATGTCTCTGACTGCACATGACATCATCACATAGCCTCATCACTGCCTCACGGAGGCAAAGTGAACTGAAGTAAAGCTTGAAATCAGGAGAATGCTGGATCTTAGTGTGATTGAGGAAATTTTAAGTCCCTGGTATAGTACCATTGTCCTGGTTCGAAAGCCCAATAGTTGGAGTTTCTGCAATGACTTCTACCATCTTAATCAAGTTTCGATGCTTACCCAATGCCATGAGTGAATGAGCTCCTCAAGCGACTTGGTAAAGCTCAATATCTGACCACTCTTGACATGACAAAATGGCACTGACAAATTCCTTAAATGGAATCTGTAAAGGATAAGACTGCATTTAGCAACCCTCGTGGCAGTATTACATCTTCCCATTCAGATTACACAGGGCACCAACAATCCTTCCAGCATCTAGTGGATAGAGTGCTGCATCCCCACAATACATACTGTTTCGCCTACCTCAATGATGTTGTCATGTATTCCGGAAGCAAATATGAAGCAGCAGGTCCAAGCCTTCCTGGTTTTAGTGGGGTACTACTGCTGGTTTATTCCCTATTTCTTTGAGAGGCTGGCAACCTTGACAGACCTCACAAAGGAGCAGGCCCCTAACACGATGGTATGGGATTCTAAAATGGATTCTGCATTTCATGACATAAAAACAGGTTCTTATGTCAGCACCTGTATTTATGACTTCTGACTTTTCTCTGCCATTTATCTTACACACTGTCACTTCAGACACAAGTTTTGGTGCTGTTCTGAGCTAAACAACCCATCATGTTCCTGAGCCAAAAACTGCTGGACCTTGAAAACAGGTATGTGGATGTGGAAAGAGAAGCCTTGGCGATAAAGTGGGATAAAGTTGGCATTACTCTCTGTGTTGTGAGTGCACTCTTGTGACTGAACATGCAACCCTACAGCGCTTCATAAAGAGTCTAATCTATGAGTCATTTAGTGATTTTTGGATCTTCAGCCTTATCGATTTTAAGTCCTCCATTGTTGTGGTTCTCTCAATACCAATGGTGATGCTTTTTCTCAGACTCATGACCTCATGGCTCAGTCTGCCCGACCCAATGGGTCTGGGTTGAAGTTGGGGTCCTGTCGTGTTTGTACACATAGGGAACACCTTAAGAGCTTTAGTCACTGTAATTCTGCCACCACACCAGGATGTTGGTGCTGTGTCCTAATGTCTTTTTACCTAGTCCCCTTGCAGGCAGGATGGTTCATGGTTATAACACCACTGACGTCACTTCTGGTTTCCAGCCACCTGGACCTGCCTCTTCCTTCCTGAATTACTCAAAGCCAGAAGATCTACCATCTTAGTTCTATTGTGAACTTGCATCTGTACAGATGTCTGTGCAATTATTGTGGGTTTTTTTTTTTTCAATTTCAGTTATACATGGTGATCATGATGTTACCCCTACTCTCCTACAGTGTGAATGGCTTCTCTGCAGGGCTTGATACTGGCCTCCATTTCTGTTTTTTTGCTTTTGACCTGCCCAATTTTTTAATTACAAATGGCAAGAAGGCAGAACTAGAACTGATAAAAAGAGAATCTTCCATATATCTTATAGATTTTGGCCTGCTAATCACAAAAATCACCTTTAAATTTTCCTGTTATGTACTTTTTTATTGCATCAACATTATAAGTGTACATATACATTACAACCACTACAACTGGACCATCTGTGGTGATCTAAAAGTTGTGGCATTACTACTAGGAGTGCAGCTCAGATATGCCAAGTATTGTTTAATTTATGAATGGAAAGCCAAGCTAAAAAGTCTCATTACATTAAAAATAACTGGTTGCTGTGTAAGTATTTGGTTCCAGGGTAGAAAACTTTGGCATATTACCCACAGAGATATATTTGCCTCCGCTTCATATAAAACATTTTTGTAAAAGCAATGAACAAGGGAGACGAAGGATTTCAACATTTTAGACAGATGTTTCCACAAACAACTGATACCAGGATTAAGGAAGGCATTTTCACTGGTCCACAAATAAGATGACAAGTGCTAGTTGGACCAGAGGAGAATGCATGGAAAGCATTCAAGGATGTTGTTAAGAAATTTCTTAACTACAGAGCACCAAACTATCTAGCTGGTTGACAACATGCTTGAAGTACACAAAACCATGAAGTGAAACATGTTGCAAAAGATTAATTTTGTCCCTGTTCCAGGCCACTGTCCCATCCTGCCTCAAGTCCTCCATCATTGTTCCACTGCCGAAAAATTACATCACAAACAGTCTGAATGATTTTCGCCCAGTGGCACTCACATCTGTCATCATGAAGTGCTTTGAGAAACTGGTGCGCAGTCGTATCATTACCTGCCTGCCAGCACGCCTGGACCCATTTCAATTTGCTTACAAAGCAAAGAGATCCACGGAGGACACTGTGGTCACAGCCCTTCATGCTGCCCTGACCCACCTGGAGCAACAGGGGAGTTACGCCAGACTTCTCTTTGTGGACTTCAGCTCGGCGTTTAACACCATCCTCCCACAACAACTGGTGCCCAAACTGGCTTATCGGGGACTTCCATCACTCACCTGCAGTTGGATACTGGACTTCCTGTCTGGTCTCTCCCAGAGAGTCAGGCTGGGTCCCCACACCTCCACTGCTCTCAGCCTCAACACCAGGACGCCGCAGGGTTGTGTGCTCAGCCTGCTCCACTACACCCTCTACACAAATGACTGTGTCCCCACTCACCATAGCAACAAGATCATAAAGTTCGCTGATGACACGACGGTGGACGGATTCATCTCGGGCAAGGAGGGTGAGCTGGCATACAGGGACGAGGTTGAGCGGCTGTCAGAGTAGTGCAATAACCTGCTCCTCAACACCACTAAAAAGAAGGAACTTGTTATTGACTTTAGAAAAAACAAAACTGACATCCAGCCACACATCATTGGCGGGGCCTGTGCGGAAAGGGTCTGGGTGTTCAGGCTTCTGGGAATTGAGCTGGAGGATGACCTAACCTGGAGCGCCAACACCAAGGAGCTGCTGAAGAAGGCACAGCAGAGACTGTATTTTCTGAGAATCCTCAAAAAGAACCATCTCCCCAAAAATCTGCTCCTTGCCTTTTATCACTGTTCCATCGAGAGTGTGCTCACGTGCAGACTGTGTGTGTGGTACGGTAGCTGCACTTCCTCAGAAAGGAAGTGCTACACAGGGTCGTCGGGACAATGGAGAGAACAATTAGTTGTACCCTCCCCAATCTGGAACAAATCTACACCTCCCAATGCTGCAAAGAAGCAATAGACATTTCACAGGACTCATCACATCCCGGTCATTGCCTCTTCTATCTTTTGCCATCGGGCAAGAGATACAGAGCAATGAAAACCAGGACAAACCACCTTAAAAACAGCTTTTATCCAAAAGCAATCATGGCCCTGAAGTCAGAATAAAACTGCTCCATATTATTCTCCCAATGTGCAATAAAGACCATAAGTCAACAAGTGCAATTTGTACATTTAACCAGTGCAATTTGTATATATAACAAGTGCAATCTGTATATTTTGTAAAGTACTTTTATTACTATTTGGTTTGTTATTATTTCTCTCTTCTTTTCTTTTTAACTCTTATGCCTCACGCTGAGTCAACTGCAACTTCAATTTCGTTGTTCCTTTGTAAAAGTGACAATGACAATAAAGATCTATCTATCTATCTATCTATCTATCTATCTATCTATCTATCTATCTATCTATCTATCTATCTATCTATCTATCTATTTTCAGCATCCACATTTCTTCCCTCCCAATCTTGGTGCAGTCAGTGACAAACATGATAAAAGGTTTCAGCAGAAGATTTTAATGATGTAAAAGTGGTATCATGGTAAAATGAACCCAACAGTTCTGGCTGACTATTGCTGTGCACTGAAATGAGAAGCATTAGATGCTGAGTACAAAGGAAAATTAGCAGCAACACAGTTTTACCTATAAAACACTGACCCTGCAAAGAAGTGGGAAAAGATGAAGAAGGAGAAGAAAACAGTTTTTCCACAGTTGCACTGTGTCAGCATCATTAAGCGATTAAATGTGCTAAATTCAATAAAAGTTCGTTTCCAGTTTCTCCAAGTTCCAACATGATGCAGTCATTCTGAAATTATATTAATGTTCAGCTTGAAAGTGTTGATCATAATTACCAAAAGGTTTTCAGAAGCGAAACTTTTCAAAAATGTGTTGCATGATGTTCACTCAGATTAAGGAAAAATTGGTGATTGGCAATTAATTTTGTTATAAAGTATATAGACGTTCTGCTATATACTAATTAACATTTTCTCAATTAATGATAGGTGACATGATTTTAAAAAGGGGACTGCTACAGCCTTGCAACCCCAGTGTTATGATGACTGTGAATCAGGCAACCAAAACGGGAGAAAAAGCCAAAGCTACAAAATGCAGTAACATTAAATAAATAAGATAATTAATTTATTAACAGTAAACAAGAAAACTTCAACAATAATTAAGAAACCAAAAGAAATAAGCAATTAGCAAGGGCTAATAAAAACATAACAGGGAATGAGTTAAAAATAAGAACAAATGTTAAGGGCAAACACCAAGAAGCTAAACTTTTTAATTAACTAACAAAGCAACCCAGCAAATACTAATCAAGGAAAATCTCTCTGGAAAGTAGGAAATTAAACATTTAACTGGGTTAAACACAAAGAATTATTTCAAGAAAAATACTTGAGAAATAGAACAAATAACAAAAAAGTAAATTAGCATAAGCTGCCCTTGTTCCTTACTTCACAAGCTAGAAGAGCATAATAAACAAGAATAGTTGTGTCGGATATTTGAAATATTAAATGTATGCTTTAATTTAAATATTTAAAGTCTAAATATTCTCAATTATAATAGAAATTTGCCATTTGTCACACTCTGATAGAGGTCCATAAAGGGCTATATCTCTAGTAAAGGTTCAAAAATCAAAAATAACATTATATTCATAATTACAGATCTTAGCATAGTCTAAAACTATACCCCACATGCTTTTGTTTGAAATTTGCCATTTATAACATTCGGAAAGTAGCTCTCAGTGAGTTCCTTTTTTGCTTCTTGCAGGTCAGGATCCACAAAAACAGAATTTAGGAACTGTGTTTTTCTTTTTAGGGAAATAAAGAAAAAAACAACAGCAGAAAAGAGTGTCTGAGCCTCCAGTAGTGCCCATCAAAAGTAGGTAGTGTGATTCCAAGTGCAATGCATCCCAGCAGCATTTGAAACAAGGCCAGAAGGTTCTGTGGTCAAAATGTGGACAACTGCCCTATGATTTATTGTGGAAGGGTCTCTGTTTTCACTTTCCGACTCTTTATTACATAGACCTAAACAGAGTGTCCCCAATCCCCTCACAATACCCCTCTGTCACAAGCCAAAACAAGCAGGAGAGAAGGTTTACATTTTTATTCATAAATTATAATTAAGATTCCTAATATGCAGAAGCAAAATAGTGAGTCTGATAAATCACATCAAATACAACTTGGATATGTAGCAGCTCTTCTTGCTAGGAGTCTAGGCATCCAGATCCAAATGACCAGGTGGCTATTTGTCTTAGTAAGCTGCATGGTCTCTAGATGGATAGATGGAATTATGGTGAGACTCCCAAGCTTCCTTATTAGCCTTAATTTATTCCAGTCTTCTTCTCAAGCCAACAGCACATCGTAGTGAAGTGGCCAAATCTCTTCTTATGTTTAGGCCTTGTGTCCTTTCACCAGTCCTGTTTAGGCACAGCTTATATCCTTGAAACTTCTAGCAGATCAGTTTTTTCACAGTAGCACTTGGGCAAACTTGTTATTTTGTCCTTACATGTTTACAACTTGCAACCTGGAGGTGAGGATTGGGGTAATGAAGAGATTTCAAAGCATTGAACACAAACACAAAAATCTTTTACCAAAATCAGAAAGACAATCCAAAGGACGTAAGTTGTAGAGGTATGTAAAATTCCAAGATAAGAGTACTTTGGGTTTTAAAACCCAGAAGCAATCTCTTCCTATTACTATATCATGAAAGCTGTGGTGACTGCAGTGTTATAAACAGTAGTACCAACAAAATCAAGACAACATGGGGAGTAAGGGAACTGGAGAAAATAAAAGACACCTAACAAAACATGAATAAGGCAATTGTAAGAGCTGCAGGGTAATTGAAAAACACAATAGAAAGCAAAGATGGGCCAATGAGTTGCAGCAGTCCTGATACCCAGGGACACGGTTTGATTCTCAGCCTGCATCAGTATTCTCTGGATACTCCAGTCTAATCCCCGCCAGGGATATGTAGTCATTTTAATTGCTGACTCTAATTTTCCCTGGTGTGGGTGAGCGAATGTGTGTGCAGAAATACTCTGTTGTAAGGTTTCTGCACCTTTATTTTATTATTATTATTTTTTCCATTTGTCCAGTTTCACCACACAACACAAATGCAAGGGGTCATGGTAAATGATAATTCTAAACTGGCTTGGTGCGGGTAAGTGGGGATGCATACATGAATTTGCCCTCCAATGGGGTTGCATCCCATTTAGGACTGATACCTTCCTTTCGTCTGATGCTGCAGCATTCAGTGCTTGCTTCTCTGTAATGGAAATGAAGATTAGAAAATGGATGGACGATTTCCAGCTTTGTCCTATGCTCCACCCCCTGCTCCTAGCTGCTTCTCCTTTCATTTTTGCTGTCTGCCTTTGATCCTACCCATTTGATGTGTTGCTAGGCAACATTAAGTTTGCAGCAGTGATAAAACCAGCAATGGACTGCTAAACTTCAGGAAAAATGACTGGCAGCTTGAATGCGCCATGCTGAGTGGATGGTACAGACTGAATGCAGTGTTGACCAGTACAAGCATGACAGATGAATGAAAGAATTAGGCAATCTTTATTTCAATATTGTCATGTACTTAAAGTTCAGCTCCAAGATGAAAAAAATCACAGGTCACACCAATATAAAAAATCTTCTATGAAACGGTTACTGAGTTAATTAATAAGCAGTACATTCATCCATCTGTTTTCATAACTGTATGTTTTTTTAGTACATGGTCAAAAAAGTGATTCCATGTACAGCAGAAGGCAGAAGACAACTCTGGATAGGACAGCAATCATCTGTAGAGGAAAGTGGGAAACAAAAACTATTTAATAATTGAGTGCATGAAATATGTTTCGGTAATCGGGGTCAAACATTGATTATTTAATATTTAAATGAGGGGTACAACTGTACACACAGAAAGAATTGGGAGATGTGCAGAAAAGCCAAACCATGAGACTAGATCAAGCCTCACTCTTTTTGGTAAGCTGACTTGAAAAGAGACATGATGTATAATTAAAAGAGGGTTATTTATTACTAAGTCATTTATCCAAAGGCAAATGGTCATTCAAAGTAAAGGTAATATAATCTAATTAGACGTTTTCACAAAGTAAAAAAAAGGCAGGTGGTCACAGATAATCGGCAAAACAGAATCCAAAACAGCCAAAAAGGTCAAAATCACACAAAAACACAAAAATATCTCAAACTTCACAGAAGGTGGTAGACTTAAGGAGGACCTCCATGCTTGAGTTAATTGCATCTCTCTTTTATTTTTCTTGCCCCTCCATCATGTGACTAATTAATTCTGTACAGAATCAGACACTGACAGGAGAGGTGCAGGGCAATTTGCAGAGAGAAAGTGTTTCCTCTGGGCACTTTGGATTTCCTGTCACAACCCAAAGATACGTATATGAGGTTTGCTGACTAGTGACTCTAATTTGGCCTAACGTGGGCATGAGTTTGGGTGTGTGCATAAGCACCCTGCAATGAATTGGCATCCTCTCCATGGTTGCTTCTTCCCACGTAGCCAAAGTTACTGGGATAAATACACAGTGGGCCAAAAATAAAAACTTGGACAAAGTCGCGGGCCAACCTTGATATTTATTGAAAAAATGTCTACAATTGAGGAAGTTTTTCCTTCTCATCAGATATAACGATGAGCTTTTTCATATGGAAACAAACTTAAGTTTTGCTTAAACATTAAATCTGGAACAAGCAAAGCTTAAGACTATAAACACATGTGAAATCAAATGTCAAATAAAAGACACATCTGTGGCATTTATTTCTTAAATAAAATTTTTAAAAAACCTTATGCCTTTTTTCTCTATTTGTAGCCTTCTGAGTTAAATTTCAATGGTAACCTTTTTCACAGGCTAACAATAATAATAATAATAATTTCCTTCAATGAAAATCCAACCCTTCAAGTCCATACCTTGGAGTAGCAAGGAAAAGTGCATAAAGAAAACATTCATTCAAGCTCAGTTTGCTACACTCTGATCTACTCTGATGCACACTGGTCCAAGCCAGATACCTGGCATTTCTTCTTGGATGCTAGTTCATCGATGTTTTGGGGTCAGGCTCTGAGCTGAGGAAATCCTCAGGATTGAGTGAAGGTGTTCATCAGTGAGACGACTCCTGTGTGATGTTTTGTTCATCTTCATCAAGGAGAATAATTGTTCACACAGATATGTGCTGTCGAACATAAAGAGCATTTGAGCAGCTTGGGTACGGAGCTGGGGCATTGTGTCAGGGATATAACATGGAAACTGTACAGCGCCCACAGCATCATACTTTGACTTCAGCGTGTCACTACACAGGAGTTCAATCAGCTCCATTTGGAGGTTAGTTGGTGCGCTTTCCACGTCAACTGCAAACGGATTACTAAGCAGTTCAAACCTACATATCTGGGCATCAAAGTTGGCAAATCGCCGGGTAAACTCAGCGCTGAGTAAGCTGAGTTTTTCAGCAAATTGTGTACTTGGGAACACAGCGGTAGAGATCTGCATTTTTATGGTTTGGCAGCAAGGAAAATGGCCCAGGTTTCCTTGCAGCATCTGAGTCTCCCACTGGCACAATTTTGTTTTAAATGCCCCCACTGCTTCGTACATGTCTGTGATGACACGGTCCCGCCCCTGAAGCTGAAGGTTCAGCACATCGAGATGGCTCATGACGTCACAGAGAAATGCCAGCTCAGACAGAAATTCTTTACCCTGGAGCTCTGTCTTTCCCTTTGCTTTCTAGAAACTCACAAATTTCCTCACACAGCTCGAAACATCTGTTCAGTACTTTTCCTCTGCTTAACCATCTCACCTCTGTGTGATACGGCACATCTGCCTTTCCAAACAACACTCCTCCAGAAAAGACTTGAACTGGCGGTGATTCAAACCTTTAGCTCTTATAAAGTTAACTACTTGTGTTATGGTGCTCATGACATGTTCCATCTTCAGTGCTTTGCCACACAATGATTCCTGATGTATAATGCAGTCATAAACAGTCAGCTGCACAGTTCTGCCCCCATATCTTCTCCTGAATCCTGGTCACCAGTCCACTCTTTTGACCGCACATCACGGGCATACCATCTGTCGTTAGTTCCACTAGTTTATCCCAAGGTAGCCTCACTTCAGTTACACATTTGGAAACCTCTTCAAAGATTTCCTTTGCTGTGGTTGTGCCATGCATTGATTTTCATCTCAAAAGTTCCTCCGTAACGCACAGATTTGAGTCCACTCCACGGATGAAGACTGACAGCTGGGCAGTATTAGATGTGATGCTGCTCTCATCCACAGCAAGGGAGAATACAATGAAATATTTTCCCGTTTCCATCAGCTGTTCATGTAGATTTGTGGCAAGATCACAAGCACAATCAGCTACTGTGTTTCTGCAAAGGCTCACATTTAAACATGCTTGCCTTTTATCTGGGCACAAGACGTCGAAACCTTTGATCATGCACTTTTTGACAAACTCTCCCTCATTAAAGGGCCGGGCTGATTTTGCAATCTCTGCTGCCACAATAAAATTAGCCTTTACAGCAGCCTCACTTTGTGATATGGCTTTTGTGAACATAGCCTGTCGTGAAACCAAACTTCTTTTCATCTCCTCTACTTTATGTGCTTTTGCGCTATGTCCTGGTCCTTGTTTCATAGTGTCTCCTTATGTTATATTCTTTGGTTACAGCTATGTTCGCTCCGCACGCAACACAAAAAAGGTCTCTCCTTTACATTTGTGAACAGATATCCATCCATTCATTATCCATCCATCCATTTTCCAACCCGCTGAATCCGAACACAGGGTCATGGGGGTCTGCTGGAGCCAATCCCAGCCAACACAGGGCACAAGGCAGGAAACAAACCCTGGGCAGGGCGCCACACACACACACTCACCCACACACCAAACACACACTAGGGACAATTTAGAATCGCCAATGCACCTAACCTGCATGTCTTTGGACTGTGGGAGGAAACTGGAGTACCCGGAGGAAACCCACGCAGACACGGGGAGAACATGCAAACTCCATGCAGGGAGGACCCGGGAAGCAAACCCGGGTCTCCTAACTGTGAGGCAGAACAAATATTCTGCTTCTCATTTTTCTAGAAAGCTTCTGTTTTCCACCTTTCGTTTGGCCATTTTTGGGAGGGGTGGCCCGATGTGACTGGTAGCATGAGGTCGCTAATGAATGTCAACAGAGGAGGGGGCGCTTGTGGGTCCTGATTGACGTGCCAATGCACCAGCAGAGCGTTTTGGGATTTGTAGTATTAGCGGTACATGCACTGTCTACCGGCAGGCCAGCTCCAGTAGACATTTGGTATTTTCTCACTGGCCAAATATAATTAGACTGCGGGCATGAGTTTGACATCTATGCTCTATGACTTTGAACCAGTAAGTCTGTTACAACTGGATAGACAGATAAGTGAATGTGGGATTGTGCCCTGCAATGGATTGGTGCTCCTTTCCTGTTTTACTGGGATACAATGCAGCCCTGTGTGATCTGAATTAGATTAAGTTTGGTTAAAAATGGACGGATCATTTAGGTGTAACATCAACTTTAGAAAGCTTGAAATCTCTGAAACTGAAAAGCAATTGACATTTTTAAGATTGTCAATAAAAAGTTTATCATGAAATGATTATGCCTGACTGCTGAAAATATGTAAAGCTTACATTTTGAATGTAACAGCGTTTAATCTACTATATACCAGTCATAACTGCCCATTCCTTTGCAATTTTGAGAATGCACCTGTTTCCAGTGATTTGCTCCCCAGTCATGGCAGTCCCAAGTATAATGCAATCTTTTGTGAGATTTAGTGTAACCGCTAGTTGTGTGAAACAGCTGCATTGTTCCAGTTTCAGGTCCTTAATTCTAAGACTTGATAGATAAGGTCATACTGATTGTTATATAAAATGGAGCAAAAACTACAAGTTTTAAATGACATGCTTCTGTTGGAAATGGCTACCTTGAAAGTATAAACAAACTGTCTATGGAAAACAGATTTCCACTTTAGCAAAAATGCACAGAATACAAAGACTCTGTGCGTCAGGTTGAACTAAATTTGTGTTGAACTTAGGGGAGATTTTAATGAACAAAGGGAGCAGTTTAATAGGACAGAGTTGAAAATCATACACAGTTTACACATAAAGCAATATTGTTGCATGAATAAATGAGAGAGAGCAGGGATTTAATTTTTAGCAAAATAAAGACCAAATCTGTATCTTCTGTGATAGAAACAATGAGGTGACCATTCAGTCAGGTTTAATAAGAGAGAGCACTAATGTGAATGAGGTCTAGTGCTTCCTGCATTTTAAACTCTCAGGTTTTTTTTTTCCTGACAGCAGGTATTTGACATGGACAGATACAACTGCACTCTCCAACAATCTGACAATTAAGGCCACTCCGCGCTGCCTCGCCTGAATTAATTAATTTGCCTATTGCAGCTACTGTTCTTAATTAGCAGCACAGCAAGCGCGTGTTTCTAAATGCACTCTGAGATCTTTAATCAACACCTGTTTAACTGCTAGGTGTGACTCACTGCATGCCTTTCACCAATTAAACTCAGGCGGAACATTTGCCAGAATCTCAGAGGATGAAATTTCCAAGGTTTTTTGGGACGGTGTAAAATCAGAAGCCCTACTTCCGCATGCAGATCTATGTGTAAATGATGCCGACACTGCTGTCTATAAGAGTAATATCTCTTCAAATGTATAAAGTGCAGGTGCCTTCTCTCATTTAACATCTTCAGTCTAATTTATTCTGGGATGCTTTAACTAATTTTGCTCCAAAAAACCTGCATTCAATTCAATTCAGTTTATTTTGATAGGGCTCTCTTCAGATCTTGATTGTTAACCCTAACACCTACATAAGAATAACAGAAAAATATGTAATTCTAGAACATTTACATACAGTGTATAAAAGATTCTGTCTATTAAAATGCACTTACTGTATTACATCCAAGTATTTATCCTCAAAACCGGGGCTACAGTTTTTCCAATAAAAAAAGGACATAAGTTTGAGACTGCTCACCAGTCCATCACAGAGTACACTTATCCACACATCCATTCATCTGATTTCCAAACTATCTGTCCAGCAGAGGCTTACAGGCACTCAGTGCTTATCCAATCAGTACTGAGTGCAAGGTGGAAATTAACCCTAAATGGTGTGCCTGAGCATTGCAGGAGACACTCACATGCTAACAGTTTATTATTTTTTTTTTTGTAGAGCCCAAAATCACACAGGAAGTGCCGCAATGGGCTTTAACAGGCCCTGCCTCTTGACAGCCCCCCAGCTTTGACTATATAAGAAGACAAGGAAAAACTCCCAAAAAAACCTAGTAGGGAAAAATGGAAGAAACCTTGGGAAAGGCAGTTCAAAGAGAGACCCCTTTCCAGGTAGGTTGGGCGTGCAGTGGGTGTCAAAAGAAGGGGGTCAATACAATACAATACAATACACAGAACAGAACAAATCCTCAATACAGTATAAAAATAAAAATGTTAGAAGTACGGAGCAGAATTTAACAGTAGATGATATCACATAATAAGATTTGGATAATTTTAGACTCCTGGAGACCTCATCCATCAAGCTGCCTCCCCCATTAACCTTATCACTGCACCACCAACACTCATGCACAATTTAGAGTGACTAACTAACCTAACAGAGGTAAATTTGGAATGTGGTGGAAAACTGAAGTATCCAGAGGAAAAAATACATGCAAACACCATACAGACAGAGACCATGCAATGATCTGCTGTCAGATAAGGTGGCTAACCACTATTCTGCCCAATTGCCCAATAGTATAAAAACTTCAGCTAAAATGTAATAAATGTTTTTCTAACAGAAAATATGGTCAGTTATCAGTGAAGCAGAGGAACACAAATGCTCCAGATTAAGATATCCCTGTAGTAAATAAACATGTATGGGATCCATCGGCCTTTGAAATGAACAAAGCTAAAATGTGGCTCATCTTTGCCAGTTGGCTGCTCTGTCCTTATTGGCTGTTCAATTATATCTGGCACCACATTCCAGTGGCTTTAATGTTATAGTCCAATTATGTGTCCTTAACTGGTGGTGCTAAAGGTTTAACAAATCTTTGCATGGCCATAAATACTAGTTTTATCACAGAGTTAGGTTATTTTAGCTTTAGGCAATGGTTGTCCCTTCTAACTCAGTCCTTGGATATGCCCCTTTATCCCTACTTTCACTCAGTGAATGGCTGCGTGCACCACCCTGTATTGACTTTCGCCTTTAGGCCAAACGCTAGTCATTCATGATGATTGCCACTATTTAGTTCTAGATACATAGATGTGATGCCTTATACCTTTGAAAACTGTCAAGTACCCAGTCCGTGTACATCTGGAGTCATAATCGACAGCACCATTGGGTGAAAGGACAGGGACACAGATAAAAAATACAGTGTAAAAATGGTACTTCTTATATTTACAAGTGCCGAAACAAAATTAAAATCAGTTTTATGTCATCGATTATGGAACACAGTTTAAAAGCAATGGAACACAATAAAATAAAGAAAAAAATATTTTAAAAAACACAAAAAAATACAAAATTAAAAAATGGTTAATTCACAACAATCACTCCCACTCTTTCCACCAGGACTTTTATTTTCCTAACTCTACACCTCCTTCTCTCTTACAATTGTTCAGAAGGCGTTCACCACTAGCTGACCGACAACCAGTCAAAAGGCGACCTTGAGATTCGGCCACTCAGTTTCATATGGATGTGACGTTTTCAGAGCCAATCCCCACTGACGCCAATCTTGTTCCCCCAGTCAGGAAGCATGTTGCGACATTGGCTACTTTATGCTCTCACACCAGCAGAAACGTTCTACATAACTAACATCAAACTTGTTTGTGTGCACATGTATCTGAATGAGCTTCAACACCCTGCTTTGCAAATACTCCTATACTTTATTTACAGGCCTACACTGAAATGGTAAAGGCTTGACAAAACTGTGTCTTCTAATTCACAGCTACAGACTGATGCAGCAGTTTACCCTCAAAACCTGTGTATACTGTGAGTGCCACTTCACCTAAAATGTGTCATCGTGCACCTGCACCATTGTTTCTTAAAGGAGCCTTGTTACAGTCCAAATTTGGAATTTAAGTGCCTTACTACTATTTACTAAAAGAAAATTAATTCTATAAACAAATACTTTTCTTAAAAAGAAAACAATTCCTCTGACACAACACAACACAATAAGCTACAGACATCTTCATCATACGAACGGCCTAGGCAGTTGTAAAAATTCTATGCTTGGTTAAAGTTGTGAGGTTACAGTTTGCCATCCTTTTCTCTAACAGACCATTCATAGCTAAAATGATGGTGGTAACCTTCTACTACATATTTTTATGCAAAGAATTGTTAGGAAACCCGCAGCCAGTCAACTCCAAATTCTCCAAATGTAAGTCTGGATAGCTGTAGCCTGCACCTAGTTTTTCAGTATTTCTCTTTAGTTTTAATTATTTGGAAATCAGACCTTTTATTCTTATGTCACTTTGTATTGCATATTCATTTGCAGAGTAAGGTAATTTATGATAATTTGGAACTGCAGACTGTGATGAAAAGGGTTGCAGAACAGACACATGGATGGGACTTCTAAGGTAAAAAAAAGAGCATGAAACTGCCTTTCTGTTAAACTAGGACATTCTGACTTCATTTGTACCAGCACAGTTTAGATTAAAAAATGAGATTACATTTAACATTTAATTTTGTCTTTTGTTCTGTGGTAACAGTTTACATATAAGAAGTGCTATTTCTTATACCTAGGACTTTTAATATGTTTAAATAGTTTGGGATATTACATAATACTTGATTCATAGGCGTGTTTCTGGAGTATACAAATTATCTAAAATTGACTGGTGAAAATTAAAATATATTGAAACATGTTCTGTACATTAACCTAGATTTTCAAAGGAAGGCTTTTTGTTAGAGTCTTCTGTCTGCCATGGTGCTTTGTAGAAGGTACATGGGGGCTCCATCTATAGGTGCATATAATGGATGTCCATGCTTGAATTTCACATGTAATGAAAGCTGAAGACCGAAGTATTTTCTGCAACAAACTCCATCCTGAATAAACAGATTCTTTGAAAGAGCTTACTATAAAAGGAGTTATTTTAAAAATAAAAGTAAATATATACAGTAACTTTTAGAAAATCTTTTTTTTATTAAAGTAAATATTGTTTTGAGAATAAAGAGCAGACCTTTGATTATCTTTCAATCTATAAAGCTCAATATTCAGTTTGTTAGTTTGTTCTTTATGTATAACTTTATTTTTTAAGCCTTAAAGTTTGGCACACAGGTGCTTCTCCTGATATTTCTGATTTTGGCGATATACTGTTTAGCCTTAGTCCTCCCAGAGAACAGTAGAAGTTGGGGTCAGAGTGAGAAGAACTACTGCAGCATGGACAGTTTGACATCTGTGGCAGAGCGACGGGCGCTCAGCAGGCTCCTATCAATTATGGAAAATCCACTGCATCCACTAAACAGTGTCATCTCTAGACAGAAGAGCAGCTTCATCGACAGACTGCTGTCACTGTCCTGCTCCACTGACAGACTGAGAAGATCATTCCTCCCCCAAACTATGCGACTCTTCAATTCCACCCGGGGGGGTAAACGTTAATAACATTATATAAAGTTACTGTCTGTTTTTACCTGCATTATTATCAATCTTTAATTTAATATTGTTTTTTGTATCAGTAAGGTGCTGCTGGAGTATGTGAATTTCCCCTTGGGATTAATAAAGTAACTATCTATCTATCTATCTATCTATCTATCTATCTATCTATCTATCTATCTATCTATCTATCTATCTATCTATCTATCTATCTATCTATCTATCTATCTATCTATCTATCTATCTATCTATCTATCTATCTATCTATCTATCTGATCTGATCTATTGACAGAGGAAGAGTGATGTGCCAGTTGTGATGGTGGTATGATAATTAGCATGGTTGCCTTTCATTCAAGAAATCTTATTTTATTTCCAAGTTATTATACAGAATGTTTCTTTTAATCATGCATTTCCCTCACTGTTTGTGTCAGGGTCCTGAGCGCCCTTACTGGGACTATAATGTCAGTAAATTTACTGCTATTTGTAGTTCTTCACATCAGAAAGAAAAACCAATAGAACTGCATACAACATAGACTAAATGCAACAAGCTTATCAATAATAAAGTTTAATCACATAGAATTTTTAATTACTTTCTATCTTCACAACTTTCCACTTTTTTTACCAGGGCAATGCCAGGTAGCTCAACATGCATAAAATGATGATAACTTAATATGAGCTTTGCTTTATCTAATTTAACTAAATGCCTATTCTAGCCTTGTATTAAAGGGGTAGCACAGTGGCACAGTGGATATAGCATTGCTGCTTTACAGCTTCAGAGTTACGGGTTGCCCTGTCCTTAATACATATTATTCATGCTGTCATCCCACATCATTTTACAGTATGTACAAGTGTGACCCCAGGGGTATTATAATTCCACTTCTGTTGTTAATTACAAACAAATAACCTTCAGTTTAAACTGTGCATTTTTATTACAAATGTCATTACATGTTGCTTTGAAAGTACCAAGCAGTATTGCTTCTTACATCAATCCTTTTCTTTAAAGGTGATGGGCATTTCAATTTACTTTACTGATTGAATTCTTGTTTAAGTTAATTGATTCTTTTAATTCATATTTGTTGGAGGTGAGGTATCCTTTCTGATCACATTACACATTATATAATTTAATAACTTGTGCCTTATTTTGATATGTATGTATATAAATATATAAATAATCCATCCATCCATTATCCAACCCTAACTATAGGGTCACGGGGGTCTGCTGGAGCCAATCACAGCCAACACAGGGCGCAAGGCAGGAAACAAACACCGGACAGGGTGCCAGCCCACCACAGTATATAAATAATATAATTGTTTAATAATTTATATAAAAGTATGTATAAATTCATAATGAATTATATATAAATATATAATTTATTATGTATTTAACATGATAATTCATATATCATTGTCCTGTTGCCATACACAACAATGATAGTACATTTAAGATGAGGAATTAAAATAAGATACGAGGGGGAGCCAAGCTAAAGTTAGAAAACGGGATTTATTAGAAAATGGAACAAACCTTAACAAAACTGATAATGTCCTTTCTCAATGTAGTCTCCATCCTTTTTGATGCACTTGTGTCACCTGCCTGGAAGTGCCTTTATTCCAGCAGATTAAATGGTTTTATCATTCTTTACATTTTTTTTTACAAAAAGTGCACAGGTAGCTTAATTATCTTGCTCAGGGTCATGTGGTGAATGAGAACTAAAAAATGGCTACATTCCAGTGCTTGACACAGAAATCACCAGCTTCAGGAATCAAAACAATGGTGCTGAGCTTCAGTTAGCAGTGCTATTCAAAGGGCCACATTTGTATACAAATTGAAGCACAAGGAGGTGAGATGATTCCCTTAAATTCATAGAGTGAATCAATGGAGATGATTAAGCCAACAACATTGTTGTTTTAAGTCAATTCTGATAAGTGTTGGTTTTCTTTTACTTTTTTTTTTGAGATTTGGTTGAACTATGCACAATCATGAAAGTTTTTAAGCTTAAATCTTCAGCCCAGTTAACTAAAGAATTACGTAACCACGGACATGCTACACTGAAGTAATATCTGATCCTCTTCTATCAGCTGGTCTCTTCAGCAAACAGTAAAGCACCGAAGGACGAGAGAATTTGTTTGGATAGGACTATTTAATTGTACAAATGGCTGCCTTTCCTGAACCAGAATGAATTAATAGTCATGAGAAAATACTTCAGGCTGAAGGTTTGTTGCAGAGGAAAATAAATACTCAGCTGTATATACAAGAACCCTCTTCAATGCATCTGAAATAATAATAGTCCATACATTCTTTCTAGCTAATTTTATGAGTTTCTTTTGGAATATGTTAGATTAGTTTATATACAGTGAAAGTAAAATAGGTTATACCTGAAAAAAGTTAAGCTGCAGTGTTGTTTAATCCTTGCCTTGTTTCTCTTTGTTCGCATGTCTTTGAGAATTAGCACTGCATCTTTTATACTTTACACATCATCAGCCTAGTTATCCCAGACATGCAGGTGACTAAATGCATATTTAAAGCAACTTTGTAATTCTAATTAATTGTTAGTAAATAGCATTCAGTTAGAGTGCAAGTCTAGATGAAAGTGAGCAAAGAGGTACAGTATTCTGTGCTACTCACATTTTTGCCAGAATCTAACTATTCTTTTAGAATAATGGGGTCATTTGTTTAGAAAGGTACCTGCTAAAATAACAGCAGCATCAAGAGCAGAAAGAAACACATTGTGCATTTACAATTCATGTTTTGTTTCAGGCTTGTAGCAATGCTAAACACTAATTCAAAATGGGGTCTGGTGAAATCCATTTAATCCATTATTACAGTGGTATCTCAAACTGCTGGGCTGAATCTTGGCTTGGAAAACTCATTTATAATGGCCTAAATTGTTTGCTTCACGCTTAGTCATCAGAAAACAACACTTACTCATTTAATCTGCTTCAAGAATTGCATTTTTACATTACCTTTATAAATGTTCTTTCCCAGATTGGAGCATTACAAAATGTTCACATACAGTCCCAGGGGCGTGTGATGGTTTTCTCTTCAGTCAAGTGCTAACTAGAGTAATTTAAATTAATTTTTTGTTGTCTGGACTGAAGTCCTTAGTATAGCTTGCATATTTTGATATGAATTTATCTAGCATGTTTTCTGTTGAATTTTGTCATAAAGAGATTTATAAAACTATAACATTGTTATAAAGAGCTTTTTAAACTATAACAGAAAAAAATCATTAGTTAATAAAGGTGGCTCAGTGGAAGAGGAATTTATTCCCTGGCCTGATCATTGTTCATCTTTTGTTCATCTGGGTTTTCTCTGGGTATTCTGCTTTATTGCCAGTGATATGCATGTTAATACATGAAGGTTACCAAGTGACTCTAAAATGGTGCAGTGTGAGTTAGTATTGTCCCACCAATGTGTCAGTTCTGCAGCCCTTTCCATCATAGAGTGTAGCTCCACATTAACCTGCACTGGAAAAAGTAGGGTCTGGAAATGAATGGATGACTGGTTATAACTTATTATCCCTTTATATTACAATCATAACACATCCCAAAAAGCAATATAGCATGTGTGAAAAGTATCAAAAATAGATATGGGAACAGTTGGGGGCAGTTGTCAGGGATTTTCTTCTGGAACTTTTTATTTTGGTATCTGAGGAAGTAAGCGGAGAATGTGTAAATAAATGTATGCGTTTGTAAGCGATTCTCTCGTGTGCCTTAGGATCAACCCTTGCAAGAAACTCACTTTCCTCAAGAGGTTAACATATGACGTAACAATAGTTCTACTAAACAATTTTCCAAAAATGACATAAAAGGCATGTTTTATGACACTGCAATGTTTTTCTAACATGGAAATCATTGGCATATTTGTTGCAAAGTATTTCTAATTTTTTTTGAGGTTAATGGAAGATAGTCAATTAATGAAAATATACCATATTATTATAACTGCTCTCATGCAAATGCATCAGATGGTCATCCTCCAGGCTCTTTTCGGGTATGTAATACCACCCCAAGCCAGGAGGGGGTTGTGGCCGCTAATAATCTTGTCTTCCCTTTCTCTCACAGCGCTGAGAATCCACCCAAAGATGGCAATTAAACCCGCCCCTTCCAGTCCACAGAGAATAAAGGCATGACCATGCAGAAGGAGGTGTTGGACATTGACCAGTGGGGCTGAGTGATAGAATGATCCCAATACAAGGAAAGTGATAAAATGAATCCTTTGATAGCCAGTGTTAATTATGTCTGCCACTTTTGTTTTCTATTTTGATGCTATCATGTGGTGTTTTTGTTCAGCTTTAAGAAGTAAATGGGGACAACCAGCTTAACACCCAAAAATTCCTTCACACCTAGAGAGCCTTATTCCCTCAGAGCCTCACACCATGTTACTCCAATGCACAAAACCTACATGAAATAATATTTAGCTATTATTTGGTGCAGTATGTGCATTAAAACAGCTGACATTGTATAAAAGAATATATACAGTCTTTACATAAATTAGTATTAATGTGTTCATAAAAACAAAATGGATCTGTCTAGCTATGCCTATACTGTATATTTTAATAGCATATAAGATATTTACTCACCTGACATGTGACAAGTCATGTAAAAGTTTTATATGCCACTGTTATGTACAAGGTATGTACAGTATTAAGTGGTTAATGGGGTGAGAGAGATAGTTAGCCAATAAAGTACAGGGAATAATTAGAGAGCCAGAATGACCATGTCAAGGTGGGGAATTTAGGAGGATGATGCCCCCGATGTCCACACCAACATCTTTTCCTAAAGCAACCTAAACCTTTTGTCTCCCAGTACTGGCCAGCCCAAACATGCTTAGCTCCAGGTGAATTATCTGTTCTGAAGTACGGGTGGTATGGCTGCTGGTCGTGCAAGGCATCCCCTCCTCCTGGAATTGTATGTAGTTGCATGCATGGCACAACAGAAATCTGGTCATTGCATGCACATATTTGGCCACATTTGCCTTACTGAGACTATATGCATCACATATTTCACCAGACCAAGGAGGGTTATTATTTCACCCCTGGGAAGCCTATATTTCTCTATTAAAAGTTAATTACTGAGATGACAGAAGAGCTTCATATTCACCTGCAAAACAGCTTTTAGACCAGCAACTTCTTTGATGGTGCTGTCTCAAATGGTGTCTCTAGGTGAGTTGCACAATTCTCTGGATAACTGCCATTGTCTTTGCTAGTTCTATTGGAGAGTCACAGTACCACTTTAAACGAGGTGACTGATTACATAGTGAGTATGATTGGTTAACTCATTATATACTCAAATTGCCTAAAGATATTACAACTACATACAGCTCTTTTTGCAGTAATTTATAGCCTACATTATAGTATTATACATAAATTGCAACACTGACCTATTATTATTATTATTATTATTATTATTATTATGTTGTCCAAATATGAGTGTCGGTATGTTTAAACTGCAACACTGACCTATTATTATTATTATTACGTTGTCAAAATACGAGTGTCGGTATGTTTTTTGTGTCTTTCTTTGACAGAATTACAGGCAAAAGTTCAAATAAAGAACGATGTTAAAATTAACGAGTGGTCCTGGTCACTTGTTAATTTCCAAACAAGATTACGTATTACTTTAGTTACAAAGTGTTTCAGTAAAGATTTACTAATTAACAGACAATCTTAAGTATGCATTACCAAAGTACTTAACGTTAAAGTTTTTGGGAAATGCAGCAAATGCTTACACAAGAGAGAGAATCAGGAGGTTTCCCGTGAGAAGTGAGGACTAGTTTTTTTTAGTGATTATATTAAGAATAAATCACTTCTGCTGGATAAAACTTCTGGTTAAAAAACAGAGGGGTCCAACAGAAGTAATATATGAGGCAAAGGGCAGAAGATAAGCAACCTAAGAAAGTAGACCAAAAAGTAGAAACTATGGGACAATTCCAAAACATAAAAAGAAATGTGCTAAGGTCTTCCAAAGGAAAAAAAAAATCACAAATGGGATCAGTGGCCAGAAATATTATTAACATCACAAAGGTTTTGCCATCATCAAGTCACATAAGACTAGATTGTATCCCAAGAGCAAGTAAGGAACAGACTGTAGCTGAGATGCCAGTGTAAAGCACATTCATGCTCACAGCTATGTTAACAAAATAGTTACATTTCAGGTGCACTTGAAAAAGGCTGTTCACTCACTCATTCATGCAACTTATCAGTTTGAACAGTTTTGTATAGACTGGGGAAGAATTCCAGTGTTCAGATGTGCAAAGCGGATAGAGACCAACAGTGAATCTGCTAAATACTGACTTGAAGGGGTGAATACTTATATGAGCATTTATTTTGTTTTATATTTGGAATTATTTAGATCATTTAGCAGACACCTGTTTTCACTTTGACATTAGGGTTTTTGTCTATTAATCACTATCAAAAAAGCTGAATTAAATCCACTGTGATTCAATGTTGTATAACAATAAAATGTTCAGCCAAGGGGCTGAATACGTTTTATAGGCACTGTAGATATAAATGTAACTGAAATATTATAGACCACCCAATGCAGACTGTAATTTCAACACACATCTTTTTAGTAATATTAAAAAGGCAAATTCACACAGGGACATTATAGTAATGGGGGACTTTAATTATCTGAATATTAACAGGAATAACCTTGCAAATGGCAGAGCACAAGAGTTTTTAGAAGTAATCAGTGACTGTTTTTTAATACAGTATGTTAAAGCACCAATGCGGGGTGAAGCCTGTCTGGATTTAGTATTTTGTAATAATCAGGATAGAATTGAGGGGGTAGAGGTGATTGAACCACTAGGGTCAAGTGACCATAATATAATACAGTTCTCAGTGTTTTGTAAGAGTGCAGATGGAAAGACTAAAATTCTTAAGTTTAACTTTGGTAGGGCAAATTTTGAGTAGATGCGGCAAAGTCTAAAGAGGATAGACAGGGATAACCTTTTAAGTGTAGAGATAGTTGAGGAGCAGTGAAGCAGGATTAAAAATGTTTTACAGGTAATGTAGGACAGGTACATACCTAAATTTGGAATTAATAGGAAATTTTAAAAAACTCCTCATGGGTTAGTAAAGAATTAAAAAAGAAGCTGTATAATGCTGTATAAAGCATACTAGCCTAATAACCCCAAAGTGAATCATAGGGTGTATGAGAACATGAGGGCAACTATTAAGAATGATATTAGGAAATCTAAAAGACAGTTGAAGAGGAATATACCAGATAAGTCGAAAGACAACCCTAAGAGATTCTTTCAGTATTTTAGTGGTAAAGGAACAGTCAAGGAGAAGGTGAATGCATCAGGAGTAGTAAATGGGAATTAAAAGATATAGACTGTGAAATAATAGATGTTCTAAGCTTGAATTTTTCTGAGGTCTTCACAACTGAGGAAGCGGATAACCTCCCAGCGGTAAACAGGACTACTAAGGAGCTACTGAAGTATTTGGAAATTTTAGAGGGAGAACTACAGCTCAGATTAAACAGGCTGAAATCAAACAAATCACCAGGACCAGATAATATTTACCCTTGAGTTCTTAAGGACGCTAGCGAGTACATGTATGACATATATTTTTTGACATATATTTTTAGGAAGTCACTGCACATTGGAGAGATTCCGAAGAACTGGAAAATGGCAAATATTATACCATTATATAAAAGGGTGACTGGGAAGATGCAAACAACTATAGGCCAGTAAGCTTGACATAAGGTGCCACATGAGAGGTTGGGCATCAAACTAAAAGAAGTTGGAGCTCAGGGTGATGTTTTTAGATGGATGCAGGATTGGCTCAGAAATAGGAAACAGATGGTGAAGGGAAGTAGGTGTAGGGAACCTTATCAGAATTGGCTGATGTTAAGAGTGGTGCTCCACAGGAGTCACTGCTAGACCCACTGCTGTTTTTAACATAAATAAATGATTTAGATAGGACTATGAGTGACAAGCTGGTTAGGTTTGCAGATGATACCAAGATAGGTGGATTAGCAGATAATTTGGAATCCATTATATCACTACAGAAGGATTTGAACAACATACAGGTTTGGGCAGATTTGTGGCAGATGAAATTTAATGTCAGTAAATGTAAAGTGTTATAAATAAGAAGTAAAAATGTTAGGTTTGAACTCACAATGGAAGGTCTGAAAATCGAGAGTACACCTTATGAGAAGGATTTAGGGGTCATAATGGACTCTAAGCTATCGACTTCCAGACAGTGTTCAGAAGCCATTAACAAGGCAAACAGAATAGGTTATATAGCACGATGTGTGGAGAACAAGTCCAAGGAGTTTCTGCTCAAACTTTATAATGCACTGGTGAGGCTTCATCTGGAGTACTGGGTTCAGTTTTGATCTCCAGGCTACAGAAAGGACATAGCAGCGCTAGAAAAGGTCCAGAGAAGAGCGACTCAGCTCATTCCAGGGCTACAGGGGATGAATTATGAAGAAAGATGAAAAGAGCTGAGTCTTTTCAGTTTAAGCAAAAGAAGATTAAAAGGTGGCCTGACTGAACTGTTTAAAATTATGAAGGGAATTAGTACAGTGGATCGAGACTGTTATTTTAAAATGAGTTCATCAAGAACATGGGGACACAGTTGGAAACAAGTTAAGGGAAAATTTCACACAAATATTAGGAAGTTTTTCTTTACACAGAGAACCACAGACACTTGGAATAAGCTACCAAGTAGTGTGGTAGACAGTAAGACTTTAGGGACTTTCAAAACTAGACTTGATATTTTTTTAAAAGAATTAAGTGGATAGGACTGGCGAACTTTGTTGGGTGAACGGCCTGTTCTCGTCTAGAGTGTTCTAATGTTGTAGTGTTCTAAAGCAACATCAAGCTGTATGTTTATTGCAAGCTTTCAATTGTGGAACTGTCATTCATTAATTTGCATTATGCTGTGATAAATAATAAGGTTTTTCCTTTGATGAAATGGAATGTTTTCATTATTATTTGTGAATGCAGGCTGGCTCAGATAGCTCAGAATAATGATCTTTTAATTAATTATGAGATACTTTACTATTTTGTGTCCAGTAGTGTCTTATGGAGTGGATGAATGCCTGGGGACTTCCTAACTGTATACGAATGTAGTTTAAAAACAGAATTCCTTAGAAGACTGATTGTATGATATAAACATCTTATTGAGAATGCCATCATTCTGCCTCATTTACTGGAGCCAATTGGGACATGGGAAGAGGTTGTCACTAGATCAGGAAAATTGATATGGCTGTCTCTTTTCTTCACAGTCTGAAACTTGCTAACTTAGAACTAGATCTTTAACCAATGCTGTTTCATGAATTGCTTTCAAAGCATATTGTTGAGCTTGCAAATTCATTTTCATCTATTTGATTGAATTTTGTACTGCTGTAATGTTTTTCCCTAAGAAAATGGGTTAAATAATCATGCATTAACTGAACCTACCTGTTTCATTTCAGGGCCATAGAGCTCTGCAGCCAATAATGGTAGTATTCAATGAATGTCAAGAACCATCAAAGATCCCAGTGAATTGCAGAAAATGTACACAAACACTCAAACTCACTCAGCCAGATCCAAGCTAGAGACAACAATTAATAGAACCTGAGCTTCTTTAAGAAGAAGAAGGAAACCAGAATACACAGAAAACTCATCAGAAAGCAATACGAAGGAATCTTGCAAATTTCAGACAGGAATTAATAGGAACATGACTGGAACCTAGGTCCCTTTACATGAGAAGAAATATTCCAAGCCACTGCTTTTCCATTCCACCCAACAAAAGGATGCTTCATGTGAATTAAATGTTTTATACTCAGTAGTTTAGGACCTTAAGAGCTGAAATGTCTTTACACCCAACTAGTATGAAACCCACTGAATCCAGTTATGGTGACCATTCCCTGTTTTGGGAAGATAGGGGACAAGATAGGAAACACCCTGGACAGACTGAAAGTAATAACAATAAATTCATTTTGCTTCCTAAGCTATGTTTTGACAACCCTAACCTTGACCTGAACTTAATTAAGCAGGTTGGGTAATGCTTGAATGTCTCCATAAGCTCAGTGGACTTTCTCAAAGCTCCTTGCAACTTCTTTTCATTGTATTTCAGTATGGTATTGCTTTTCAGATTAATTTCATCCTTAGGTTGGTCCTTCTGGCAGCTGAAAGTATCTACTAGCCATAACTATGCCTATGGTGCAAAGCCACAAGAACACTGTTTCTCTTTGTTGTTTCATAATATTACGTTTTCTGTATAAAATTGAAATGTTTGAATCCTTTAACCACCAGCATTTATATTTTAGTGCCCCGTAGAACTTTTCCCCATTCATGTTTGTTTTTGGAATTCAGCTCTCATAGTTCACTTCAACTATAAAAGAAAAAAAAAACGTCTGAAGTCATTCTAGTTTTAGTTTTTTAGGCAAATCTTCTGTGATGGGCTGCAATTACTGTCATACTAAGTGTTCCTACAGTCATTTCTGTACTATTAAGAATTTTTTTCAGGCTTTATTTCCATTCTGTCAACACCTTGGAGACAGCAATTCTGAAGCACAAAGAAATCTTGCATATTGAAAATCAAACAACAAAGTACTAAAGATATTGCTTTCTCCTTGATGTCTAAGATACTGTTCATTGTGTAGTTGAAAATGTGACAGAGATGAGTTTTTCTGATTAATTAATCATACCAATATCTGTGCTCCATGTGGTCAGTAATTCCCCTTTGATTTGTAAGTTTCACAACCCCCTCTGCCAGCAGTACCTCATAAAGGCTCCTGCATTACCCCCCAATAAAACTGTAATGTCTATTAAGGATGAATTTATCACTATTATTGAGACAGTAAAAAACAAAGGCAGGCATTGATTCAAGGTCAGCCTCTGAAGATGAATGAATTTACGTAATTAGGAATATAATAATCATTGGAGAATTTTTTTTAACTAGCATTAGTCATATAAATAAATCAAATATCCTTCACAACAGCAATTCATTATTTTCCTCGTATGTCCTTTCTACATAAGTGACTGGAGGACAACAAGGCTCTGCTGGTTACAATGATGCTTTTCTAGTTTATCTCATCCTTTTTTTTTTTTGAAGGTTACAAAATTAGTTTGTCCTCATAAGCAGTCAACACAGATAGAACTCCACTAAAATACCTGGGCTGATCTTAAATATTTTACATTTTATAATATGAAGTATATTTACAAAATATATATTTAGATAGAGGCACTGGTGTGCAGTGGCCAGCACTTCTGTCTCACAAATATATCACCTTTTATTCAAATCCCACATCTGCTGCCAGTTTCAGGTCAAGTCAGGTTAGGGAGCATGCACTGGTAGTGTGTTGCTGCACCCACCACATGATGAAACAGCTCGGGATCCTGGTTGGCAACCCCCCCAGGCAGATGCACGGTCGAGTCCCATTGCCTGGAAATGACCAACTATCTACTGCAGCCAGGTGTTACGTGGGCATCCCCTTGGCGTGGTCCAGCCACTCGGCTCCTCAACAATGAGGATCCTGCGAGCCGGATCACTTTCGGGGAATCGCACCACATGGCCGTAAGTGCTGTAACTGACACTCCCTCATAATGCAGGTAATGTGCCTCATTCGGGACTCCATGAGCAACCGCTCATTCGACACAAAGTCAAACCAGCGGTACCCAAGGATTCTCCAAAGAGACACAATACTGAAGGAGTCCAGTCTTCATCTCAGGTCACTGGATAGTGTCCATGTCTTGCAACCATATAGCAAAACAGGAAGCACCAGGACTCTAAAGACTTGGACTTTCATCCATTCGCAAAGATATCTGGAGCGCCACACATCCCTTTCCTGTGACCTCATGGATCATGCTCTCCCAATCCATCTAATGACTTCATAGGAAGAGTCACCAGAGACATCAATGTCACTGCCAAGATAAGTAAACCTCTCAATGAGGTCGACACTCTCTCTGCAGACAGACACTCTACTGATGGCTGTGGTCATTAAATCCCTGGATGCTTGGTTTTTATCCAGGACACTCACAAATGAAGACATTCAGACTCCTTGCTCAGTCTCTCGAGAGCCCTGATCAGAGCCTCCATTGACTCTGTGAACATCACAGCATCATCGGCATAGTCCAGATCTGTGAATCTCTCTTAACCAAAAGATGCCCCACAGCCGCTGGACCTCACGACCTTGCTCAACACCCAGTCCATACAAGCATTGAACAGAGTAGGAGCAAGAACACACCCCTGATGAACCCCAGAATCAACTGGGAAAAACGCAGAGGTTCTGCCTCCACTCTGCAGAGCACTCACAGTACCAGAGTACAGGCAGGCCATGATATCCAGCAACCTCGAGAAGATCCCGCGAACCCTCAGGATATCCCACAGGGCAGCTCGATCAACTGAGTCGAACGTTTTGTGAAAATTGACAAAGGCTGCAAAGAAGCTCTGCCGATATTCGCATTTGCGCTCCATGAGAACCCTCAGTGCCAGGATGTGATCGATGGTAGACTTCTTAGGTGTAAAACCAGACTGTTCCAGTCGCTGGTAGGTGAGCAAGTGATCACAGATCCTATTGAGGACAAGCCTAGCAAGGACCGTACCCGGCGCAGAGAGCACTGTTATCCCCCTATAGTTGCTGCAATCCAGGCGATCACCCTCCCCTTTCCAGATAGGAACGACAAGTCCCGTTTTCCAGTTAGTTGGGATGATGCCAGTCTCCCAAATGGAAGCAAATATTGCTTGCAATTCCAGGAGGACAGCCTTACCACCAGCCTGGAGAAGTTCACCCCAGATGCCACAGATCCCTGCAGCCTTTCCCCCCCTCAGTGAGATTGGATGGTTCACAGCTAATTGGAAGATCAGCCTCAAGAACTGTGGACCCAGAGATATTCAACATCCCAGCCGGAGGATCAGCTTTGAACAACTGCTCAAAGTAGCCAGCCCAGCAGGTCACAACTGCAGTGTCATCTATAAGGACTGTTCCATCAGCTGCCCTGACTGCAACTCTCCGAGGAACAGATTTAGATGTGCATAATGCTTCGATTCCTCTGTAAGCAGGACGTGGGTTGCTAGACCACAACAACAACAACAACATTTATTTATATAGGACATTTTCATACAAAAAGTAGCTCAAAGTGCTTTACATAATGAAGAAAAGAAAAAATAAAAGACAAAATAAGAAATTAAAATAAGACAACATTAGTTAACATAGAAAAGGAGTAAGGTCCGATGGCCAGGGTGGACAGAAAAAAAAAAAAAAAAAACTCCAGAAGGCTGGAGAAAAAAATAAAATCTGTAGGGGTTCCAGGCCATGAGACCGCCCAGTCCCCTCTGGGCATTCGACCTAACATAAATGAAATAGTCCTCTTTGTAGTTAGGGTTCTCACGGAGTCACTTGATGCTGATGGTCATACAGACTTCTGGCTTTTAATCCATCCATCATTGTTGGAACATCATGGTGCTTTGAGTAGATGGTGGTGCACACCGGAAAAGGAAACAGAAGAGAGTGTAGGGATTAGTACAGATTTTAGAGCCACCATGAATAGTTATTATAATGAATTGGATATACAGAGTATCAGGATTTAAATTACAGTGAAGTTATGAGAAGGCCATGTTAAAGTAATGTGTTTTCAGCAGTTTTTTAAAGTGCTCCACTGTATTAGCCTGGCGAATTCCTACTGGCAGGCTATTCCAGATTTTAGGTGCATAACAGCAGAACCACTTCTTTTAAGTTTTGCTCTTGGAATTCTAAGGAGACACTCAGTTGAGGATCTGAGGTTACGATTTGGAATATAAGATGTCAGACATTCCAATATATAAGATGGAGCGAGATTATTTAAGGCTTTATAAACCATAAGCAGAATTTTAAAGTCAATCCTGAATGACACAGACCACAAATGCTGTGTCACTTGCTAACAGATTCCTCTAACAAATGACTCTTTATCTACCCTCAGAGCCCTCGCAGCCATCCCTCTCAGTTCCCGGTACAGACCAGAGTTGCCATTGAGCCATGCGCTGCGACTCCTCTTGATAATATCCAGGGTGCCCTACAAGATGAAACACCTCCTTTTGGGAACACTGGTAACACCAACACAACCCTCACCAACCTTCAGGGTCTTGTCACGGAAGGTCTCCCACATCACATTAGGATCGGCAGTCGTACCCAAATCTGCAAGTTCCTAACTCGAACTGCGTGCAAACTCATTAGGAACAGCCTGGTCTTGGAGTCTGGCCAAGTTAGTGGCGTAGCGTAGTGGGGGCGGCAGGGGTGGCCCGCCCCGGGCGGCACTTTTAGGGGGCGGCAAAATTTCACAATAAATAATAATATCTTGTAAAAATTTGAACCATTTCATTTCAGATTTTTGTCGCTCCTACGATTCGGACCGATTGAAATGAGCACGGAATTTTTCATTACTTATTCTGTGACGAAACTGGGGAATCCCCTTTCTTTAAATGAATGTATACGCATCTGCCGAAATTGACTAGCAGGACTTCAAACTGGAACGACTTCGACTGTGGACTTTTATTACTGCCACAGGCAACGAAAATAAATTAATTAATGCGGACCCACTTGAATTATTACAATTTATTGTGAAATCCAAACTGGAAGATACTCTGCCCAATATTATAATAATGCTCCGAATATTCCTCACAATTGCCATAAGCAATGCCAGCTGTGACAGGAGTTTTTCAAAATTGAAATTGATCAAAAATTATTTAAGATCAACAATGAGTACTTTAAGGCTAACCTATCTGGCTATCTTGTCTATTGAGCATGAGGTATGTGATGCTATAGACATTGATAGTGCAATAAAAGACTTTGCTCTTAAAAAAAGTAGACGAAAAAAGTTTTAGTTAAAGACAGAAGTTTTGTTTTTAATTCTAACAATTATATTATTTTTCAATAAAAATATAAATAGTAACAGTATCGTTCTAGTTCTAATTGGAAGTCGATTTGTGTTTTATATTCAATTCGCTAATAACTTCATCTTGTCGATCGTCAAGGTATAATCATAAGTGTTCTATACCTGTTATATCAATGTAAGTGGCATATGTGTAAGAATTTTTGTAATAAATGTGATTATTATATTGTAAAACATATATACATGACTTTTTTATTTGTAACCTGCACAATACACAATAGTGATGATTGTTCTTGCCGAAAAATTCTTTAGAATTACTGTATATTTTAGTCTTTTAAATTGAAATACCTAAATAAGGGGGCGGTGGAATTTTCCTCCGCCCCGGGCGGCTGACACCCACGCTACGCCACTGGGCCAAGTCCAGGCTCATTTTCCTAGTAGGTGGTAACCTACTGGACCTAAGCTGGATCCTAAGAGTAGCAACAACAAGTCTGTGGTCAGAATTCACAAACTTGGCACTTCTGTAGTCCCTGCAGTTTTACATGAGCCTCCAGCATCTGCCCACGAAGATGTGATCAATCGCCTTCACTGCACCACCAGTATTGGAGTACCAAGTCCAACGATGCGGTTCTGGGCGCTGGAACCAGGATCCAGCGATTCGCAGCCCCAGACCTTTTGCAAACTCAAGGAACATGGAGCCACTTTCACCATGGTCAGCAGACCCACGGGGACCGAGACAATCCTCATAGCCAACCCTGTCAGTGCCAGTGGCTGCATTGAATTCATCCATGACCAGAGGAGTGTCACCTCGTGGGCATCCATCAACCACTGAGCGAAGCTACAAATAAAATGTCTCCCTCACCGAGACATCACTCACTGCAGTCAGAGCATACACTGAGACAACAGACAAGGCACCCAGGGAGTGCCGTAATCTGAGTCTCATAATACGCTCATTGAAAGGAGTGATATCAGACACCATCAGAAGAAGTCAATCCACTACAGCAACAGCTATTCCCCGAGTATGACAGCCATCAGACCAACCAGACCAATAAAATGTGTATCCACCTACAAAGATCTGGCCAGTCCCCGGTCTGCGCACCTCAGAGAGTGCCGCCACTGAAATGCGGAGTTTACGCAGCTCCTCCGACAGCAGAGGAAGATGATCATCTTGCCAGAGATACAAGACGTTCCATGCACCAATGCGTATGGGCTGCCTCAAATTGGAACCCGAGTGCTACTGTGCAGCGGGTGACACCTCAGCACCACACCAGTTCCGATCTCCAACAGACCTGACCCCATTGGCTCTCCAACGGTTTTGACTCTTCCGGGGATGGGGCTCCTGAGGGCTTTCCCCCATCCCCTTCATGATGCAAGCAGCCTTCCTATGTGTGGCTGCAGCAGAGCTACTCCCGCGGAGAGCAAAAAAGACTATTTTCTGTCGTCTCGGAGCTTTGTGAAATTTTTTTACGGTGGCTGGAGTGCCAATCCTGCCACCAAACACCCTTAATTTCCCTGCAAGTTGGAGGACCACTTTCAGGGCCTGATGCAGTTTAACGTTATACCCAGGACGCTACATACAACTGCAACTCCCTTGCCTTATTCTTGATACTTCTAGCATAAAGACAAGCTATTTTTAATTCGTTACTCATTTTACAGTTAAACGTTGGGTTAGAATTTACATTACTACACATTTTTATTTTTACACTATTGTTTCTCCATGTATAGTTCTAAACCTGGCATGTCCTAAACTCCCTGCCCCCACCATTCCCTAGTTTAAACAATCTTTGGTTAACCTACTCATATGTCTCCCCAGTACACAGGTGTCCCTGTGGTTCGGATGTAACCCATTGTGGTGGAACAGATCCCATCTATTCCATAAGGAGTCCCAATGCCCTATAAACCTATACCCTTCTACCCTGCACCAAGATTTGAGACATGCGTTAAGCTTTCTATTCTCAGTCTTAACTAAACTGGTGCATGGCACATTCAGAAATTCAGAGAAGACTTCCTTGTCATTTCTGCTCCTCTGCCCGGCACCTAACTATTTGAATTTGGATTGCAGAACTGACAGACTACCCTTATGTATGTAATTTGTTCCAACAAGGACAATGACAACTGAATTCACCCTGGCTCTGTCCAAGAGCCTATCCACCTTTCCAGGGAGGTCTCCCACCTGTGCACCCAGAAGGCAACACACTGTGTGAGCAAACCTGTACTTCTGTCCCCCTAATGATTGACTCTCCAACTATCACTACCTCTCTCTTTCTGGGAACTTATTTTGAGGTGGCCTGTTGGGGCTCCTCATCCCTGCCTACCACCTTTGATGGAGTCATCAGAGACATGGTCCACCTCCATAAGGACCTGAAAATGGTTTGACATTTATAATTCCTGGGTTGATGCTCTTGTGCCCTTGACCCACCTATCTCTACCTGTCTGCTCTGAAATCTACTCCTGTGCCACTTTATGGATGCACAATATCTCTCTCAGGGACATCTGAGCCAGGTCTGCCAATTCTCTACTATAACCCAGGCCAGCTAAATCCTCCTCCAGTTTAGTAACCCTGGGTCAAGGTGCTAGATCAGCTGGCATCCCTTGCAGATGTAACCCTCAAAAAAGACTCGCTCCTCCAAGACGTAATCTAAAAAGTCCAACATCCAACAGGTTGTCAATATTTCGGCTTCAGCTACATATCTTAGTAGTTTGTTCCACAGTCCTACAACTCTTTATGTAAATTAAGTGCTTCCACTTCCTTGTAATATCACTGTTTAGTTGAAAGAATTCTTTTGAATCTACCTTATCAATGCCTTTGAGAATTCTGAAGACTTGGATTAAGTGCCCACACAGTCTCCTCATTTTGAGATTAAATTAGTTTAATCTACTTGCATAGGACATCTCTTTGAGTCATGGGATGAGCTTGGTTGTTCTTCTTTGCACAGCTTTAAGTGGTGCTGCTGCACACAATATTCCACAAGTGTTCTTACTAGTGTACTGTATTATATAGTCAAAGCATAACATCCCTCAATTTATATTCAATACTTTTTATAATGTAACCTAACATTTTATTTGTCTTTTAATAGTCTCTGTACATTGCTTAGATGATGAACAGCTTTCAAGACTTACAAGAGTTATATCCTCAGCATCAGTTGACTAGAACAGTCTGTGAAAAGTCCATCTTAGAAAAACTAGGGACCGAAAGCAAATTCCTGAACCTCATTAAACAACACAATTTCCAGTACTTTGGCCATATAAACCATACGAAGAAGCTATCTGCCTTGCTGCCTCATGGGAAAATAGATGGGTTGAGAGGTCAAGGTAGATAGAGATTGAAAGACAATGTGAAGAACAAGGTAGGTTTTGCTGCTGGTGGAATCGACCAGAGTGGAAAAGAACAGAAGCCAGCAGTGGTATTTGTATTTGCCTATGAACAGGCCCACATTAGTAACAACAGTAAAAGTAAGAGAGCAGGTGGTAATTTAGGATGTCTTTACAGAGGACCTAGACAGAGTACTAGATATACTGAGTCAGCTATAAGGCTATAGGTTTATAGAGTCAGCTATAAGAATGTAGGCATAATTGAATGCACAAATTCAGGATGTAACTGAGGGTCCTAATGGAAAAAGTATATTTCCTAGTTTACTGTGACTATTGGCCAAAACAGGAAACCAAACTGTCTGTTGATGCTGTAAGCAGAAAGATATGTGTAATGTTTTAATCCTGGAGGAGTAAAGCGAATAAAGAAAGTTGCAGCTCATTCCCCTGTACAAGTGTTGCCTGAGTTGAAGTGTGGACTGCCATGTATACATCTGGGTTAGGAATGTGACTTGTGAAACTGTTGGCAGACACATTTATCACAACAGCAATTGTAACCAGTCATGTGTGTTGAATCAGTGAGTCAGCCACCGCCATCATGTTAACAACAGTGACAAGGAATATTGAGAAGTATGAGTTTTGACAGGACATTTGCAGTGCAATCATCAAATACCAAGTCTTGCATTCTCAAATTAATGAAAGAAACCAGAGTCAAAATCAGCCTCTTTAATGGTGGTGACCACCAGAATGTATAAGTTATGAAGAGAATGTAGCCAACCAGTTCCTACAGTCAGGGTCTTAGAGTATACAGTATGAGAATAAAACCAGAAGTCTGAAATTCATGAAGCGCTCGGAAAGAATATCAGTGACATGGTTTAATGGAGGAAGAGGTGCAGAACCAGGACAGGGACAAGAAGTAGAGGAAGGATAACTGAGATAAAGAATATGAAGTTCCCAAAAACAGAGGAGACAAAATTGGAAATATTAGATGGGAAAATGAAAAGTAGGACGCTCTGCTTCTGTCTGCAGTCTGTTCAGTTGAGTAAAGGCCAATTAACACACTCAGTCTGTCAGAAGGAAGAAACAAAAGATGGGATATCTACCACCTTCTAGCTGCAGGAAAGTAGAAACAATGGCAGGACTGAAAAAATAAGAGTACCTTCACACTTACTTGTTAAATCCATTTTGTCAGGTTCTTCATTCCAGTGTTTTTTGTAATTAAAATGAACACCAAGATTGGAGGCATACTTATTTTATTACAAAATTAAGCTTCTCCAAAAAAAATGGTCTTTTAAATAAACTTCTCTACTGACTAACCACAGAGAACATTCCCTAACCATCCATCTATCCATCCTCCCTCTTCCGCTTATCTGAGATCGGGTCACGGGGGCAGCAGTTTGAGCAGAGATGCCCAGACTTCCCTCTCCCTGGCCACTTCTTCTAGCTCTTCCGGGAGAATCCCGAGGCGTTCCCAGGCCAGCCGGGAGACATAGTCCCTCCAGCGTGTCCTGGGTCTTCCCTGGGGCCTCCTCCCTGTTAGACATGCCCGGAACACCTCACCAGGGAGGCGTCCAGGAGGCATCCTGATCAGATGCCCAAGCCACCTCATCTGACTCCTCTCGATGCGGAGGAGCAGTGGCTCTACTCTGAGCCCCTCCCGGATGACTGAGCTTCTCACCCTATCTTTAAGGGAAATCCCAGACACCCTGTGAAGGAAACTCATTTCAGCTCGTTCTTTCGGTCACTACCCATAGCTCATGACCATAGGTGAGGGTAGGAACGTAGATCGACTGGTAAATTGAGAGCTTTGCCTTACGGCTCAGCTCCTTTTTCACCACGACAGACCGATGCAGAGCCCTCATCACTGCGTACGCTGCACCGATCCGCCTGTCGATCTCACGCTCCATTCTTCCCTCACTCGTGAACAAGACCCCGAGATACTTGAACTCCTCCAGCTGGGGCAGGATCTCGCTCCCAACCCTGAGAGGGCACTCCACCCTTTTCCGGCTGAGGACCATGGTCTTGGATTTGGAGGTGCTGATTCCCATCCCAACCGCTTCACACTCAGCTGCGAACCGATCCAGAGAGAGCTGAAGATCACGGCCTGATGAAGCAAACAGGACAACATCATCTGCAAAAAGCAGTGACCCAATCCTGAGCCCACCAAACCGGACCCCCACAACACCCCGGCTGCACCTAGAAATTCTGTCCATAAAAGTTATGAACAGAATCGGTGACAAAGGGCAGCCTTGGTGGAGACCAACTTTCACTGGAAACGGGTTCGACTTACTGCCGGCAATGCAGACCAAGCTCTGACACCAGTTGTACAGGGACCAAACAGCCCTTATCTGGGGGTCCGGTACCTCATACTCTCGGAGTACCCCCCACAGGATTCCCCGAGGGACATGGTCAAATGCCTTTTCCAAGTCCACAAAACACATGTAGACTGGTTGGGCAAACTCCCATGCACCCTCCAGGACCCTGCTAAGGGTGTAGAGCTGGTCTACTGTTCCACGACCAGGACAAAAACCACACTGTTCCTCCTGAATCTGAGGTTCGACTATCTGATGGACCCTCCTATCTAGGACCCCTGAATAGACTTTTCCAGGGAGGCTGAGGAGTGTGATCCCTCTGTAGTTGGAACACACCCTCCGGTCCCCCTTCTTAAAGAGGGGGACCACCACCCTGGTCTGCCAATCCAGAGGCACTGTCCCTGATGTCCATGCAATGTTGCAGAGGCGTGTCAACCAAGACAGTCCTACAACATCCACAGCCTTGAGGAACTCCGGGCGTATCTCATCCACCTCCGGGGCCCTGCCACCAAGGAGTTTTTTGACCACCTCGGTGACCTCAGTCCCAGAGATGGGGGAGCCCACCTCCGAGTCCCCAGGCTCTGCTTCCTCATTGGAAGGCATGTTAATGGGATTGAGGAGGTCTTCAAAGTACTCCCCCCACCGACCCACAACGTCCCGAGTCGAGGTCAGCAGCGCACCATCCCCACCATATACAGTGTTGACATTGCACTGCTTCCCCCTCCTGAGACGCCGGATGGTAGACCAGAATCTCTTTGAAGCCATCCAAAAGTCATTCTCCATGGCCTCCCCAAACTCCTTCCACACCCGAGTTTTTGCCTCAGCAACCACCGAAGACACATTCCGCTTGGCCTGCCGGTACCTATTAGCTGCCTCCAGAGTCCCACAGGACAAAAGGGTCCTTTAGGACTCCTTCTTCAGCTTGACGGCATCCCTCACCGCCGGTGTCCACCTACGGGTTCGGGGATTGCCGCCACGACAGGCTCCGACCACCTTACAGCTACAGCTCCGGTCAGCCGCCTCAACAATAGAGGCACGGAACATGGCCCATTCGGACTCAATGTCCCCCACCTCCCTTGGAACGTGGTTGAAGTTCTGCCGGAGGTGGGAGTTGAAGCTACTTCTGACAGGGGACTCTGCCAGATGTTCCCAGCAGACACTCACAATACGTTTGGGCCTACCAGGCCTGACCGGCATCCTCCCCCACCATTGAAGCCTACTCACCAAAAGGTGATGATCAGTCGACAGCTCCGCCCCTCTCTTCACCCGAGTGTCCAAGACATGTGGCCGCAAGTCCGAAAACATGACCACAAAGTCAACCATTGAACAAAACACTGCTCGGGTTCAAATCGAGGGGGCCATTCCTCCCAATCACGCCCTTCCAGGTCTCACTGTCATTGCCTATGTGAGCATTGAAGTCTCCCAGCAGAACGAGGGAGTCCCCAGAAGATCTAGCACCCCCTCCAGGGACTCCAAAAAGGGTGGATACTCCAGACTGCTGTTCGACACATACACACAAACAACAGTTAGGACCCATCCCCCCACCTGAAGGCGGAGGGAGGCTACCCTCTCGTCCACTGGGGTAAACCCCAATGAACAGGCTCCAAGTCGGGGGGCAATAAGTATGCCCACACCCGCTCGGCATCTCTCACCGGGGGCAACTCCATAGTGGTAGAGTCCAGCCCCCCTCAAGGAGATTGGTTCCAGAGTCCAAGCTGTGCGTCAAGGTGAGCCCGACTATATCTAGCCGGAACCTCTCAACCTTGCACACTAGCTCAGGCTCCTTCCCCTTCAGAGAGGTGACATTCCACGTCTCAAGAGCCAGCTTCTGTAGCCAAGGATCAGACCGCCAAGGGCCCCGCCTTCGGCCACCACCCAACTCACACTGCACCCGACCTCCTTGGCCCCTCCCATAGGTGGTCAGCCCATGGGAAGGGGGTGAGCCCATGGGAAGGGCTGGGATCACCCATTATTCCACTCATTCCATTTACATTTTCTTATAGCAAGAACAGGTTCCCCCTTTCTCTTTAGTGTAATCACAACTCCTCACTATGTCTCTAGGTCCATGTATAATTGAATCCTTACTCAGCTTTTCCTTAGTCTTTCCACCACAGTTGATTGCAACACAACAGTTATAAACCCTCCACAATGGTGCATGACCCCTGGAAAGGATCATTTCAGATGATGGCTCAGATGTGGCAGTATTTCTGCAAGGAATATTTCAGAGGGTCACTGCATTCTAAATATGGTGGATGCTGAGAAATTAACTTATGCTTTAATTTCTAGTGAGACTGACTACTGTAATGTGTTATTCACAAGATGCTTAAGTTGTTCTATATGCAGCTTTGAATTTATTCAAAATACTGCTGCAAATATTATTACAAGAATTAGAGAATAGGACCATATTACTTCTGTTCTGCATAGAATTGATTTCATACAAACCCTTCTTCCATATAAAACCTTAAATGGCCAAGGCCCTGCTTACGTATCTACACCTGTCTTACTTACAAACCAGAGTGCACATTAAGATCTCAAGGAGCTAGCCTACTAAAGTATCAATGATTAACAAAACAATAGTGGGAGATCAAGCTTTTAATTGCAGGTTCTCAAAGCTGTCCAGATTTTAAATCCAGGTTGAAAACTGACTACTTTAATCTATCATAACCTAACTAAAGCTGCTGATTAGCTTTGCATATTGCTTCTCTGTTTGTTAGTCATTTGCACAAAAAAATCGTTAATGTGAAAATTATGAATTGTTATTAACCCTTATCCGTTCTGTTTTTCTTCTCTGTATCCTTCTGCTGCACTTCTAAATGGTTTTCTTGCCCATGGAAAGATTCTGTCATTCTATTAGACAAAGCAACACAAACTCTACTGTAGAATGTCAAGGAGTGTGTTGGCAGCTTGCTGACTGAGGTCTTCAGGGGCCTCATGTATAAACGGTGCATACGCACAAAAATGTTGCATAAGAACATTTCCACGTTCAAATCGCAATGTATAAAACCTAAACTTGGCGTAAAGCCACGCACATTCCCACAGTAGCTCATACCCTGTCGTACGCAAGTTCTCTGGTCGGTTTTGCAGACTGGCGGCACCCAGCATCAAAGCAGTGCTACTGTTCCTGTGTAGCTATCCTTTCTGTTTCAGATCCACATCCCTGATGCGGCTTTATAAATACACTGAAATTAACCACATATTATTTATTAGTTTAATGCATCTGATTGTAATTAACCTGTAACAATATAATGGGCCACAGAATGGTCAAACTATTCCAAATACCATAACTGCTTTAGCATTGTTACTCCCACTGCACCTTCTTCTTCTTCTTTCAGCTGCTCTCGTTAAGGGTTGCCACATCGGATCATCTTTTTCCATATTACTGTCACTGTACCACTCGGAGTATTTATATCACTGTATCTGAGTGTGAATCACAGCTGTACAGCAACTGATCGAAAAGAGAATTATTGGTATATTATTATTATTATTATTGGTACAGCATCAAGCACATGCTGCCTCAGCCATTCACTATTTGAACTGCTCTCATCCAACAAACGCTTCAGAGTCTTTCCTGTACGGACCTCGCGGTTCACAAACAGTTTCATCCCAAGAACTCTAAATGCACTCAATCAGAACATCAAGTGCTCCTTATAGAACTGTTTGTACTTATAAGTACAATTACCTCACTGTAAACTTGCGATACAGTTATAATATTGCACAACCTGAGCCACTTTATAAAGCACGTATTTACATATGATGACGATATCATTTTTATGGTGAAATGCAGCAAAATATGTTTATTATATTATACAGATAAAACTTTAATGATAACTATACGATGTCACAGCACTTAGTGAGGAGCTGGAGCTAAATTCACGGATCGTTCCTGCCTCGCGCTGTATTCTTGCTGTGGCAAGACACTGTGTGACACTGGAAGGATAGATGGATAGAATAATTAAACATTACAAAGATATTTCAATGTTCCTTAAAAATTTTGAAGAATCTGCATCCTAAGCTTACAGATGGCTTAACGTCTATTACAGAGCTGATTGTGTGGCGATTGGGTATTTGGAGAAAGAAAAGTAAGGACAGGAATTGGGGGTTAGTATGTTTGAAAGAGACAGTACTTCTGTAATAAAGTATTTCATCGAAGGTTGCGCATTGCGAAGCAAGCATCTAGCGTGAGACATGAACAATCACTGCGCCACCATGTTCCCATGTTTAATAACATGCTTTAACTCCTATCATCATGAAAATTATATCACATATACTTCTCAGTATTTTAATTATTCAGAGAGCTGTAATATTACAAACTAGCCAACGTAGCATACGGCGGTGTAAGAATAGGAACGGAAAACGGTGAGAAAGGAATTCAGAAATCAAGAAGAAATAAATACTTCTTGAAAGACGCAGTTGTGAAATCAGGCTTTCCGAATTTACGTACTATGGCCATGGCATCCTGATAGTTTTGTTGCATGTATCTTGGACTTCCTGTAAATGTGGATGGTAATATGATCATTTTGCCTACACATACGTTGTTATTTTCAGCGCTTGCTTGCAGTGCATCTGATAGTTCTTTGTATTGTTCCTTGCGCAGATCTTGTTGATTTAATCTGAGATAGTTGAGACGCACACCCTCTGTTTTAACATACACATCTACGACATACTGTTGGAATAGTCTGCCGCTGAAGTGCAAAATACTAAATGTATTCCTTATTGCTAATCTGTACGTGTAAAATTGGCATTGAGTAAGCCTTATTTGCTTGGCGGTTCTTTTATCGGGAACATGTTGTAAATCTTTGTGCCAGCCAATGTCTCCGTAAAGGAATAAAAGTGGGTAAACCATAGGATCGCAATTCATATTGAGCGTGGAAATCTGTTTACAGGAGTTGCCTATGGGATAGATGCAAATGTCCCTTTCGGCAGGCGGTTCCCCAATCTTCTCTGATGAAAATCGCTGCAACATCGGTGTGACATGTTGGGGCATTGTATCGTCATAAATCCTGCCTAGGGTTTTCCTTGAAAACCATTTGTACAGATGCTGTTGGATTGGACTGAGTGATTTCATGCATGTGTTTGTATGATTTAGCGAAGGGGTTGATGGTTCTGAGCATGGAATCTAGCTGGAGAAGTACATTTTCACTTCATGCAGAGTTTGCTTTATTTTGTAAGCATAGTTCAGTAGCTTGCGCTGTGTAAAAAACATACAACTGTCCATATCCTGGAGACGTAGAATTGTTAGCGTATAGTGGAGAGATTTGGTGATAAATTTGCCCATGTATTTTAAAACAGTATCGTCCGTGGCCTGGAGGTTGAGTTATCTGTGCAACCATGGAAGCAAACGCTAGAGAAGAGTTGTATTCTTGAATATGTTCACGATAATTTTTAGCTTCTGATGTTTGCTGTGTAAGAAGCTGTTGTAAAGACACAGGTGGCTCCCGCAAAGGTGGTAAAGCTACTTTACCGTTGTGGTAGCACCTCGAGTACTTGTTGGATGTATTACGCTCAGCAGGCCAGTATATTGCATGACAGTGTTTGCACTGCTGGTCTGGAGTCTCAATGTTGTACTCTTAGACGGGAAGACAGGAATTAGGTGAAGAAGTACCTGTGGTAACGGGAAGAGGATTGTGTGTATGTCTGCTGAGACTGCGTTGATTTGGAAACGTTGCTTTGCAGATGTCGCATTGCAAGAGTTGTGAATGAGATTTGTTGTGTTTAGTCAGACAATCCTGTGTAGTGAAATTCTTATTGCATTTCTGGCACTCATATAGTTGTTGGGAAGAATGCCTTTTCTTGTGTTTAGCCAAGTGAGGTTCATGTTTGAAAAGTTTTGTTGCAGGAATCGCACTGGAAGAATGTGTTACTGGAGTGGGAGTCAGGTAATTTTTCAGCGGAGTGAATTTTTGTGTGTTTGTGAAGATAGTTCTGCGTTGTGAAACGTTTTGTGCAAGTGTGAGACTGAAGCAATTTGTCGTTGCAGTGAATTTTCTTGTGTTTGGCAAGGTGCGGTGGAATCGGGAGTCCGAAGAAGGAATAGGAATCGAGAAAAGCGGCGTGGGGGTGTATGGGAGGCCTCAGGCAGCATGGAAAAGGGTTTGGAAGAGAAGGAATAGGAATCGAGAAATGCTGTGTCGGCTGCGTGTGGGTGGGACCGGTTTTGTAGAGGAGCTGCAGGCAGTGTGGGGAAGGGTTTGGAAGAGGACGAATAGCAATCAAGAAATGCCATGTCGGCAGCATGTGGGCGGGACCGCTTTTGAACAGGAAGCAGGACGAACCAGAAGAGAAATATATATAAGAGATGTAATGGATTATGTGTCCTGTCAGAGGAAGAGAAAGCCCGGAAGCACGTAGTGATTCACCCACATAGAAGATCAAATACAATACAAAATATTTAACTTTAGTTACTTTAGTTACAATGGGATTAGAGAAACTAGTAAATTAAATGATTTTAAAATGAAGTTTATGATGTTCTACTTTAATGACAAAATAAACTACGTGATTAAAGTGGAAACTTCAAGATTAAAGTTGACATTTCGTGCTTTTTTCACACTGTGTGCCTTTTTTTTTTTCTCTGTACCCTAAGGCCGGAGTTATACTTCACACGACGTGACGCATGCTGCAGCTGATGCTCCTGCTATGCAAGCGTTGAAGTGTTTATACTTGTGCGCGTACTTTATGTAAATCTGGAGGAATCCGCCAGGTGGCAGTGCAAGATATTATCACGGCGAGAACATGTTCAGCTTCTCTGTGTTGTGAATTGCCTAGAACACCCATTAAATTCCGATGACACCTTACCGCAATATCTCTGAAAAGGATGTTTATTGATTAAATCCAGGGATGTGTCCATTCCAGCAAGCATTGGGCACGAGTGAGAAACAATCCCTGGACAATGTCTCGGCTCATCGCAAGGTGAATACAAGCACACACATACACTAGCGTCATTTTAGCGGTACCAAATCCCCAAATCTGCATATCTTTGGAAGGAATCTGGAGCACACTGAGGAAACCCAGCAGGAAAATGTGTAAACTCCAGGCAGGGTATATCAGTGTAATTATTACCGGTATTCATTATTTAAACAAAATTACCAATTTATCTGTAAAATGTAATATACATACTTTAATGCTTTTCATCATTAAAGTGATATTAAGTATAAATCTAAGGATTCTAAATGTGCAGAGAGTTGGAATACCATACATTTAATGTGCTCAGTGTGGTGATCTATTGCTGGCGATTCGCTGCTGTCAGGAGCAGAGGAAGCCCTAGAAAAAAAGATGGCACAGAAGACGGTATGTGAGAATTTTAATCATGTCATTATGATCGGGAATATGCGACGCTTGAATATAAAAGCACCATGAATACATCTGTATGTCAGCATTTTGCTTCACTACATCGAACCATTTATCAAATATCGAAGCGCACACACCGATCTCGTAGGATCCGCAAAGCGGCTTTCTGTCACATTTAGATAGTAAACAGAGACTCTGACATCACATTCCAACTTTTAGCACACTGCGCCCCCCGACTTTTTGCTGGTACTGCAACTCACGCACGCGTTGCGTTAATTTCTGAGGACCTGCTCAGAGGAAGCATCAAATGAACGCTCAGAACACGTGGCGGCCATAATGCGGGCGCGTACACGTTCTGAGCGTGAAGTATAAATGAGCCCTAATAAGCTTTCAAATGACACTCAGACGGTGGGCTACATCTTGCCTTTTCACGGCAACTTTGATATCTGACAACCTCTTTTTTTATTTCAGGCATTGTACGACTTTGTGAACTTGAGCTTTCGAGTTTCTCCAACACGCTATGTCACTCGGTCAACTTCCTTTTGTTGTTTATACCACTGTTTAAATCAACAAATAATATGTTTTTCTTCACTTGGTATTTGCTGAAATTGTTCTATTTTCCCTCGTACTTTTGCCATTGTCTTTTCACAGAAGGCTGATCTTAAGAGCTATTTAAATTGATTTGCATACTCAAAGAGGCATAATTCTGGGAGGAGTTGGGGTGGGACAGCAGGCATGTGCACATGCGTTACTTTTCACGCTAACCAGGATTTATGTAGCAGAAGAACGAGGAAGCTGGCGTTCGCACAGATTTATGCATCTGGATTTTTTTGTGCGTAAGCACATTTCTGCTTTTGTGCTTACGTCATGTTATAGTGCAAATTCTACACACAGCATTATGCATGAGGCCCCAGGACTGTTAAAGTGTCTGATTTTGTTTTTGACTTCCTGTGTTAAAACTGGCCATGGATTGACCAGGACAGGAAAACAAAGTGGGGGCTGAAGGTTGCTCCTGCAGAGCAGCCTGGTAGCAGGAGCAACCCTCAGCCCCCTCTTGAGTGCTGGCCACACACTTCATCCCTGGGGTTTAAGTCCCATCTGCCTGCCTCCTTCTATCGCACTGGCTGTCTCTCACTCCTGCCCTTTTTCTTCATCTGTTAACTTCCATTCTCTCAAACATTTTTTCCATTCCCCCTCTCTGTCCTGTGCAGGCTCCTCTTATACTAACTTGATTGGATGCAGGAGCGATGCTCCGCTATCTCCGAGGTGCAAATGAGGTGCCTGACTGACACTCACATTCACACTTTGTGTGCAATCAGCCAGGCAACCCAACTATTCCTGGAGTAGTGCTCACTCATGCACACCCACAACTGATTCCCAGCCTGCACGCTACCAAGGATGCAATAATTTATTTAAAAAGTGCCCTGTACCACGGACCATTCATCACAACGACACTCTCCTATGCCAACTCAAACAGGGTCACTTTAGAGTCACCAGTGAAGCTTATATCTTCAGGATGTGGAAGAAAACTAAAAAACCCAAAACAAATTCACTCATTTCAGCCTTTGATGTTCACTATTTAAACATGATAGTTAACTTGACTGCATTTCTTAGGACTGTGAGAGGCAACATACTGTATCATTGCAGCAGATAGACTGGTTATATCTGAACAGAGGAGAGATGTGTACCTTTGACAGCAATTCTATTCAATTTACAAATTACTAATTACACAATGAGTGAACAAAAAAGACACAGATTTGTTTAAACAGACAGGAAAACAAAGTGGTTCAAAGCTGTTTAATATAAACACAGCCCAGAAATATCTGTCCATTATTTAAATGGTTGAAATATGGCCAGTTAACAACACAGAAGAAGTAAAGAAAAACTCCAGCCAGCAGAATCTCCCAGAGAATATAAAACTATATACTCCAGGAGGACTCCCCAGCAATGACAGCAGGAGTCGAAGGGAGTGTTGCTCGGAGGCGCCCTGATTTTTTGGCAGGCTAGCTTTTGATTATTTTTTACGGATTTGGATTTTTTATTATGGATTATTTGTATATTTATTGAGAAGACATTTGCCATGCACTGTTGGACACTTTTTGTTTTTGATGATTTTAATAAAAGCACTGAGTACTGTTTTCACCAACCTCTCGCTGCTGCATGTGTGTCCTCATTTGCCCGCCTCATCTCGGTGGTGGTGGGTTCAAGAGGCTCCCAAACAGAAGCAGGAAACTTACCTGCACCGTCACAGTCCTGCAATGGATCTTTATCAATTTCTTCTGTTGTAATAGGCTGTGTCTTCCTTTGTCAAATTGGACAAAGTAGTTTAGGAATGCAGATACAGTAGGGTAATATTTTAATATAATATATGCTATGTTGTTATATGACAGTTGGGCGCCTCCATGCTGGAAAGACTGGGGGAGAGAACATATCCAGACTCATATCCCCCCTGGAGCAATAGATGGCAGCCCCCCTGGGTTGCAGTAATGCCTCAGACTCCCACAGGGCTCCATGGGAGTTACAGTTTGATGCAACCCTGTTGGGTTCTGTGGGGACCGCCAGGGGGTGCTACCGTGTGCCCTATTAAAAGGTGCCAGCCGCCACTACTTCTGGAAGCCAGAGTCAAGAGGAGGTGGACAAAGCTTGCTGCAGGACAAGTGGAGGCAAAGCGGAAGGAAAAAGAGAGACAGAAAGAGACAAGAAGAAGAAAGGGACTGTGTATTGGTGCTTGTTGGAACTGTACTGGACTGGTGGGAAACAAGGGGAAAATGTTTTCTATGCTTAATAAATGGATGTTGTGTGATGAACTTGGGCTGTGTGTCTGTTGTGTCGGGGGTTTGGGGAGCTATGTGCCCCCTGGTGGTCATAGCTATTTGAAAGTACAGTAGTATCTATCTATCTATCTATCTATCTATCTATCTATCTATCTATCTATCTATCTATCTATCTATCTATCTATCTATCTATCTATCTATCTATCTATCTATCTATCTAGATGTTACTTTTAATTAATGTGAATTTTTAACTACTTTCATGATGATATACAACAATCATGTTGCCATTATAACTACTAATGATAGTAGATAATATAGTAGACTCACAAATACTAACTAATCTCACATTCCACCAGGGCAGCATTTCATCCCCTATATTATATACTGTACTTTCTCTAAAAATGACTGCCAAGATTAGCTTCTAACACACACCTTGTATGCTGATGATGCCATGCTGGTGTCGTTTTTAAAATCTGACACATTGTCACAAGATTGTTTTAAAATGAAACAAGTTTTTTTTTTTCTCCTTGGAACTTCATCAAAGTGTTAACAAGTCAATCAAATACTATTTATGTTTGTGTAGCATTTTTCACTTAGAACAGATTTACAGGTGCTTGCACAAGTTTCAAGCTAAAATGCAATGACAGAAATAAGTAAACCTTACATCATTTAAATACAAGAGTACAGGCTGAAGACAGCAAAGCAGAGCAATTTTAATTTGATAAAAATAAACCAATCATAGTAATTTAAGTCCATTAACATTATAATCGAGTTATAGACAGTTGACAATGAGGGAGATGAAAGCAAAAAAGTCCACTCAACAGCATTTCTGAAGAAAATAATTCCGTGGGGCATCCACAGTCCATTTTAACAGCCAAAGTCACAGTCAAAGTCAGATAAAGTCACATTTCTGGTGACCTAAACCAACTGGCTGCCCACTCCCTCCTGGGCATTCTATGATATTATAAGTATGTGAAGGGCAATTTAATAAGAAGAGTGAATTATTTCATCCTTTGATTCCAAGGCTCCCACTATCTCTACCATGGGCATAAATAGCAGCTTGGCAAGACATCAATGTCACCAAGTGCCACAGCAGGATACCAAGAAGAGACACAGAATGGCAGAGGGTCAGTAACAGTGCATAATGATTGTCTTTTTTTATTTGTGTGCAAATGTTACCAGAGTTGTGATATGAAGAGGTTATCAACAGTTCTAATCAGGGTATGCTAGACTAACTGAATGAGCCTTCAGCACAGATTTAAATGCTGTGACAATGGGGCATCCACAGTTTTTTGGTCTCATAGATAAAAACTCAACTTCTTGCCTTCATTTTATCATTTCTTAGAATCATTAGTAGATTAGCACCTATCAAATGCTCCAATGTGTATCTTTATGTATAATACACTACTATAGCCGTTCGTTTGTCTGTCCAGGATTTTAAATCACCTGTAGATTGCAAACCATTTGACATATTGACCTGAAATTTGGTACACATATACTACGTGACATCTACTATCTACTTTCGGGGTGATGATTGACCTCCAAGGTTATTCCTCTTTATATTTTTATTTTATTTTAGAATCAACCAGCAGGGCGGCTATGCGGCACATGTGTACGGGCGTCGTTCTCATCCATACCACCTTCGCCGTCACTTCCCCTACCTCTTCATATCTTAAATCATTCTTGAGGCAGATTGAAGACTTAAGTGACAGCTTAATGAAAAATTAAAGAAAATGTACTGAGTAATTGCAACACAAACACTGACTTAGTCAGTTTTAATGCGAAAAGATGCCAATGAAATAAGAGAAGAAGTGGGCCGCTAGGGTGGAGAAAAGAGCTGCTCAGGGAGCAGCAAGCGCATCAACCTCTGAGCAAATGAATGCTAAACATACAGAGAAAGAGTATGAAAAGTATGAATGCTCAAGTCAAGTGTATTCGCAGTGCGCCGTTACTAGTATACTTATAATTTGAGATATGTAAGTAGGAGTTTTGAGACTTTGAAGTCAGTCCTAACTGTAAATGGAAACTAGTGCAAAGAGACTTAAGTACAGGAGGTAAGCGGCTGTACATGTATGACCAATAAGACTGCAGTTTTCTTTGCTTATAAGTATCTTGTAGCAGTGCTACCTAACAGGACTCCAATTCTCATCTTGTAGCAGATAAACTGCACTGCTCAGCTGCTTTGACCTTTGGTGCAGCGGTCACTGGGGATTTTTTCATTTTGTTTTGTTCTACAAAAAGCTGCAAAAAAACATTTTTCTGTTTAATGAATTTCAACATTCTCACTGATGCGGATTGCAGTTCCTTATGGATTTTGCATGCCTTGTTCATTGTCAGAATTTTTTCTATCAGATTTGTCTATTTTGGTGCTATTTTTTATGTCATGCTCCGAAAATCATGAACCATCACTGGTTATTTGGTAAAATCGTTGGTCAAAATCATTGCATTTACTGTTTATTTAAGTTTTGTGATTGTTTTAGGTGTATACATATATGTATATATATATTATTTTTTCTTGGTAGAGTCCTCTGTGAATCTACGTTTCCCTTTTTGTACTCCTTATTATGTAGCATTTATCAGAATGCCTCAAATTGAATACACTTATCACTGTTCATAAGGTATTGTAATTTAGCACTTCTCCCCACCTTCCCTTGTATATCTATAACCTCAGGAAATTAAATAGAGTAAAAGGAGTTAAGTTACAAATATTAATAATGTATGATTGATAATATTCATAAAATAATAATAATGAAGCAAAGAACATGTGAATATTGGAAACCATAGAATCTGATAAATGCTAGATGCGTAGCTTCACGTGGCACCCAGACTGTTAGTTACTCAATTGTCTCTGGTCAAGTTATTATTTCCAGATAGCTTTCTTCAGGATAGCCTGCATGCCTGTCTCAATATGGTTACCGAATTGTGCTTCTCATTGTGTTCTCTTCATGGCCATGGTGCGTGAGAGAGAGTTTGGGTAAAGTAACCAATTTTACATTCCTGTCCAAACCCTTAGGCCAATAGGGCATTGTGGTACAGAATGGCCTCTGATTCAAAACCAATCTGAAACAGCCATACTTCAGACCAATGGGTTTAGTGTTTTATGGCCTTCCTGGGGGGATGTCTCATAGGCTCTAAGTCCAAACATAGTAACTTTTGCCAAGCTGATCTGATGCCCCTCCCCACCTAACTCTGCAATAGATTTCACATCCTGAGTGAGTCCTAAAGACTCAGGGGTTGGTTAGTTAGACATCAAATCATTGCTGTACTCTTACTGAAATAAAACATTCCTCCTGAAACACTAATTTTATATTTACTTTGTTACAAATAAAGACATACAAAATATTTATCAACTTACAGGGTATAAAAGTATCACTCCACTATATATTTTTGTTTCTCAAATAGTTCATTAACACCTTAATTTGGTGTGGTGTGCCTCTACAGGTGGGGTGTGCATGTCAGACCAGCCTGGATGGTGTCCTGATTTCTCCATATAAAATAAACAAATCACTGTAAGAGCGGTCAGAGTCCCGGAAAAGGAGAGCAGCAACAATCTTAAAATAGTAACTAGAAACAGTTTTTATCTCTTGATAAAATAAGCCCCTATAAGGAAGGGTCACCTCAAGTATAGACACAATTAAAAATCAAAGGTAATCGTGCCGTCATGTCATTCAGAGCCGACACAGGAAACAAAATTTCAAATGCAATCAAGACCCTGATCAGTCCAAAATTAAATTCAAGACTTTCTTTGTTTTTCCCTTCATTGAATCAGGATTTTAATTCTTTCTTTTTTTACCTAGTATTTCAACAAGATAGATAGATAGATAGATAGATAGATAGATAGATAGATAGATAGATAGATAGATAGATAGATAGATAGATAGATAGATAGATAGATAGATAGATAGATAGATAGATAGATAGATAGATAGATAGATAGATAGATAGAACTTCAATTGTCCCCGGGGGAAATTTGGCTTCTTACAGAAGCTCTGTAAATAAATAAATACATAAACAGGTAAAAACAGTAAGAAATACAATGCAACTAGCTTTTGCAATTCTCCTGGGAGGGTGTTACTCCTTAGCTGTGACCCGGTCCAGGATAAAAAGCCTGATTAAGATGGATGCATGGTTAATGCTCTGTGCACCTTCTCTCTTAATCATTGCATTAGATATGATAGTTGTGGATGCTCTGTATAATTTTCATAATTTTCATTAAATTTCCCCAATTTAAAAAATCATTTTTAAATGAGCAGAACAAAACATTCTGGCAATTATTCCACACACTTATTTCCCATGAGTTCCATCTATTGTGACTTAGGAGCAGTAGAATCTACTAATGAAACATGTTGAAATTGAAAACAATATTTTAGGTTTTGGGAAAATAAACACACATAAAAGCAAAACTCATATTCCAAAATAAAGTCAACAGTTTATCTTCATTCAGCATTAATGTTTTTTTAAATTTCTTTTGTCAGTTTATCCACCAGAGAAGAGGAGAGGTAGATCACCCCTTTAACATGATAAATGCCAGCTGACAGAGAGCTGCCATTTTACATGCAATTTCCTGTGGAGCTCATCATGCTTCATTTGCATTGAATTATATGCCACCTGTCTACTTAGAGCGTGCATATCATTTACATTTCCAAATCACTGTCACCATGTCTCTGTGCTACTCAGAAACACAGGGAATTCAAACAGAATGCTTTTATTAAAACATGCACGAGTGACTGCAAAGCGTGTCAGTTATTGTCCACACTAGTAGTGGCCAATATAGGCAAGTGGCCTATTTAATGAGAGCTTTCATACCCTTTGAAAAGGAAGGGCAAATCATAAGCACTACATTCCTGCTCAATTTCTCAGCACTCTGGAGTACACCTAGATCCCCAGTTATATTTCATTTAATCCAAACGACAACCAGGCACAGCTGCCTTCCATCACTTAGTTAATTCACATAAAGAAGATAATCATAAGACCACGATTGTCACAATCGGTTCATTAGAAATAACATCAGCGTGCCAATAGAACATAAACCCACACTTTAGCTAATGTGTTTGAATATGCTCTGTGGGTACATAAAACAAACTGTTGATTCATTAGGAGTACTTTACAGTGCAGAATTAAAAGTGTACCTTGTAAAATGAAGGTGCTTTAGTGGTAATTACAACTATGGTTAATAAAAATAAGAACACTGTTAATTAAACAAAAGGGAAATGCACAATCATTTTGGCATGGTAAAGACTGTTTCATACATCCATCCACTTTCTGAACTTGCTTAATTCCTTCTTAACGTCACAGGAACCTACAACCTATCCCAGTGGCAGCAGGTACAAGATAGGGTGAGACACCCAACATGCCACGGTTATTAAAACAAAAGTTGATTAAAGTTATAGATATATATAGTAGTTGATTATCCATCCATCCATCCATCCCGCTATATTCTAACACAGGGTCACGGGGGTCTGCTGGAGCCAATCCCAGCCAACATAGGGTGCAAGGTAGGAAACAAACCCTGGGAAGGGCACCAGCCCACCGCAGGGCACACACACCAAGCACACACTAGGGACCAATTTAGGATTGCCAATGCACCTAACCTGCATGTTTTTGGACTGTGGGAGGAAACCAGAGCACCCGGAGGAAACCCACACAGACACGGGAGAACATGCAAACTCCACGCAAGGATGACCTGGGAAGCGAACCCAGGTCTCCTTACTGCAAGGCAGCAGCGCTACCACTGCACCACCGTGCCAACCTAGCAGTTGATTAAATAATGTATATAATACTTTTTATAATAATTTAATAATTGATTAAATGTATATATTGCTTCTTAAACCTACTCAAAACACCTTACATAGAGAGTGGGGAACCACTTCAACCACCACCAATATGCAGCATCCACCTGGATGATGGAACAGAAGACATTTTTGCACCAGTATCCTCACCACACTTTAGCTATTAGATGGTGAAGGGGTGAGAGAGATAGTTAGCCAGCAAGAGATAGGGGATGGCTTGGGGGCTAGAAGGATCAGACTGTGATGAGCAATTTAGCAAGGACATCAGTGGACCAACTACCCTTTTCAAAAGATGCCCAAGGATATTTTATGAACATAGAGAGTCAGAACATTATTTTTACATCTCATCCTGTTGGATGGAGGTTTCTCCTAAGCCTGAAGTGCTTCCTTACTACAGTACTGACACACCAGGAGTACTCCCTAGCCCTCTGTCTCAGATGGTGGGTTGGAGTTGGAAGAGGAGGTGGCCAGATCTCACCTGGAGGAGTAGGGGAAGAAAGGAACTGTGTTGTGTTTTCTGTAAGAAGAAACCTGTAAACTCTCCAAAAATAAAAGGTTGTTTTAACCCTGGACTGTGTCAGTGTAATTGCGTCTGGAGATATGTAGCTCAGTGAGGTCCCCTAGTAGCTATAAAACATATGACACTCATAGAGAGTCACTTTAGAGTCACCAATTAAGCTTACCTCTTTGGGATGTGGAATGAAACTAAAGTACTCAGAATGAGGACAGTGCCCATTTTTATAGCAGTGTCCCTGTCACTGCTCTGGAGTATTGGGATCCACAAACAGGAATACAAGGTAAGCAACCCCTGATGGCCTCACCAACTCTAGTTCCAGCAGCAACCCAAGCTTTTCCTAGATGGACTCCCATAAAAGTAGAGGCCCGGGACCCAAACATGCTTACATTCAGGTGGATGGGACTATTTGACAGACGTTACAGAGACAAAAACAGATAGAACACCACATAGAGTGATGTCTCACTCTGGACAAATGACACATTTCTTTGTGTTTCCTTTTGTTGACATAGAAATAGATGAGTGACTCCTGGGCGGCCTTAAAACGAGGCCCATTAATATGCATAATATACTGACAACCAGAAAATGTGGAATTGACAACATTGTGTGTTGGGTTGATGTGGCGGCTTCTGGCAGTGCAAAGAAATTTTCTCCCTTACTATTTCCCATTACATTAATGGGTATACTTTTGGATCCTCCAATGATTATTTGTTGAAATGTGAATCTCCAAATAATCTTATACACAGACACACTTCTTTGAGTACTCAGAGAAAAGCCTACATAGGCTATAGGAGAACGTGTAAACTCCACACTGACAATACTCATTCTGGATTCAAAGTCATTCTTCTGGAGACATAAAGCAGCAGTGCTTACTAATGTGCTGAATTGATTATTTTGGTGCCATAAAAATTTGCCTGAAAATGTATAAATTGGGAAATTGTTGGGATAACCCATGCCTCATTATTTACTGAAGCTATCAAAGTATAATTAGAATCCAAAAACATTTCCATTTTCAGAATCATTAAAATTATTTCCAATCAGAGTTTATTTATTATGAACTCCAAAGTATATGATGTAATAACAGTGAAATAGAAACCAAGTACAAGTTTACCAATTTAATAGTTAATTACATAAAAATTGTTAAAAGCAAAAAATCTGGTACAAAAAAAAATAAAATAACTAAGTAATGGAAATGATTCACATTATTAGGCACTGGACTCCTACTCAGATATATTTCCTTCCTACACTGCTTTTTCAGGATCCGTTTTTCAATAAGTGCTCCATTTTAAGAGATGCATGATACAGTAGAAATGGATATAAAAAAGAGAAAAAAAATCATTTAAATGCAATTTTTGAACTGCTTTGAGAAAAGAATGGCACAGTATCCATTCTGCATGTCAGGCATATTAAGCTTTAAATGCCATCATGCTGATGGAGGCTTTAACACAATTGTGCCAGAGGAAAGTGCAATGTGGCATTTCAGTGGCATCCACTCCTATGAAGGAATGAGAAACATTATTCTTTTTTGCTCAATTCAGTCAACACACATAACTGCAGAGTAAAGCATTATGAAGCACCTTTAATAATTTTCAAAAAGCTGCTGTAGATTCACCTTGAAATTTTTTTTTACTGTTCTTAGTAATTATAATAAAAATGGAAGAATTAGCCAAATTGCCAGTCTTAATAAGGTAAATCAAGTAAAGGGATGGTTTTATTATTATTTTGAATATAATTTAGACTTTTAAAACATCACATGTTGTATGAATTACAGTGCAAATATAAAATGGCTTTATCTTATGCCCCTAACTCCATAACAGGGCCATGGGTGTGGGTGGAAGGCAAGAAACAAGCCCTGGCAGGACAGCACTCCATTTCAGGGAACATTGAAAAACACCAGGCATCAGTTTACAGTCGTTCGTTATCCATACCTGTAGTCTTTTGGATGTGTAAGTAAACTGTAGCACCTTGAAGAAAAACAGGGAGAAGAAACGCATTTCACACAAACAGGGCTAGAAATGAACCTGAGTCCCTTCAACTGTGAGGCAAAAGAGCTAACTACTGTGCCACCCTATTGCTTTCCTAATGTCACTTTCCGTGGCTTAGGAAATATCAGTATTAGTTGGCTGAAGTTTTTTTTTATCTCTATAATTTTGTTTTCCTTCAGTTTAACATCAATGTGCTTTGGAGTAAGAAGGAAATGATCAGATTAGCCTGCTGTGAAAAGAAAATCCAGATTTACTCATTTTGCAGCAGCTCTTTTTTCTGAACAGCTGTAGTTCTGCATCGCTTGTGATGCCAGTCTGTGATGAGCTTTTCCCTCCTGTTTCCAGACAGTCTCCTGCTGTTCCTGCTCTTCAGAATAAAGTGGATCAGTATGTTGAAATCTAGCTTATCTGTCTTCTTGCATTCATGATGCTGTCACTGTTTTGAATAGAAGCTTGCTTGCTTCGTTTTTATTTTTTTTTTCTCTTGTCAGTATTCTTCTGGGCCACATGAAAATCAGTTTTTATAAACATGCAATACAAGGATTGAAAAGACTGTTTAACAAACAGGTATCTGCCTGGAAGTGTGCTTTTTTTCTGGCTGATGCACATGACAAGAAAATATCTCTAAAACTGAAATGTTTCACACTATGATTTTACTAATCATAAACACTCATTTTGAAAGAGAGCACTTGGGAATGTTCTTAAACCTTGGTAGATGGCGATTTGCTTTACAATAAGCATAGTGTATCAAAACAAAACAACTAGAAAGTTAGTTGAAAAGGCATAGATGATTAATTATGATTACAGTATAGGTCATAAGATGAATATGACTGGAATACATTTACAAGACATATCTAATGCTGCTTTTCCACTAGTACTTGCAGCCAGACAAAAGTAAGACAAGCCTGGTTCCTGTTATGTTTCCATTGCATTCTTTCCAAACATTCCTGGAATGACTTTTAAGATCTGTTTGCTCACTGGTCCCTCCTTTATATATGGAAATTGTGCTGACCTGCCAGAGAAGATGGCCACAGACACATTTTGATTTTAGCTCAGACACATGATAAGGCCGTAGTCAAAAGAAGGTTCAGGAAGTGTCGATGGATGTATAGCTTCATTCTGGGTTCTTTAAGAATCTGATAGACTCTGTATTAAAAACAGATATACACATATTCCTGTTTGTAATAACGACAGTATTCTTTTTTACTGAATGCTTTTTACAGTATGCTTTTTATGCTGTATCTCAAGTCCCTTAAGGATGTGTGTTCATTTTTTCACAGTTAGGGCTGACTTTGCACATATTCCAGCTTCTAATCGTGCACCTTCATCTTACTTTCCTTTTCGACTTACAGTGAAGTCATATTTTATTTCAGTCTTCGCTTCCACTTAATATTTTCCCATTTAACATTCACTCCTGTCATAACTGTTTTTGAAAATATTCTTTATTATTTTATATTATGCAGACCCCTCACTGTCATTAAGATATGTCAAAAGTATGTGTGTGCCTGATATGACTTTGTGAAGATTAACATCATAGTTTCCTATCCCATTTACGACTGCAGCAGAAAAAACATGTACACGTGTGATATCTTCATCCCCACAAACATCATAATATGGGTTTAGTGATTATTTCATTCACTTAATTTCCTAGTGGGCCCTTGGCACCTTCTAAAACAATGTACAAATGAACTGGGGTTTTTGCATTTTTTTTAGGAAGTCTAATAGTACTCTGCATTTTGAATTAGACGATGATGAAAGAGACCACAAAAGATTTTTGCCACAACACAATTTTTTTTTTTCTGCTGTTTTGTGGTTAATACAGGGTGTTGCCAGGTGCAGAAGATTCTTTTGCACTTTGACTTCCTTGTGATGTGAATCATCTATACCGGTACTTTTCCAATTAAAAAAATGAAGATGCAGTTCTTGAATTATATTGATTTTAAATATAGACCCTCCAGAAACGATGTCATGAATGCACGATTTTAATATCCTACCACAAGTCAATGATAAATGCTAATCCTACGCAATCCTTGAACAGATGATACATTACATACTCTAGACCTAACAATTTGTACTATTTCCTTGCTCTCCAGAGGTACTAAATCAGGCGAATCACTCGCTTTATTTGTATTTCTGCTTCATTTCTACTTTATGTCATCCTACGCCTATATATATATACAAAACTGTCTTTTTTACTTTAACTTGATATTTGTAATTTAGAGTAATACAAACATGTTTAGGAACACAATCATATTATCAAAAATATATGTAAATTTAAACTAGAAGCTGCAGGCATCAAAGGTCATCATTTTCTAACCCACTTAGTCCTGAGCAGGGTTGTGAAAAGGGGGTGCTTGTGCCAATTCAGGCTAGCAAGGCAGTAACAAACCCTGGACAGAGCGCAGGGTGAACACACTCACACACACCTCAACCACACACTAGGGCCAATTTAATATTGCCAGTTCACCTAACCTGCAGGTCTTTGGACAGTGGGAGGAAACCGGTACACCTGGAGGACACCCATGAAGAAAGAACATAGGGAGAACATGCAAACACCACACATGGAGGACCCAGGATGCAAACCCTGGTCTCCATACTGCAAGGCAACATTGCTATCATTGCGCCACCATGCCATTCATTCATCAAAGGTAGCCTGCAAAACTGGGTAATCAAGTTGTTTTATGAACAGGAGACAAAGACTACAGGTAAGAGGAGAATGTACACATGGAGTGAGGTCATCACTGGAGTCCCTTAGGAGTCTGCCTTGGACCGTTACATTTTCTGATTTATATTAATGACATTGATTCCAGTACATTTAGTAAACTTGTGAAATTCACAGATGACATTAAAATTGGAGGAATGGTAGAGACAGGGGAGGCTGCATGAAAAGATTCGAAAAGACCTGGAAAAGCTTCAGAACTGGGCAAAAATGTTAAAAATGTAGTTTAATATAGAAAAGTGCAAAGTGCTGCACATGGGCAAAGGAATGTCAATTACTGTGTAAATACAACATGGCAGACACTGTCCTACAGGAAGCAATGGATTTAAGAGTTTATGCTGACACCACATTTTCATCATCTAAACAATGTACAGAAGCAATTAAAATATAAAATCTAATGTCATAAAAACAGTTGAAAATAAATTAAGAAACATTATGCCCAAAGTATATATTGTACTACTGAGACTGCACCTGCACTATTCTGCACTATTTTGCACATCACAATACAAGAAAGACTTCAAGCAGTGTAGAGGAGAGCAACCAGGTGCATCTCAGGAGTTAAGGACACGCTGTACTCTGAGCAACTCAGAGAATTAAACTGGTTTTGCCTCAAGCAGAGAAGACTGCTTGGGGACTAAATCCAGGTCTTCAAAATCCTTAAAGGCAATGATCCAGCAGAATTCTTTCAGCTTAAAGGTGAATTACATACTCCAGGACACCAGCAGAATTTAAGGGGAAGTGCATTTAAGACAAACTACAGAGACAGGCAGTTGAATCAGAACCCTTGACAACCTTTAAGAAGTATCAGTATGAGATATTGGGAAATCTTAGCTATTAGCTAAACAAACAAGTCTGATGGAGTGAATAGTTTCTTCTCATTTGTCACATTGATTATGTCCTTATCAATCCGCTCAGTTAATTAGGCAATATTAACTACATTTCCTTCTAAATTATTTCTAAAACCAGTGTTTTGCTTATAAATAATGATTTAATCCCCACTTCCTACAAGAACAAGTTCCTGAAGCAAATGGACTTCATAGTTTGGAATGTAGAAATCCTGGTGGAGTGTGTTGGCCTAATGGCATCTCTGAACCCAGAATTAATTGGACCTTAAAGTTACTGAGCTAAATCTTCAGAAGACCACAACAGGTAATCTCCTGTCAGCCAAAAACAGGAATGTGAATCTTCAGTGGACTCGTAATCACAAAAATCGGACAACTGAAGAATGGAAAAAGTAACTTGTTCTGATGAATCACCATTTCTACTGCGAAACTCAAATGCAGATGGTAGGGTCAGAATTTGGTCTAACCAGCATGAATCCATAATCATTCTCACATTAAGTCAACATTTCTGGCTGGTAGAGGTAGTATATTGAATTGGCCATTTCATATCTCGTAATAAAAATTAGGCATCTTAATACTACTGTTTGAATATAGCAGTGTACCTAAACCTCATTGATAGCCATGAACATCCCATTATGTCCACAGTCTACCCCAGTGATGGTGAATTTTGTGGTCTCTGCATATCAAAAAAAGTTAACTATGCTGGTGTGTTGCCCCTGCTAAACAAAAGAGAAACAATTCTTCACATATTCATTTATTAAATAAGGCCTCCCAAAAGTATAACGCAGAAAATTAGCTAGTTTTAGGAAGGATTAAGAGGGAGAGTTGAGAGAAATGTAAAACAGCACACATTTCGAAATGCAGACAACTTGCCCTTTGCAGAATTGTAACCACACAATGAAAAATAATTATGGGATAACCCTTATCTCATACGTATCCCATATGTATGTGAAAATATCACAAACATAGTACATACGGGATATGTACTAGATAAAGGTTATCCCACAATGTTTTTTCATTGTGCAGTTCAAAGCTTCCATACTTGTTGAACTGGCTTCTGGCAAAAAATAATTCAATGCACTTCACAAGAGCATCCATCCATCCATCCATCCATTTTCCAACCCGCTAAATCCGAACACAGGGTCACGGGGGTCTGCTGGAGCCAATCCCAGCCAACACAGGGCACAAGGCAGGAACCAATCCTGGGCAGGGTGCCAACCCACCACAGGTTTGTACAGTCCCTACATTTCAATTCAATAAAGCACCTTTGGGATCAGGTAGAATGGAAAGTTCGCCACTTGAAAGTATTGCTGAAAAATCTACAGAAACCATGTGTTGTTATCGAGTCAGTATGGATTAAAATCTAGGGCTTTTCTAAAAGCAAAAGGAGGTTGTTTCTGCTTTCACTCACACAAGTTATACATTCCACTGAATGTGAATTTAAGATTAAATTGGACATTACCCAATATATTTCTGCTACCATGGCTGTGAAATGGTTTTCAAAAAAAAAAAAAATTGGACTACTAAGCATCATATCAGAAGATAAGATTTTGTTAGAGTTTTTGGTGGCCTGTGCGTTCCTTCCCTAACAGTTTAACTATGTATGCAGGAGAGACTTGTTTGTACAGAAGCTCCTGCTAGAGAGCTGAGCAACTGGACTGATAAAGGAATGTACAGTGCTGAAAGCTGTACAGTGCCAACTTTTGGAATGCCATGGAAGTAGTTAGTATCTGTCATTGTTAAATGGAACCAGGTTATAGTTCTATTTGGGACTAACTATTTGGCCATAAGTCATGTTAGCTGTACGTCAGAAAAAAAGTCTAAAAGTCATTACCATCGAGGCTCTGTGGGTCTGGTATGGGTTCAGAGCAGCACATTCCAAACTTTAAGACTTGGCACCTGCAGGGCATGCCCATGTAAGTGAAGGTGCTACAGGCTGAATACATAAGAATTAGCCACGTAGAGCAGCACCGATCAAAATAAACCTTAAACGGCCCTGCAATAGTCAGAAAATGTATGACGTATCCTATGAAATAACAATAATAATAAAAACAAAAGATTTTTTTTTTTTACTATTTACAAGGAGTTTCTGTCTTCTTGATTGAAGAAAACAGTGCAAATCGTCTGCACTGATCAGAAACTGAAAAGACATGCCAGCTATATGAAGCTGCCCCAAAGGTTGAAACTCTTTGTGAATGCAATGATTGTTTTCTAAACTTATTGTTAGTTTGTGGCCACTTGTTTCTTAAAGCATCAGTACACGAGGAAGACAGTGGAAAGGCTGCTACCTCTGCAGCTCCACCACTACTTCTCTTACTGCTACTATGCAGAGTGTATCATTCTATGGCTGGCAGCGCTGCTGTAAGTACATGATAACAAAAGGCACAGAGTGGCAGTGTATTGATATTTTCTAGAACATCATGATCCTATTGCTTTCCAATGGTCCTGGGCTGCAAAGAAACTCAAACTCAGTCTGATGTAAATCGGAGCATGACAGTTTATACTGTATACAGTGGAACCTCGGGTCACGACCGTAATTCACTCCAAAACTCTGGTCGCAACCCGATTTGTTCGTGACCCAAACTAATTTCCCCCATAGGATTGTATGTAAATACAATTAATCCATTCCGGACCGTACAAACTGCATGTAAATATATATTTTTTTAAAGATTTTTAAGCACAAAAATAGTTAATTATACCATAGAATGCACAGTGTAATAGTAAACTAAATGTAAAAACAATTGAATAACACTGAGAAAACCTTGAACAGAGAAAACTAACATTGCAAGAGTTTATGCTACAGCCTTACGAACTGCTCGCTGTAAACACTTTTTTTTAATGAGTTTTAAGCAAGGAAAAAAAATGAAAATTTGAAAAATCCTTAATTTATACAAAAACTAACCATAAACAACCAAGAAAGCTAACCTTGCATGAGTCGAGTTCTGGCATGAAGGAAGTGAGGAGGAAGAACTAGCCATACGTAGAAGGATAGTTTTGCAGCAAATCGCCATGAATCTTCCTAGCTTTCTCGCATATGATCGGCTCGCTTACGCTATTATTCCCTGCAAGTTGCTTCTCATTCAACCACATTAGCAATAGTTTTTGCACCTCTTCCAGCACTTGAGGCCTCTGCTTGGTTAACACTATAACTCCTTTTGCAACATCAGCGGCGCGTACCAACCGGAAGGGAAACTGGCTTGTTCATCACCCGAGTGTGTGGTCGTGAACAGATGCAAAAGTTTGGCTAACTTTTTGATTGTAACCCGATTTGTACAGGTCCGAGACTTTCGTGACCCAAGGATCCACTGTATATTGTTATATTATTATTTAAAAATGTTCTGAGTGTCTGTTAGCAGTGTATTGTGCAAAGTAATCCAATAAATAAAGATGAACTCCTTTGTATTCCCTATTGTCAGCTGTGTTACTGAATATAATGTACATGTACATGTATATAATGTAATAATTCATAATGGTACCCAGCAAATAACAATTCAAACCTCAAATAGACACTAGACTAATAGAAAACCAAATATTCTGTAGTTTTCAATAATGTATAATTATATGAATTATACATTCTAGAATTATTTGTTTCTTCCAATAATGTATAGTCTGAGTAATGATGAAGGAGGAGAAAAACATCAGATCATCCTCTTCCAAAAAAAAAATAATAGCATATTCATGTGATTTCAATTTCCAAATTGAAAGAAGTCAAGAATTTCCAAGAAGTCACTTGATGGTCAAAGTAGACAGGGCACATTTATTTAAGAAAGGCTTACAGACTTTGGCCTCATACTGTATATTTAAGGCATTGAGTGCTTATATACCTTTTATATGACTAAAGAAGTTAAATGCATTGCAGACTATCACATGTTAAAAATAAGGCCTAATTCAATGTTTTACTGTTTTTGCTTCAATCTGTGTCCTCTGCTTTGTTTTTGGAAATTGATCTTATTTAGTGCCAGCAAAGTTTATTGTTGGTTTTCATACCAGCATTTTTCGCACTATGATATTGACAACTATTTTTGAATATAAAGCCAATTAGGTAAATGGTTTGAAAAGCCATATGTAATTACTCTGTAGCTTATGAAACTATTTTTTATTAAATGATGATTTATCCATCCCCTTTTCTAGAGCACTAATTCAGGGTTGGAGTGAGCCATCTACTTCAGCGGCACTGGCCAAAATGCAGAAACCAACTTTGGACATCATTGAACTCCATCAGAGGGTGCACTGGCACACAACCAGATTTACAATTTAAGTCATCAATCAACCTAAGATGTGAGAGGAAAATCCATGCAGACGTGAAGGGGATGTACAGGCTCCACACGGACAATGCCTCAAATCAAGGACTCTGAAGCTGTGAGGCCACTGTGGCACTATGACGTCCTATAAATGAGGATGATTAATGTGATCATTTTTAATCTGAAGCTATGAATACCACTACTATGTTAAAATAGAAGAATCTTTTTATTTGAAATTCGGCCAAGATGCAGGAAAAGCAAGGAACCAGTAAGGTAGAAAGGAAGGCACAAAGTGTATCAATCACCTATTATTTATGTCATGCTGTCAGGTAGCTTTGCCAGAGAGCTGGACTTAGGGCAAACTCATCACTATCTATCACTGCTCACTTAGTGTCTAGTGCTAGGCACCTCTCTGTTTAATGCCATGTTTATTTGTCTTGAGATATTGCCAGCACGTAAGAGCTTTGTCAAAAATATTGTACTAAAAGCATCCTCTTGACTATCTTTCTATGGCAAGTGCATTTAGTAACTGACCAAAGAGTAAATTGCATGAGCTTAGAAAAGCAAGGCATTTACTTTTCATGAAGTACAACTAAATGAAAAGTTTGTAATGTCTTCACCTCGTGTTAAGGGTTACAGCTTTATAGTACTTATATGTCAAAGAAATGAACATTTTTAACTGAATGACTAATACTTTATCACTGTTTGGCCAAATGGGCCAAGCTCATCTTTTATTCTGTTTTAAACCAACACAAACTATTTAATTGTATGTCCTGCCAGTTTGTTTTTTTTTTTGGCACATAAACAATAGAAACTGTTACTTGAAGTATGGAGTTCCACCCCAGAGTCTGTTATGCCTCATTGGATGGATTATGAATTCAAATTACTTTGAAGCTTTATTCTGTAATAGGTATTGTAAAATTCTCAAAACATTTTAAATGAAGTTGCAGCCTTTGAAAACAGTGCATAATTTTTTTCAATAAAAACACCACCAAGAAAATCTGTAAATATGAATAAACTGTAGTGCAGAATTTTTCATTAAAGTGACATCTTTCTACAAAAGTGAACAACTCAAGGCTATAAAATATGAAAAAAACAACAGGTTTCATTTTTAGTTCATTAAAAAGTAATAGTTGTCCAAAATGATGTATTCTTTATAAAAAGCAAAAGAGTGCTCAAATATATGAACAAAATGATTATCCATTACTGTGACAGACACTATCATTGGATGGCACAAAAGCTCCTTGGTTATGTATGCATGTATATAAAACATAAGACAACATTCTCCACCACGCTTACTCCAAAGGTGAGTTAGGAGTGGAGCCTATCCCAGTTTTCTAGGGTCAAAACTTTTGCACAGCACTACAGTACAGTATATATTTATTCATCTATTTATAGATATAAATATATAAACAGACAATGTATGCATAATTATATACATGTTTGTGTGATGTGTATGCTGTAAAAGTTGTACAAATTACCGAATAAAGGACTGGGATGGAGCCGACCCGCTTGTTACAGGTGGTAGTTTGTGACTAAACTCAGATTAGATTTGTAAAAAAAAAAAACTTCTTTTTGTCTCTCTCTGTCCATTCCTCTTAATTTTGCAGTCTTGTCCTCTCTGCCTCCCAGGTGATCAGATAAGAAATGAATACTGAGAAAGACTTTTAAAGGTTGCTAAAAAATTGGTCTACTTGTTTCTTGAATTGGGTGATCTTTGTGTCCCAGATTAGGCACGAGAGAGACTGGTCAGATCTTTATAACAAGACTTTGCCTCCAATGTGCTCCTTCAAAAGCAGACCCCATAAGAGAACACTAGTCATTTAATTCTGTATAATATCTAAATTCTGAGGTCACTGGGGAAAAAGGGAAAACAGTCATGGAAGCTTCCATCCCACTTTGTTTTAAGTATTACCTACTGTATATATTTGCTTAAAACAGATGACAGGTTTCTATTCAAGTCGATCAATTAATCATGTTCTTAAAGCTATCTGTATTTTTTCAACTTATCCATCATTATCAACCTTTCATTCCTCTTTTCCTGGTAAACACTAAGCTGGACTGAACAAACATCCTATCCTCAGTATTTTACTCTAGCCCTTCTTGAGTATGCCCAGATGTCCCAGGACAGCCAAGAGATATAATCTTTCATGGATGTCCCCAGTCTGGTAAAAAGAGAAAAACTTGTGGGTTGTGTATTTACAGTTGTAAAAGATAGCCCAGCCACAGACAGACATGACACCAATGTCCACAACACAAATGTTTATTTACACTTATTTACATACTGGTTCCACCAACTCACACATGACTATTCAGTCTTTTTCCTCTCTTCAGCTGCCTTCACTCCTCTTTCGCAAGCTCCGTCTTCCTCCTCCCGACTCCGGCTCCCCGAATGAAGTGAGGTGGCCCCTTTTATAACGCCCTGGATGTGCTCCAGGTGCTTTGAGATGGTCTTCCGGCAGCACTTCCTGGTATGGTGGAAGTGCTGTCCTACAGGGCTCGGGAACCATCCAGGTGCCCCATGGGGTTGGCCATGGACCCCCACAGGGTTCAGCTTCCCAGCTCCGTATCCGTGGTCCTTGATGGAAATCAGGAGGGCTGTCCTCTTGCACCTAGGGGTGATATTGCCCATATCCCAGTCCTTCCCTGCTCCAGGCATCCCGGTGGGGCAAGGTCCCAGTTTGTCTGCCACACAGTGTTCTAGTATATGTTTACAAAAAAAAGAAAAAAAACCACAAATTCTCTTCTTATTTAAAAAAAAGAGAAATACAAGAAAAAGAAAAACAATCAATCTAGAGAAATATTTACAAAAAGCACAATGAGCTCCCCAATCTCCAAATTACCCCTCATTGAGGGTTTTCACACTTCAAACTTGTCTCTTATTCCTTTTTCTCCATCTCTGCTACACAGGACACTCTCTCTGTACCAGCTTGCCAGCAAAAGACCACCTGTTAAAGTAATCTGCAGTCTTTTAAACCACAGCAGAATTTGTTCCACCAATCCCTCACCTCTTCCAATTCTTATCCTCCAATATGGTAATCTCGATGAAACCAGACGTATAGTATAGAAGTATGGTGACAGCCACAAGTGAATTATGCTTAAAATTAGATAGGAACAATTAGACAGCTCACTGGGTTTCACATTTCCAAACCAATTCAATGCCTCATGAAGGCAGCGCTCAGAGTAGGGGTGCTGTTGTTAACCTGATCCATCAGTGAGCAAGCTTCTATTTACAATGAACTGTCTACAGTCGAAATGTCTCCAAAAAAAACCCCTATTAGACCTATAAATGTCCCCCATGTGTGCAGAGATCACATTCCAAGTTTCAAAAATAAACATAACATGTCTTAAAAATAAACATAATCTGATGAAAAGAAAAAACGTTTTTGCAGCTTCAGATGTTAGTATTGGCATCTGATGGCATCAACGGACAAATGGTAAATGTGAACAATATGCTGTGTGTGCTCTCTGTTGTTCAGTGTTGCAACGATAGTGTAGTAGTTAATGTAAGCTTGAAAAAACTGACAGCTACTGTATATTCATGAAAATACAGTAGGCCTATGTACTGCAAAATATGAATTTGAAATAAACTGTGTGAACAACTCCATCAAAAGGACTGCGGTTAAGAGAGCAGATAATGAAGAGACCCTGGACATTCAGATTTCAGTGCTCAAAACAACCGAAGCAACAAATCTGCCTAACAACACCAGTAAATGCACAGATGAATCTGCCCAACGTTCATCTTTTGACTGCACATCTAAACAAATAACAAAAGAGATTTAACATTACGAATTGGAAATGCAAACATGTCATTCCTTTATATAGACACAGCATTTTAACACACTGTATATCCATAGATCACAATACTTATCTAAACTCAATTTGCTGTTTTAATGTCATACAGGAATGTAATAGTTAAAATGGCAGAAAGATATTGCAGGCATTTCTCAAATGTGTGGAGCCAAGTAGCTACAGTGGTTTACATGTGTGTGTGTCTGTCTGTCTCCTCCTCTCCACAGCACTCATTACAACATGCAAATTAATTATTAAGCTTCAGTTACCTAGTGTCACTGAGCTCCTGAATGGATAATAGCAAGTATAGCTTTTTTATTTTTTCTCACTGTGAAGTCTTTTTTTCAGTATCTTCTGCTCTCTCTCTGAAACCCTGGCAGTAGTTTAAAACACATGGACTGTAGAAACTGGATGCAGGTGTTTTAGAAAGAAGCCCTGTGGGTGTAGCATTTGAAGGACATGTTTTTGCCACTATTCATTACACACTTTTAAATGTGTTGTCCCCAGACATTTATTTTGTTTCAGAATTTTGTCTGGCCATGCGAGACTACCAATAGGGAAACACATGGTCAAATGGGTTACGTCAATGGTTCTCAAAACAGAACATTACACTTTGATATTTATAAAAGTGCTTAATTTCTCTTGTGCACCTCTGCCCATGAGAGTTATTACGGTAATCGTTTACCCTGGGCCTCTCTCTCTCTCTGATGGCAATTCATTCGTCCGCAACACTAATAAAACTTTTATTCTCTATGCAGTTGCCACCTTCCCATTGCCATGAGGTCAATACAGGCCATGCAGCGCCACATGAGCTCCACTCTTGCATCTCCAGCACAGTCACCAATATGCCTGCAGATCAATCTGCATTCCTCCGAGGTAAGTACTACCAGTTCTAACTATGTCAACATTGTTAAAAAATGTCTCTAAACAGCTCAGTTTCAAACTCGTGACACCACTCATCATGATGGAACATATTCTCAAACCTGCATAATCCAATTCAGCACCACAAAGGGTTGGTGACAAAGGGAGAAAGTGCAAACTTGACGGAGAGCGACATGGAATATGAGTCAAACCCAGTGAAATGTATCCATGAGACAGCTATAATTACTACTGTTCTGCCTTTTTGTCTTCATTTTAAAATAGCAGCCGAAAGAAGAAGAAGATTACAAAATACTTTTATTATATGTTCTGTTCTGTGAACAATGCCTTGCATTTCACCTGTTTCTTGGCAACTTTTATATCTAAACATTAGAGCAATTGTGATGCAAACAGGCCACTCAAGCCAACAAACTCAAATAAAACAGCATCAAGTTGAGATATGAGATATTTTTTTTGTCTATTGCTCTTTGTGTGAAAAAAAGGATTCTGATATTTGTGTAAATTCTGCCCTTAACAAGTTTCCAACCCTTTTCCCATATTCTTGTTGCAGCATTTATTTTGAAGTAACAACTGGGATTCACTGTACTAATTCCTTTCATAATTTTAAACATGCCAATCATGTCACTTCTTTATCTCCATTTGCTTAAACTGCAAATGTTCATCTCAAGACTTTCTCTAATACTGCTATGACCTTTTATAATATGGAGAGCAAATGCGTACACAGTACTCCATTTGAGACCTCACTACTGTGTTACTTAACCTTGACGTGTATGCCACACATTAACCTAACATTAGCCTTCTTGAGTGCTTCTGCATGTTGTCTTCATATAGATAGTAATGAGCCCACTTCGACTCCTAGATCCTTCTCATAAGTTATTCAAATGTAATATTTCTACTTTCTCTGTTACATCAACTAACATTAAATGTCATTGCAGCAAATCTGCCCAAACCTGCATGTTGTCCAAACCCCTCTATAACAATTCAGCTAATGCTATATAAGACATAAGACAATTTACTGCTGGAGACGGATATGGTTGCCCAATTACTGCTTCATTCTTTAACTTAGTGTACAGCCTAATTAAACCATAAATCACATTAATTCAGGACTGAAAATCACTATTGTGGATGCAGACAATAAACCGTCTAACATAAAATTTACATATAATCCTCAGGAAAAAGTGATAGATGCTTAGAATATTAGACTTACATGACAATATGTGTTTAAGGTAAAAATTAAAAGAAGTCAGTCTAAGGGAATAATGACCATTTTTATATTATTTATTTTTATATGATATTGTTTGCCAAGATCAGAGAACCTCATACATTTACAAATGTGTCCATCTAGAAAATAATATTTAAAAAAGAGAAAACAAAACATACAATATGTGCATTTGAATATACATTATTCCAGTCGGAGACATTTTACTTATTTTTCAAATAGACCTTAAGACTTCTTATAGTGGTGATAGTATATTAAGCTAGCCAGCAAAGGAAATAATAAAAAAAAGTTTCATCTACACAGATCCCAAAGAAAATAAACCTCTTAGAGCTAATGGTTTTTAGCAGAGGCCAAGTTATCATCTATCTGACCTAGAGCAAACATTAGCCCTAGACACTCCCTTGGTATTCAACAGTACAGCACAGGGTAGACTAGTGTGCTTAATATGGTGAAATACAACAAAGGTCTGATGCTAGGTCTGTTATTGGTGATGCTAAAGTCTTTCTAAGGTCCTGTTTGAAGGCCAAGAGGAATAATTTCGCCAAAGTAACAGAAATGTCAAACACCACCACAGGATTCAGACAAAAGGGACTGCTTCACCAGTAGTTCACATAATAAAATGTGTCCTATGCTTTGCTTGAAATGTTAAAAACAATGGAACATCTGTTATACTAGCAGAGTAAGAATCCTAAAACAAAATGTTCTCTCTCCTATAATAACATTATTTATCCAAAGAAATAAAAATGATGATTTCTGACCTCAGTGTATACACTGAGTAGAAACCTGATCCAAAGGAAAATAATGGCATTTGTTCTATGTGGAAAAATCTTGCAATGTAGCCTTAAAGATACAGTATTTCTATCCATAAGGTAAGGAAGAGAAATTGAGAATTCTGTCTGTACAGTATTTGGCATCTTTGGAATACCTTCTGTATTGATGACGGATTAATGTGTTCCAGTGTGATTCACAAAACCAATCAACTGTGCATTTGTAATAGCTTTCATTGTACAGCAAATTATATGTGTTTCTGTATACAATGCCACTACTTGCATTCAGTGTCTATGGTGAACCACAAATTCACCATGCTAATAGGGGTTCTATATTGAAATCACTTAACACAGCAGAGCAATATTATGCCATACAGTATTCACCTTTTATCTCTAATTAACTTGCAAGGTTTATGTTCATTGTATATTGTATCTTTAACCATGCAAATTATTACACAGTATACTACAAGATCAAGTTTATTTCTTACATACTGGCATTTCTCTGCAATCTGACATTGAAAAAGTACTAGTTTTGGGATGGATATCACTATGAGAGACACTATGAAAAAAGCAATTGACAGCTCTGAATCATAAGGGAAAAACTATATTTTGTTACAGAATCAGGGACAAAACTGGTGCAATATAAATGTAATGTTAAATAGTCTTTCACAGATTTGTCCCTGACTGCATATGAAAATTGTATAAAATCAAGCAGTCTCAGATATGTGCTGGGAAAATAATGACTATAATGTATGGTACAGTAAAATAGTATCTTCACTATATGCCCAACACCACCTCAACACCTTCGTCTGGTTATGTTTCAAAGGTCCTGTCATATCACAGAGCTCTCCTCTATGAGAGCTGACTGCTTGTATACGCAATCCAGTTCTTTCAGTCACTATCCAGATATCATTACCAAAATTGAGGGCAGATATGTTGATTAACTGGTAAATCATTGTCTGAAGACTTGCTTCTGCTTCTTCACCACACTCAAATACAATATCCACAAAGTCTGTCATTCCACTAAATTCATCAGTCAATCTAACAATCATCTCTTACCTCAGTCAAGAACAGAACCTTGAGGTACTTTGATTCCTCTGCTTAGGCTGCTCCCATCTACCAATACAATGCAAGTCACACTAACCATGACTTCAGATGCAAAGGTGCTAATTCTCATATGAAAACATCACACCCAGCTGGGACGTGTTTCATAATACGCCCAATATAACAGTTATCTGGCCAATGAGAAGTAGGCAGAGTAATAGCAGGCAGGGCTGGACACACTTCTTGAATGGATAGGATAGATGTTTACATGCCAAGAAGACCCATGTAATATAAGTAGAGGAGGAGGTAGCTTCTTGAGTCTACAGATTGCATGAATGCACTAGGTGGAGGCGTGCCTTTGTTGAATTGCCTATGTGCATACCTGACAGCCAACCTCAAAATTGCAGTCCCATCGCAGGGTGCAGTGGGTGCCACCAGAGGCAATAGCTGAGAGCAGATATCCCTACTCTGAGGGGCTTCCACCTGCCCCGGAAGTGCTTCCTCTATGTAATATTGTGGCACTGGAGGTATTTTCGGTGCGGCATAACGGAAGCTGCTTCTCCTCACTCTGGGAGTCAGAATTGGGAGGAGATGGACAAAGCTCACCTGGGAATGGAGTGGAGGAAGGAAAGAGACAACAACTTGTGCATTGTTTGCATTCTGGAAGAGAGATCACCTGTTGAAAGATATTTCCTGTAAATAAAAAGTATATTTTGCACTCAGATTGGATTTTCATAATTTGTCACTGGGATTTTTGGGATGGAAGGGCGTTAGTTATACCCCCACTGGCAACAGCAGTAAACAATGAAATGAGAATGAGGTGTTGTCAGAGGCTAGCCTAAACGCATTGCTGTGAAGTCAATGCAATCCAATCATCTAAGCCAAAGCAGAAACCGAAACTCAAAGTGGCAAAAAGGAATGATTAGAGTTAAACTGAGCTGCGGCTCATTTTCTACAAAGCTATATTGTTTTGAAAAAGCCAGAGTCCAGCAAAAGAAAACAGACAACGCAGAAACAAGAACGGGTAAGAGCCCACCTCAGAGATTCACCTTATGAGTGTAAAGCATAGTGTCATATGTCTAGAAGCTGTTGTCTGCTTTTCCAAAGCCAAGAAAGCTCAATACAGTATGAGGCAGAGAATCTCATAATGCTTCTAATAATTTATATTTTTTAACTTTAATTAGCATTATTACAACCTATTACTGTCTGAAAGTTAGGAAAGCATAACACAATCGTCTAGTACTGAAGCATTCTTTAAGCACCTGAGTTAGCACATTTTGTCACACTTTTTATTTTCAGAGTGTATTTATAGCAATTAATTGATGAGGCACAAAATAAGTATTTCAGGATTTTTAGGTTTAAGGCTTTGATAAACATTTGTTGCTGGAATAACTGAGTATTGAAAATTAAAATTGCAAAATATCATGAATGCTGTTTACTGGTTAGTAGTGAAAGTACACACTGAACTGAAAGTTGGTTATATATTATTCTGCTTGATTTGTTTCAATGAAAACTGAATACATGATAATACACACCAGTCCCTGTAATACAGTCTTGCTAAAAATTCTAAATTAAAAGAAAAGAAAAATCTAAAAATAACATTTTTATAGGTTTGAAGTTTAAATTTGGGCTCTATTATTATAATGTCAAGCATAAAAAGAGAATGTCCTAATATCTATTGAGTGGTAGGCCGTAATTGACTTCAATTTCTTTTTTGTCTAAAATAATATAAAGTGTTGAATTTTAAAATAAACTTTGAATTTTATAATACATTTTATAAAAATGGTAGTTAATTTTACATTACCATTGTTCATTTAACCCCACAAACATGTGGGGTTGTAACAAGTGATCATTTTTTGAGAATGTCAAAACAATTCTGAAAAAATAATTCATCTAAGATCATTAAAGGTATCACATGGTACAAAATATAACAGAAATTTAAAGAAGTTACCTCCATTAAAATATTCATCAAGCACAATAAAAATACTTCAAAAGCAACTGTAGTAAGCACTTAGATTAGCATATATGCAGAGAATTTGAATTCTGCAGTGAGGTACCAGTTGTTGTCTAAAATTAACTCAGATATTTTCTTCATGTTGGCATATTCTAAAAATGACAAGGGTGCCATTCACAAAGTTGCAAACACAACGTTGTAATTATACTTTTATTTATATTTTTCCTGTCATCCAATTTACAAGATAACACTGTCAAGGCAGTCAGATTTTTTAGTCATGTCTACATTCAGGTACATCAGATTTGCAATGCAGTAATTAGAGATGAAATGGGTGCAGTTCTCAAAATGACTACTATTGCCTAAACCTACATCATGTCTAGGATGTTGTTGTTAATGATGACGGTGCTTAGCGCTCAGAACAATATTTAATGAGCAACACACATATCATAGTCAAAATAAGAATGACAACTAAACAGTCCAAATAGTAATATTAATATTAAAAAGGTGACACACCTCTGAATATGATGCTTGTCAACAAGCTCCATCCTCAGTCCCTTACTGTACGCTTACAGTTTCAATGATTATTTGAGTCACTGGTAAGTCATTAAAATAATTTTGTTAATTTTTATTATTTGCCTTTGATTCCCTGCAAAATGTTTGCTTATAAGCTACACAGTGAAAAGTGCATTGATATTTCCTTCATACCCAACACAGAGTGTGAATTCCTTGCGGGATGTTGCTATATGTTGCCTGTAACATGTAAAATAAGTTTTGTACTTTTTTTTTCCCAAGAAACCATTGTTGTATAGAGGGGGTGCTATTATAGCGATCATCTTACCATCTTAATGTGGAAAGAGGTGCATGAATGTGATGTTCTTTCACAACTTTACTATTCGACCACTGGCACAGGCTATCCAGCGCTTCCAGTAATAATCAATCATTTCCTTAGACACTGATATATTGTTTTTGGAAATATAGCATTCTTACAGGACATGAGATAAACAATTTGAAATAAGTTATAATACCATTGAATTCTGCTGCTAGGCAACTAGCCTTTCCAATCTCCCCTTGTAGGACCAGCTGTCTTCATTTAAATTCAGAGATACGTTTCATAGATCACATCTGAATTGATGGATCAGTCCCTGCTCAATTGTTTAGTACAAAGATGAGGATTATTTGGCTATTTATTTATTTTGTACACGTTTTTCCAAATTTGATATAACGATTCTGTGTGGTCAGTTTCCAAACCTTTTGTATATATTTACTGCTCCAGTAATATTATCCAAACTTCTGCTGAGATCAACTTTATTGTAAATTATGGTCTGCTTTCAAAATTTACAGTCTGCCAAGGAAAGCATTTCATGTTCCTTGGCCAATGCTTTTATTCCATGTGTCTCAACTCAAGTTTTGGTTTCTCATCTACTGTATATGACAGTTTTGCTTCTTATTTTCTATTTCAAGTGTTATGGGAGAAAGAGCTAGCATAGACTGAGCAGGTATTGGGGATAATGTGTTTTTTTTCCATCTACCTGTCCAGGCTCATTTCAAGTTCACACGTAAATTCTTTCTAACTTACATCATCAATCGTAAATGCAAATCATAATGAATATGAACTGTTAGAGGTGTTCATTCAGGGAGGTGGATTTTTGTGAAAATGTTTTAGGAATGTACAGTATGTCGTAAAGACTTCCTCGGAGTTTGTAGGTGTGAATGTTCCTATATCTCCATCATTTTTATTCCTGTCAGATCAGTACACACTCTCTGTATCAGAGTCATTTATTTATAATGGTGCTCATCACAGCCTGTTATACTATGTTTTGTTATTTAAGTTTAATGTCACTGTTCTCTGTGCCCACTGTTATGGACTCATTCATACAGGCAGACCAAGTATGGTACACAGGGGCACAACATCTTCATTTAGAATTGCCGAGCCAAGCACAGGACTAGAGAGCCAAAAGACAACTGGAGAATTGAATAGTCAGCCTAAAGACAGACTAGTATATTTCTGTCTTCTGTCAGCACACCATTCTGTTTCCTTGTTGGGAGAATGAGAACTGTATGTAGGTATTGTGCGATTCCTGTATTTTTGAAGGTAGGGTTTGAGTCCTTTCCTGTCCTTGTTTGGATCTGGAGCCAAGAGCCTGCACATGGAGCAACCAGTATATAAGAATGGACCTATGGCCAACACACTTTGAAGCTGCTGGGCGGAAGATTATGTCTTCTGTCCGGTTAAAATCCTTTCAGCGTGGCAAACGAAAGATGGCAGACTGCATAGATCAAGATACCCACATGCTTGATATGTCTGTCATAAGCTTCCCGTTTGTAATACCGCATGAGGGGTGGGGATAATACCTTTTTTATTTATAATTATTTAAATTCAGGTTAATTAAAACGCCCCAATTCAAAAGAACACATTTCCAGAGAGCTAATGTCTCTTTAGGAAACACAGCCTAAGAAGTCTTAAAATGGTTACATGAAAAATGTTGAAAATTATTAATAATTCATCTGTTGCTGTGATCTGTGCTTTAAATTGTTTAACAGACTTCAAACCTCTATTTTATTACTATTCATGTGTTCACATATCTTATATATATATATATATATATATATATATATAAAGGCAGGTAATAGAATAAATTTAAAAGTATTTGGTATCTCTTGCTCTATGTGTACCTTCAGCTCTTTCCCTCTGTATCCTCACTGAAGAGCGCTGAACCTCTCTTGACCAGCACCCCCTGTGTTAAACGTGTTCCTGTCAAGCCTGAGTCTCAGACTCTGAGGCGCCTTGCTCTGCTTCCCATCTTTGAAGACAACTCTTGTGTGTCTCACACTTTGTTTCTCAATTACCAAAGCCAACCTGACCAGTGACACCAAAGCCAAACTGACCAATCAGATTGCTCACACGTGCTCAGCCACAATTAGGGCAATGGGCTTAATGAGCATGTTGTCAATCACACCAACAACATGACATACAAGATTTGTTTTAAATATTATTCCATCTCTGTCAAATCAATAATATTTTATAAGTTTATTGTTGCCCAGCATTTCCAAAACATCCCTGGTGTGTGCCAATATCTGTCTGAATACCAACTTCTGGAAAGTGAGTTAGCACAGCTCACAAGCTCTCCTGAAACCTGATTAAGTAAGGAATAGTTTCTGAAATGAGGGTAGTTGTTAAAATGCTATTGCTTTTACTCTGAAGGGTAGAACCAAGATTTTTAAGTCAGTTTGGACTGCTTCCTACTGTTACATGTGTGATAAATGCAAGCACATATTTGAACATTATCTGGTATAAAAAATAAAAATAATTTTATTTATTTAAAATGAGTTTTTTCCACATAGAACAAATTAGTAGCATTCCATTATGTATAGTCCAGTATGTACAGTATATGTATAGTAATAGTCAAAACTATTGTAAGCCTCTAATCAACTACTTTCACCCTACAAACACTCTGGCTACAACACTTTAAACCTTTACTTGCCTTTAGCCCCAATGTTTGCCAGACTATTTCTTTTATTAAAAGATTTCTACTTTGGATTAACATATCACACTACTCTGGGTCACCAGGATTGCACAAGTAAAGCCTATACTACAGACAAACGTTTACTTGTATCTACTCTTCAGAAACACAATCAGCTACTTCAGCACAAATCAGACACACTAACCACAATGACACGGTGACAGCCACAAAATAATCTTTACTTTGCAAGTCTGGTTTTTAAAAAAGAAAAAAAGATACTTATTGCAATGAATGAGGAAGGTAAAACAAGCAAAGCATCTGCTGTTCCTTAATGCCTTTAAGTGTTATTATAAACATAACATAAGTGAAAGTGTAGATAAACTTACTCTCTACATATCAGAATACTGTTTGCTTTTTCAAGATATTCTTATTCTGCTCTATAAATATTTCCTCTCCTTTGTTAGATATTGGTTTTACATCTCAGACCCAAAGACTGTGTAACACTTGCCTTAATCTGTTATGAAATTTGTAAATCTGAAGAACAGCTTAATCCTTAAGTGACAATAATGAAGGAACTTCACAGTGATAACACGTTTTACAGAAAATGGAAAAAGATTAAAAAATAAAATAAAAAAAAAGATCTCCGAAATGCTAAAAAGAGATTATGTAATAAAATTATTTTTGCAAAAATAAGAGTGAAAAGCTTCACATACTTACTGCAAGATTAAACAGCATTCATTGCATCTTTAAAGAACATTTTTGCTGATGTGGGTGTCCACCTCTTATTTCTTCTGTAACCTCACTTTTTTACAAATGCTTCACTATTGTATATTACTGTATATTTAATTATAGAAGGAAGCTGCCAAAAAAGTTTAGCACAAACCTGGATTCTTCAAACACATTGTCTCTTTTGTTGGTGGCTTGGCATGGGAAGCAGCCAATAGATTTAATAGAAGCATCCAGAAAAGCCATTTATCATCAAACATAATGTAGGCATGAAAAGCACAATCTGAATAGAAACCTAAGGTGAAGGGTATGATTTCAGATACAGCCTTACTCAAGAGTAGACAATGTTCTATTGAAATTCACAACCTTATAAAAATGAATCAAAATGTTTCAAATAAAATAATTGGCAGTCGACAGCGTTAAATATGTCTGGCATAAAAATAAAGTAAAATAAGTAAAATAAAAATTGTATGTGTTTTTATTTTATTGACAATGTCAAAGAATAATGCCTACATAGATTTTAGTATAACTCTGGGATAATGGTAGAATAAAAATTAGCTTCTAAAATTTCTTTTTCAAACAAAATGGTTGCATTGAACACACGAAAATGCAATAGGCGGAGTTTTTTTTACAAAATATATTGGATATACTTAAATTTAAACTGTTTAGTGGGAGCATGTAAAGTAGTACTCTAAAAAATATTTTAAAGACTGTATGTGTAAAATATTTACTTCCAGTTTGCAATTTGTAAGACACTGTCCATTCGATAAATAAACAATCACATGAAAAAAGCTCAGCAGTATATATAAAGGAGTCATTAAAGGGTGAAAAAACACATACATAAAATAAATCTAATTATTATTAAATATCATGTCATCATTTTATGTTGGTTCAATAATGTAGTTATATTAAATTGAATTATTATTTGTGCATTTTCATTTCTAAATGTACTTATTTTTAAAGAATGTTTCTATTTAACAATGGGACAGCACATTTATAACTAGCTTTTTAAATATAGTTTCTATACTTTTGACAAGTGAAAATAAATCTAGAATTTCTGTATACAAACAGTTTGCACTTGATATTTTTCATATATACCCTTGGATTGATGTAATTCAAATGGTAAAATAATCAAGATAAGTTGGATGCATTGACTGGCTTGAGTACTCTTTCTGCAATCAGTTACTAAGGTTTTAAATGATTTTATAAACAATCAGTAAAATTCCTTCTTTCTTCATTACTGATTATCAACAATTTACCAACATGTGAGTGATTCACCAGTAACTAAAGATATGTAATCAATTTAAGACACATGTTCAGGCAGAGAAGCTCCTATCTGCTGCCACGTACTTGATAACATATATCAGTCCTCTTTATCCTATGCAGTATTCTACCACTAGAAGGCGATGTGGCATTTATATTGATAATAGGTTTAAGTCTTTTCAACTATTATGCCTTTATTTTAATTTGCCAGTAACACACTTTGTCTTCTATGCATAGAAACTTTGCCAGAAGCAACTTACCAACATACCCCATCTTTCACATACTGTATATTGGGGTGTCAAACTCAGATCCTGGAGGGCCACAATGGGTGAAGGTTTTTGTTCCAGACCCTTTTTCCATGGGTTACCAGTTACAGCTTCTAACTGAACAGATTTCATTTGGTTAACTTTAATTGATTTGTTTATTAAGACTCAGACTTCTTAATTGTTTTTATTATTTTAACTAGCAGCTAAACAAAAAATATTTGTAAAACAAGCCAAAAGATCACCAGCTAAGACAGAGACCTCCATATCCAACCAATTCCATAATTAGAACCCAGTTAGGTTGCTCTCTAGTCAATATGAGATGTCATCCTCCCACAGATCGTATAAGTGTTAAAATGTTGTAAGGCAAAAGGTTCAATATTTGTAGAATTAAGTGTGCACATAGAAAGAGATAAACTGTTAAATGTCATTTAATGAGCTACACTCGATCTCCAGATACCTCAAACTTGCTGAAAAATGGATCCCTACCAATTGTCTTAGTGTTGTCTGAAAAGGCCTAATTTTTGTATTAACTTGACTATTAGAACCAGTCATTTTGTTTGCACTCTAGTACTTGCACAGTATTGCTAGAGTCTGTCTCCTTCTTTTGTCAGATTATCCAGCACCAAGTGACTCCATTAAAACCTCTGGATTACTGTCCAAAATTCTCTCACACATGCATTATCAGAGATAGGAAAAGATACTAAAATCATATCAAACATGATGGGCTGCTACTGTATATTAAATGGTAATCTCGTCACTGGGAGTCATCAGCCAAGACATTAACCAGAAGTCCTTGGAGGTTGCCAGATCTCTTTCAGTTCAACTACTGTGCTATGCTCCTCACCTTCAACTTTCCAAAAAAGCTTAACATTTTGCACACAGCAATCACTGCTGCCAACAGTATTCAGCTATTGTATACATACTCTACAGTCAAAATGAGGAACAATAACCTTTGATTGATCATTTGGTCCTGGAAAGTAAAAAATGCCAACCCCTAACAAACTCACTCAGTGATTTATATGACTAATGAATGAGTTTCTTTATTGTGCTACTTTCAGCTTCTGTGTCCTGATTTCCCAATTGTCCAGTCCTATCTACTGTACATATCACCTCATATCCATTCTTGACTCCCATTGCAAATGTCTCTAATTTGTGACACTGCACTGGTGTGACTATGTAAAGAATTTAAATCATAAACGTCAGTTTATAGCTTCATCTTGGATGGACCATGCTTGTGGCAAACACTCTAGGTTTCCAGTGTGTCCCATGCAAAGTACAGACATTCAGGTTTCAAATGCCGCTGACTATAAGTTCCTGTGATACTAGGATCTTAAGATTTACCTTTTTAAATAAGAGGAAGGGATTTCAAAGACTGTGCTCAATGTTCTGTCACTGACTGATAGCTCGCTCGGACATTAATTTAGGTGATGGGGTTTATCAATCAGTATATTATTTACAAAATGCCAAATATTGTCAACTTTTAGAAAACACATTGCTTGTTCTTTCATACAGCTGGTAACCTAACATTTATGACTAAGAACAACAACAACATTTTTTTATATAGCACATTTTTTTATACAAATAATGTAGCTCAAAGTGCTTTACATGATGAAGAAAAGAAAAAAAAGACAAAGTAAGAATTAAAATAAGACAATACTAATTAGCATAGAATAAGGGTAAGGTCCGATGGCCAGGGAGGACAGAAAAAACAAAAAAACTCCAGACAGCTGGAGAAAAAAAATAAAATCTGCAGGGGTTCCAGACCACGACACCTCCCAGCCTCCTCTGGGCATTCTACCTAACATAAATGATCAGTCCTCTTTGTATTTAGGGTTCTCATGGAAGGACTTGATGATGATGGTCGTGTAGACCTCTGGCTTTTAATCCATCAATGTAGGAACATCATGGTGCTTTGATTAGGCGGTGTTGGTCCAGGTTGCCACCACAGAAAACCGGGGGAAAAAAAACAGAAGAGAGAGTAGTGGTTAGTACGGATTTTGGAGCCACCATAAATAGTTATGATAATTAATAGAATATACAGAGCATCAGGGTTAAACTAAAATGAAGTTATGAGAAAGCCATGTTAAAGTAATGTGTTTTAGCAGTTTTTTTAAGAAAAACACTTAGAAGAAGGTTAGCTGCCTAAGGGTGTCATTTTCAGGCTACTTTATTGATATGAGTTACCCTTTGCCTTGACCACCAAAAATAAACATGATGTTTGATATTAAATAAACACAGAAGTTAGACAAGGCTTGGAATGTCATTTTACATAATGAAAGCATTGATTCTTTGACTCACACATTTTATTCAGAAAAAAAGCTGCCATTGTAGATGTAGTAAATTCCCATGAGCAATTTCAAGTTAAAATGTTTTTTGGCGTTTGACTTCTCCTTGTTTACATTTATTTTACTTGTTTTTTTTAATTTTAGCATTTTTGCATTGCTATTGCTGATGTTTTAGTTTTTCTGAGAGCTCTTATTTTTTATGACAACGGCCATTGCACTTTTTCTGTTTTGATTATGATATATGCGGTATATGGAATAAGCACTTTTAATGAGGCATGCAAAAGATATATTGAATTATAATAAACTAGCAGACAACAGACCAAAGAAACGTCGATTTTGGTGATTTGATAAAGTAGTACACATTATGTATTATTTTCTGACAAATAATACTGTACATTTTTCTTTCAATTGTTCCTAACTTATGTGTATGTTTCTGGTGTTTAAGAACTTATTCTGACACATCTCGTGATAAAGAGCCACTCAGAACTACACTTTGGGTAATTTGGTCTTTATTGTACATATGCAGCAAAAAACATTCACCAAATACAGATGTTCTGAAAAAAATATCTTATTCTGATATATACAACATGCATTTTAAGTGAAGATTATTGAAGTAGGAATAAACAGACAAAGAGAAGGGAAGGACTGGAATAAAAGGCATGCAAACCTTGGCATGTGGATGTCTCGTGGCAGTTTTTTTATGCAAATTGAACCACTGCATATAGATGGCTCAACTTCTTTGTTTTATATTGCATTTATCTGTGGGTTGAAAACGACAAGCAGCTTATGCATTGTTGTATTGTGGCCAAGGTTTTTATTGCCTGGCTTGTGCTAATTTTCCTATTTATTCTTGATTTAAGGTATTTTTCTTGTTTGCATTTACTTTCAGTTAATATTGTTATTGTAGTGATCCATTCACCTGAAGTAGCCAATGTGGTGTGAGGCCTTCAATAATAGCTAGGAATGCAGGCCTAACTCTCACCAGGTACCCTAGAAAAGGTGCAACAAAAAGCTTCCTAGCTTTTGCTTGACTGGGTGGATTTGATTTACACTTGGCTAAAATGTGCTTAACTATCAGAGTTCAAAAATATACTCTGAAATGTCCCAAAATGCACTCAAAATGTCCCATTAATGAAGCAATCAGTGTCAGTTCCTGGCTAGTACACAGCAATGCAACAAAATATCTTTTTAAAATGAGAATTTGTTAATGATAAAAAGCAAAAAAGAAGGGCAAAAAGGCAAAATCAAGCAAATATGTCCTAAAACACTATCCAGAAATCAAAATCCCCAAAACAGAAGCAAAACAGTTAAAAAGCTAGTAAACAACAAGAATTATCATTAGCAAAAAGAAAAACTCACCAACCCCCAAGCGCATACAATGTACTGTAAGAGAGTGCAATTCCCATGAGCCTTTATAGGGCTGGCAGCAGTATCTGAGCAGAGGTTGACAGGTGGACCCGCCTCTTGGGGAACCACCCAGAAAAAACAATAAACATGGCAGAACAAGCCTCCATACATAGAAAACAAAAAATAAACAAACATGATAAAAAATACAAATTATGCAAATAATGAGTATAAATAACACCATTAACATAAATGATGATAATAATCAAAGAACCAAAAATGAACAAAAGCAACATTAAACAGGAATTTAAATGCAAGCCATGTTAAATTACATATAACAATTAACAGTAATGTTTGTGATCTTTCAAAAATATTCAGTGACCAATACAGGCACTCTTATTTTCAATAACTGCCATGTGTCCCTGAGTTGTCCGTCCATTGAGTCTGTCAGTTTCTTGATCTGTTCACAAGGACCTTTTGCTGAAGCATCAACCGTAGCCTCCCAAATGTTGTTCAAAGAGGTGTATTGTCTTCCCTTTTAATATACAGTAAATCTCACAGTTGGGGGGGCCACAAGTTGTCAATTGGGCTTACATCAGGTGAGGAAGGTGGTCAGGTCATCTTTGAGGCCCTTACTGACTAGCCAAGTAGTGGAGTACTTGAATGTTTGTGATGTCCAGACAAAAGATCATGGCCTTCTTGAATGCTACTGATTTCTTCCAGTACGACTGCTTGCAGGAAGTATCTTCCAGAAACTGGAAGTAGGTTCGAGAGTTGATTTCCAGTCCATCTTCAACCCGAAAAAGGTATACTCGCTCATCCTTAAAGACAGCAACCCACACCAGTAACCCTTCTCTATACTGCTGGCAGCTGACTTGAAGTGGTGCCCTGTATCCATTAGCGGTCTAGCAACAGGCCCACCCATCTTGTCCCTCAAGATTCACTCTCATTTCATATGTCCATAAAACCTTTGAAAAATCAGTCTTCAGGTATTTCGTGGCTCGATCTGGATGCCTTAACTTGTAAATTTTATTCAGTGGTAGCCTTGTTTCAGCCTTTTTTACCACAGCCATTTTTATGAACATTTGACACCTTGAACTTCTGGAAACTTGTTTAATTTTTCTCAAGCTGTTTCAGTAAAATTGCACATTTTCTTCTCTATGTGTTTTTTGTAACCCATCTGACTATTTGCAACAAAACATTTGATGGTCCAGTTGTCACACCTCGATTGTTTAGCAATTTCCAGAGTGTTGCAGAGTGTTGAAAGGCGTTTTATGATTTTTCACTTTTCAGTGTGTGAGGTAACAAAGTTGCCTAATAATCATGTATAACTTAAGCTACACCCGTCCTCATTAAACAATAACACAGCACCTGAAAATGATAACATCCAATAACCATTCAGATTTATATAATTTAGAGGTGGAAACTATGCATAACAATTATGATAAGGTCAGAAAATTGACTTGCTTAATAATTATGGATGCAGTGTATTACAAAAATGCAATGTGCCAAAGACAAATATTTAATAGTATTTTCTGCACAGTAAGTACTACTATTTTTGAATTATCCATCCATCCACCAATCTATCCATTTATCTTCTTAGTCCAAACAGTGTCACCAGATGCAAGGCAAGAATCAATCCCAAACAAAATGCCACTGCATCCCAGAGCACAGTAATGCACAAACCTGCACCTACTCAAACAACATCAAAGCATAAATCATTAAAATGTATTGCATTTTCTCAAAACAAATCTTAATATTTTAGTATATTACGACTGAAACCATAATAAACTTTACAAACAAGTACAGTGTATTCTGTTCATCTGACACAGGAGGTTTCATGCCACAATCCCCTACATTCTCCTTGTAACAGACAGATATATAATCAGGCAGTCTGATCCAAACTCACACTTCCCCTTTAAAAAAAGCAGGGGTTACTGTTTCCTCACTTATTTTTTCTCCCAAAGCCCTTGATTATATTTTTTTTCACTATTTGGAAGAAAGAAGATCTGCGGGATACACTTTATCATTGAAGGTTTTGAAAAGAGTATCTATTCTGCTCAGAAGTTAATTTCCCCTTTTCAGTGCCACAGTAGATCAATTTCTTGATTTCTTTCAGTTCATGGGTTTAGTGCTTCTATGCATTTAGTACCTAACTGACCAAAACAATCAGAATCCAGTTATCTGCATCTCACTAGTATATTTTTAGTACAATATCCTAAGATTTATTTTCTGTAGTTTTTATTATAAGGATTAATTTTTTCTAAGTTGTTTATTTCCTCACTTTTTAATATTCATTTAGAGCACACATTTGTATATAGAGACTTCTTCAACAAGGGGCGGCACAGTGGAGCAGTGGGTAGCGCTGCTGCCTCGCAGTTGGGAGACTTGGGGACCTGGGTTCGCTTCCCGGGTCCTCCCTGCATGGAGTTTGCATGTTCTCCCCGTGTCTGTGTGGGTTTCCTCCCACAGTCCAAAGACATGCAGGTTAGGTGGATTGGCGATTCTAAATTGGCCCTAGTTTGTGTGTGCCTGGGATTGGTTCATGCCTTGTGCCCTGTGTTGGCTGGGATTGGCTCTAGCAAACCCCTGTGACCCTGTTTTCAGATTCAGCAGGTTGGAAAATGGATGGATGGACTTCTTCAACAAGGATGAGTATAATGGATGCATAAGGACTTTTTTCAATAACTTTTTTTCCAATCATTCTTGCAAAAATTACAGCATTAAAGCTGACAGAGCACCCGCTCCTTTGTCTTCACAGAAAGATTTGGCAGACCCAAGCCAACAGGGAATGTTATCAGACATATTTGGGAAAACTTTTAACTAAAAATTAAGAAGATCTCAAATGAAAACTCACACTGATTTGGAAAAGAAAAAGAGAAACTAGTGAAGTATCTAATTAGGTACTTTGGAAAGAAACTATTAAGTAAACTTTTCATTATTTTTTTAGTTATGTGAGGACAATCAAGATATTAGGAAACTGAAAAGGCCAGATGGAGTGAATAGTCTCTGTTCAATTGTAAAATTGTGTATGTTCTTCAAATCATATAAAAACTGTGCCTTCATATCGGCAGAGCTGGGCAAAAAAATAACTCATAAATGAATAGAATATTCTATGTGTTGAAGAAAAAAACATTCCCAATAAAAGTTGTCTAGTCTTTTGGTCTGCTATAGGAGATGAAAATTTATATTGTACTGAAGCACATGCTTGGCAGCAAGAGAATTTTTTTTTCTTTATTTTCTTTTCTTTACTTTTCCCAGCCGTAGTCCAGAGAATATATTTTTTGCACACCAGACCTTTGCACTGAATTATGCATGTACATCTGTGGTTAGATTTACTCCTAATTATATTCAAATTAAATGTATTATCCTTGTGTAAAGTTTTTTTGAAAATTTTCTGGAAAAGAACAGAACAATGTCAGCACTGTCAGAAAATATATCAAAGAAATACACCTTATCTCTATGTTGTATTATAATAAACCATTAAAACCTTGCCATCAGAATCACTGGCTTACTGATCTAACTAAAGCAGGTGAGTGTGCTGCCGGTTGTCAGGGCCAAGAGTAATGCACTTGATTTACATAAGGAGTTAATTCACACGGCTGAGTTCTGATTGGTACTGGCTGAGAGTTAATGTCAGTAATTGGGAGCAATTGTGGTGAAAGCAATGGGCCATAATTGGCAGGAAAACAAACAAACACACAAAAATATGTCCCATTTTCTATCTCTTGCTCGCTCGTTCTCTCTCTGCCTTCCTAATGTATAATGGTTGGTTTAACACTTTTTCAGCTGTTGCCTAAACAGCTAAAAAGGTAACATGGGGTAGCCAGCTGCACAAAGCACACTAATATATTTCCTTGTGCCCCCTCCACTTTATACATTATTACTCAGTCCACAGGTCTACTTCCCTCCACTCCATAGCTGCAAAAGAAGTTAACTATTGACTTGCTTTTAGTCTTCCTGATTGATGATCCAGGATGGCAAGCTTAATGGAGCATTATTATTGTGGAAGTGCATTAATAAAATAAAGGAACATTTCCTGTGAGTTGGGTTTTGCATTAGGTAATGAATGGTATACCACAATATTTTTTGCACAGAAGAATGAACAACCTAAGGAAGAGTGTCCTAAATGCTGTGGAGATATTCTTATTTTCCTTTTGTCAACAATTTACCCTACACTTGGATCCTTTGGACAGATTAACCTTTCTTCTTTGATATACCACAGCAGACATGGGGTGCCAGACATGCTATGGTAACTCAGATAACCACTCCGTACAACTGAACAGAAAAGCACCTCATAATGCACAACATGCCAATCTTTAAGAAAAATGGACTAAAACAGTAGAAAACCACTTTAGGTTCCACTCCTGTCAGCCAAGAACTGAACAAAGAGTAAGAAAAACAGTTCTGAAGCAGAGTACTTGGCTGCCTGAACCATTAAACAGTATAGCTCAGACGTCAATTTGATTGAGCAGCCATGGTACAGCATTATTTCTTGCTGCATAACCCATGGATATATAAACGGTTTCTTTCTATAAATACTATTACATTCTCACACCAGCCTAATCCATGGACAAAGGCTATTACAGTAGAATTGGGCACTAGGTAGGGAATAACACCAGACCAGATGCCAGCCCATCATAGATTCTATACATTTTTCTCTGGAATTTGTAATTTTATAATACTAAGTCTATAAATTCAATCCTAATCCTAGTCTAACTATAACAGGGGTCCTCAATCACAGTCCTGAAGGGCCACAGTGACTACAGGTTTTCATTCCAACCAATTTCCTAATTAGAACTCAGTCCTTCCCGATAATAAAACTTGGTATTTAACTATATGCCTTGTTAGCGCTTTCATTAATTTAAGAAGAATTTTAGTTACATTATACATTACAGTCCTGGAGCTCTGCAGTGGCTGCAGGTTTTCATTTCAACCACTTTCTTATTTAGAACCCATTTATTTACTACTAAATCAATATATGTTTTTGGGCTTATTTTTAGTTATGTTGCCTGTTACAATTCAGAACCTTAACTGCCCATTTTAGTTAGCAGCTTAGCAGTTTAGCACCTGCATTTAAGTTTTATTTGTTGCCCTTTTTTCTTAAACAGACATTAGTTAATAATGAAATACAGATAACCACTAAACCAGCAGCTTCCCAGCCTAACATGCTTCCTTTTAAACCTGTGCATTTTCATCATGAAGTATCTATGTTAAAAAATGTATAGAAATAATTGAGAGGGGAATTGGAAGGACCATTAAGTTTAAATCTGTTCTGGTCCACAAAACACATGGATAATGTTCTTAAGAGAAGGAAACTCTACAGTGCAATTAAAATTTCTCTTGGATGAATGAAAGCCAAACAGTTATATACCAAGTTTCATTATCAGCAAGGACTGTCTTCTAATTAGGAAAATAGTTTAAAGGAAAACCTGCAGCCGCTGTGGCCCTCCAGGACCATGAATGAGGACTCCTGAACTATAATGTATACTGAAAATAAAATGTTACAAATAATATTCAATGTACGAAAAGTCTCATCGTTTTTATATTGTGTTGCACATGTGCGCTTGGGAGACATCTTAATAATTCTGGTGATAGTAGTTACCTGCTGAACCAGGGCTTGGCGCTGTTTGCTAATGCCTTCTCTCTTTCTCCCTCTGCGAAACAGAAGACTGACAGCCATTCCACCTCGGATGTCACTTCCATTGCCTGCCCTCATGGACTCGCCCCTTTCTGCCTAGAAGCCAGATGACCAGCACTTCAGCCATCTTGGAGTTAATTCTATTCTGAACTCCAGTCTGAAAAGACTACTCTGCATTTGTTGCATGTTTTTTTATTTATTTTTGCTTCCAAATATATGGGGTCACCAGGGTGGTGCCCCAACTCTTTCATGTTGCTGTGTCTCCTTTCACAATATACAGGTAAAATTCCGTTACAACGAACTTCCAGGGACCTAGAAAATATTTTGTTGTAATGAAAATTTTGTTGTAATGAGATTCTGTATTTGTTGCTATAGTGCTTTCTGTAACTTGCGTCCAGGTGTCAGCAATCATTTCAATAGCTTCTTTCACGTTAATTTTAATCTTCTCCTGTCTACAAATTATGCTGACGAGAATTTTTCTCAGCATTTACTTACGATAATACGCTTTCATGGTGCAAATGATGCCTAAATACAATGGCTGAAGCACTGCTGTACAATTGGGTGGGAGGAATTCAACGCGAACATTACCTCAATAATGCGAAAGCATGTTGTGGGCAGCACAGTTATCAATCAGAAGCCAAATCATTCTTTTCTTCTTCTTCATATTGTGAGGTTTCTGAACTCTTTTGGGATCCCCCCTACCCAACGGGAACATCACGCTGAAGTGCGTCCTGAAGCATGATTGCCGCATCTGTGTAAGATTGTTTGTCCGTTGCCGGGGCACGGCAACCGCAGGCTCATAGCGGTGCAGTGAAGCGCCACAGAAGCGAATCATAAAAGATCGGGGTCACGGTATAAGTCCCTGTCTTACACCCCAAAACACAAGGCTGAGTCTCAGTACTTTAGCAAAACCAGCTTTATTCCGCTTGAAACAGGAACAGCACTACCACACTCCTATAAACAGACACAGCAGTCAGGGAGGATCATGGCCAGGTTAGTGGCCAAGTAATCATGTTTCCTGCATTTTCAATGTTCCTTGCATCAGAGATGTTTTCTGTTTGCTTTGGTGAAAAGCAAAAATACATACTCACTGAACAGATTATTAGGAACAGCTGTGTACCTGTATATCCATGCAGTTGACTAATCAGCCAATCATGTAGCAGCAGCATAATGCATAAAATCTTGCTGATACAGGTCAGGAGCTTCAGTTAAAGTTTACATTTTCAAGAATGGGAAAAACTATGATCTCAGTTATTTATTTATTTAACTGCTGATCTCCTTGGATTTTCATGTACAACAGCCTCTAGAGTTTACTCAGAATAGTGCAAAAAATTACCAATGAGTGGTAGGTCTCCAGACAGAAATGCTTTGTTGATGAGAGAGGTCAAAGGAGAATCGAGCTGACAAATAGGCAATTATAACTCAGATAACCACTCTGTACAACTTTAGTGAGCAGAAAAGCATTTCATAAAGTACAACATGTCAAACCTTGAAAAAGATGGACTATAACAGCAGAAAAATACTTCAGGTTCCATTCCTGTCAGCCAAGAATTGAATGCTGAGGTTGCAGTGGGCACAGGCTCACCAAAATTGGACAGCTGAAAACTGGAAAAACATAATCTGATCTGATGAACCTTGATTCGTGCTAAGACACACTAATTGTAGGGTCAGAATTTGGTGCCAATCATAAGAGTCGTATGGTATCCAACACTCCAGGCTGGTGGTGGTGGTGTAATGGTGTAGGGAATGTTTTCTTGGCATTCTAAAATAATAATACACAATGTAACAAAACAAAAGTCGTTTTAAAGTTGTTTCATGAACTAAGTTGTTCAGTGGTCTTCCCAGTCACCAGGGGCCTCATGCATAACGGCGTGTGTAGAATTCACACTAAAACATGGCATACGGACAAAAGCAGAAATGTGCATACGCACAAAAAAATCCAGATGCATAAATCTGTGCATACGCCAACTTTCACGTTCTTCCGCTCCATAAATCCCAGTCAGCGTGAAAAGTAACAAACGTGCATACGCCTGCTGCCACTCCCCAACTCCTCCCAGAATTACGGCTCTTTGAATATGCAAATAAATATAAATAGCCCTTTAGCTCAGCGTTCTGTGAAAAGACAATGGCAAAAGCACCGGGGAAAATAGAAGAATTTCAGCGAATACCAAGTGGAGGCAAGGAAAAACTTACTATTTGTTGGTTTAAACAGTGATATAATCAATAAAAGGAAGTTGATCAAGTGACATAGAGTTTCGGAGAAACTCAAAAGTTCAAGTTCACAAAGTCGCACAGTGCCCGAAATAAAAAAGAAGTTGTCAGATATTAAAGTCGCCTTAAAAAGCGAGTTGTAGCCCACTTTCTGAGAGTCAAAAGGAAATTTATTAGGGTACAGAGAAAAGAAAAAAAATAGGCACACAGTGGGAAAAAAAGCTTGAGCTTTAATCTTGAAATTTCCACTTTAATCACGTAGTTTATTTTGACATGAAAGTAGAACATCATAAACTTCATTTTAAAATCGTTTAATTTACTAGTTTCTCACATCCCATCATAACTAGATTAGCATGTTAAATGCTGTTTTGTATGTGTTCTTCTATGTGCTCTATGTGTGTGAATCATTACGTGCTTCTTAAACCAGCTTTCTCTTCCTCCGACAGGACACAGAATCTATTACATTCGTGATATTACAGCTCTCTGAATAATTTAAATACTGAGATGTATGCTTGATATCATTTTCATGATGATAAGAATTAAAGCATGTTATTAAACATGGGAACACAGTGGCGCAGTGATAGTGACAAGCTGGCGCCCTGTCCAGAGATTGTTCCTACCTCACGCAAGATGCTTGCAGTGCCATGCGCGACCTTCAATGAAATAATTTATTGCAGCAGTACTGTCTCTTTCAAACATACTAACCCCCAATTCCTGTCCTTCTCTTTCTTTCTCCAAGTACCCAATCACCACACAATCAGCTCTGTAATAGATGTCAAACCATCTGTAAGCTTAGAATGCTGATTCTTCAAAACTTTTAAGAAACATTGAAATATCTTCATAGTACATGTTTAATTATTCTATTCATCTATCCATCCAGTGTCACGCCAGCCCCAGCAAGAATACAGTGCAAGACAGGAACAATCCCTGAATGGAGCACCAGCTTGTTCCTAGCGCTGCAACACCATGTCCACATATGTTTAATTATTAACAATATAGATTATTTAAATGATGTAAACATTTTATCTGTATGATGTAAAAAACATATTTTGCTGCATTTCATCTTAAAAATTAAATTGTTATCATATGTAAATACACGCTTTATAAAGTGACTCAGGTTGTGCAATATTATAACTGTATCGCAAGTTTACAGTGAGATAATTGTACTTATAAGTACAAACAGTTCTACAAGGAGCACTTGATTTTATAGTTTATAGTTCTTGGGATGAAACTTTCTGAACCGTGAGGTCCCTATAGGAAAGGCTCTGAAGTGTTTGTCGATTGAGAGTAGTTCATATAGATTGTGTGCATGGCTGAGGCAGCGTGTGCTTGATGGTGTATCCCGATAATTCTCTATCCGATCAGCTGCTGTAGAGCTGTGACTCCACACTCAGATACAGTGGGATAAATACTCTGAGTGGTGCATTGAGAGTAACTACCCTAAAACAGCTATGGTATTTGGAATAGTTTGGCCATTCCGTGGACCATTATATTGTTTTGGTTAATTACAATCAGATGCCTTAAACTAATGAACAATATGCAGTTAATTTCAGTGTATTTGATAAAGCCGCGTCAGGAAGGGGAAACCTCACTGGAACAAAAGCACTGCTTTAACAATGGATGCTGGCAGTTTCCAAAACCGAGCAGGGAACTTGCGTACGCCAGGGATTGAGCTGGCGTGAAAATGTGCGTGGCTTTAGTTTTTATACATCACTATATGAGCACGGAAACGAGTGTACACAACATTTTTGTGTGTACACACCGTTTATACATGAGGCCCCAGATCTGAATCCAATAGAACACATTTGGGATGTGGTAGAAGAGGAGATTCATTGAATGAATGTGCAGCTAAAAATCTGTAGAAATTGTGTAAAGAAATCATGTCAACATGGACCAGAATTACAGAGGAATCCATGACATGAGGCTGTTTTGAGAGCAAAAGGAGACCCTACCCAATATTATTATACTGTTCATAATAATTTGTACAGTCAGTTTGTGTGTATTCCATGCTTTTTTTCTGATGGTTCGCAGAGGTACACAGTACCAGTACCTTTTTTGTTGTACAATAGTAATAATAAATAAAATTATTAATAAATATGGCACTGGATGTCACTTTTCTGTGAATGAATTTGTTACATTACCAAATTCTGATTTCTTTCATTTAGGTTGGTACTATTGGCTCACTATTGGTTTTTGAAATATCTTCCATCATTGATATAGATTGGGGTCAGCAAACTGTGGCCTGGCCTGCAGACTACTCGTAGAAGTATTGCACATTCGGGTCCTCGTGAGGTTCTCTAAGAAAGATGGGGTTGTTGGTCTCATCCGTTACGGGAGATGGACGTCTGAAGCGGAGCTCCATTGCAGCGGCTTTATTTTTTCTCTTATTTCTTATTATCCTGAGGTAACCTGTATTTACCTAACCAAAGGAGTTTCTACTACAGTACATAAACATGAGTAACAAAAGAGGGGTCAGAAAGAAACAGAAAAGAAACCTAAAACTACACCCAAGTCTAGACAGGCATCAGGCCCAAGTGCAAGGTATGGCCTTTCAGAGACTGACCTGGAACAAGACTTCCCACGACCCCGTTCCACTGCATCATCTCCAGTCGAGAGCGAAAATGGGAGCGAAGCAGCAAGTGATGCAGGTCATGATAGCTCGCCCATTTCAGAAGATCACTTGAAACTAGAGATGGCCTTGAAGTCCACACATTCATCTACTCCTCGCAAGCCAGAAGCATCAGCTGTAACGGGGGTTGCCACTTCACCCGCGGAGCACGAAAGCCGAAACGATTTGTCCGAACTGAAGGAAACGATCACAACATTGGCCATGGCCATAAGTGAGCTCAAGAATGACATTCAGAAAAATATGAAGAAAGAAATAAATGGCTTGCTCAAAACAAACGAGAAGCTGTGGCTGGAGCTGCAAGAAATGCGACAGGAATATAAAGACTTGGAAAAACGTATATATAACCGTTTTGATGCAGTCTTTAAAGATATGCTGAGAAAAATTGAGGAACACATTCAGGAAAATGCGTCTAAACTGAGAGAACTTGCCGATCTGCTGGAAGACGTTAAGCAGACATTCATGGCTTGAATTGAAACAGTGGAACATTTGGCATCTAACGCCGATGGAAAAGCTACAGTTGTGAATTCTGAATGCAAAAAACTCAGAGACAGACTTGCAGCTCTGGAAGATGGATGCAGAAGGAATAATATTAGAATCAAAGGTCTACCTGAGAATCGTGAAAGTCTAAACCCAGTGAAACTCGTAGCTGAACTATTCTCAAAAATAATTGGAGAGGACTTTAAATCAGTTACCAAGATAACGGCAGCTTATCGCATACGTGAATCAAATACCTCTAAACCTAGGATTTTAATTGAATGCTTCGAGAGATTACAATTTAAGCTTAATGTAATGGCGCTTCTCAGACACAAACAAGAGATTATATTTGAAAATAACCACATTCGTATTTTCCCTGATTACTCACCCTCAACAGCTGCTAAACGTGTGGCTTTTTACAACATTAAACAGTTGTTACGGAAAGCCAATATCAGATACAGCCTCTTGTATCCTGCCAAACTGAAAGTGGATATTCAAGACAAATATCACATCTTCTCCACAGAAAAAGCAGAAAAGGAATTAAGAAAGCTGATCCCGACGCTTTTTTGAAATACAATAGTGAGTCGCATCCTGTCATGGTGTGGCAAGAAGATATTACTTGCTGTCTGATCTGCTTGCAATGATACGGGTACTATAATTATACATTCTTTTTTCTTTTAGGCCACTTTTTGTTTATGTTTTAATTACAATTACACACATAAATGTGGAAGATATTAAAGCAGTACAGTACTTTTTTTTTCTTTTTTTTAACTATTCTAAAGGAGACTGTTTAACATCATACCCTTGGTTTATTGCTATTTTTATTATTGCATTAGGGTTTACTATGCTTATCCAGGGCCACGTTTTAACACCATTCCCTGGGTTTACTGTCTTAATATTTCAAGACTGTTGAAGATTATATTTTATGCTTATAGTATTTAGACTTTATCGGCAATAGATACCCTTTTTAATCCTCAAATGCTGCTGCTGGGGGGCTTGTTTTGTTTTGGATGTGCTCTGTCTCTAGGTATGTCAGAGGACTGGGACTTTGTGAAGTGGGGTCCAGCCTTACACGGGGAGGCAAAATGGGGGTGTGGAGGGATAAGGGAGGGAGAAAAAGAGAGCAAGCTATATCTAATCTATCCTTTTAATCCTTATAATTATAACTTCCAACGTAACAATAGGCTGCATGGCAATAACTCATGGGAAAACAAAGAAAGTGAACAACTCATTTTTAAATCAAGACATCGTTACTATGAACATGGAGAGAAAGCTAATAAGCTCTTAGCTCAACAAATCCACATGCAAGAAGTTCGCAATACAATCCCAGCAGTCACCAACACAAACGGAGATAAAATCATTGACCATGAAAATATAATGCACACATTTAGATACTACTATAAATCCTTATATTTTACTGAGTTCAAAGAAGACAACACACAATCTAATGCATTTCTCGATACATTACAGATACCACAAATAGATTATTGCAGAGGAATTGAATAAACCTCTGACGCTATCAGAATTACTAGATGCTATAAAGTCACTTCAGACGGGAAAGCAGCAGGCCCTGATGGCTACCCTGTCGAATTTTATAAGAAATTCTCCACTCAGCTAGCTCCCCTCTTATTAGCAACATTTACAGAAGCTAGAGACAACCAAATACTACCTCAAACTTTTCGCCAAGCATTAATCACTGTCTTTCCCAAACAAAGCAAGGACTTATTACAATGTGCATCATACAGATCAATTTCACTTCTGAATAATGATGTTAAGATACTCTCCAAAGTCCTAGCTAGAAGGATGGAGAAAGTGTTGCCTTCGGTAATATCACAAGATTAAACTGGATTTATTAAAGGTTGACACTTAGCTTCCAATCTCCGATGCCTGTTTAATGTAATTTATTCATCTGCAAAGTCAAACACCCCTGAAGATATTATTATTGTTGGATGCAAAAAAAGCATTTGATATGACTGAATGGAACTACCTTTTCACTACATTAGAGAAATTTGGGTTTGGCCCGAATATTTGTGCATGGATCAAACTACTGTATACCAATCCAGAAGCTTCAGTTTGTATTAACAACATTTGCTCAGACTACTTTAAACTAGAACGTGTGTCACAGGTGTCTGGTCACACTTATAGGTAATCTAACTTAGACACCATTAAAATATCCGACTACGCCACCCAGTTTTATTAAGAGACTGGGAACTCCTGAAATTTACCAATAATAGCACACAGGTTTCTTTAAATTGGGCAGTGAGTAAACACGCAATGAAAGACACAACAGTAATTTTAGAAAAAAACAACAGTAAGTTCTATTACACAAAACAATATAAGGTACATTAAAAAGATAAATAAACATAACAAAAACTAAACATATCAGGAATCAATTTCCCTTTTTTTAAAAAAGGAAAATACACAGTCCACCCTCTAAAAGTCTGTTAACAACAAGAATTGGAGGATACAACCTTTAGTGGTGCAGAGTCCAGTTTGTGCACTGTGTTACCCCAACACTTAATTGTTCAACTGTCCATGGATGCACTCTGTTCCCCGGACACTCGTTCCCCTACAGAAGTTGTGTCAGATTGTTGAATCCCTGTCAGCGACTCTTCGTTGTTCCTTTTTCTTCCACTCTGGGCTCCTTGTGTTGCTGGGACCTAGGCACGCCTCATTTCTCGTCTGTCAGCTTCGCTTGGTCCTCTCATGCGGCTTCCCTCTTTCTCTGGACCCACAACTGGCGTCTCCTTGTGGAGCTGTCTCTTCCTCCCTGGAAGTAAATGTTGCCGTCCTTGTGCCTCACGTCGTGCCAGCCAGGTACCCTCGTCTGCCTGCAAGCCCCTGTGCTCTGTCCAAGTGCCTTGGCAGTGTTTTCTGTGGACTGTCCCTCCTGCCTTCTGCTGCCCAGGAGTTTATATTTACTTCAGTCCCTGCTGTTGTCAGTCCTGGACAAACAGTTTAATCAATGACACATCTAAATTGCCTGGGTTTAACAATTAATGAAAACACAAGTTAACAAAATGTATGGTTACCAAACATTAATAAGTACAGATATGCTGATTAGGAACCAGTATTTCCAAGCCAGGTAAATAGAGACAGACATTCTCCAACGCCAGACTTCAAAGCGGCGACTCCTTTGCAAGACAGTAAAGACTTACACAAACAATCCTGACACAATCAGTAACTGGATTATCCAGGATCCTCCAAGGAAGCAGCAGTTCTGTTATCACACGTGGTATTGTTTGTAAATCTCAACCAGCCATAAACTTCAAAGTGGTGACTCCTTTGCAGTACAGCAAATAAATACAACCTGCAGACAGCCTTTTAACTTCTCACCCCCCCAGTCTCAACAATGGGTGCCTAATGGAACCACCCAGTGCACAAAAAAAATGTAAAAGTGTCCCCTCTGACACGTGGTACCAGACAAGGATGCCCCTTGTCACCACTGCTATTTGCAATCGCCATTGAAGCTCTGGCAGTTCACTGTTGAAATGCTTATCAGATAAAGGGGATTATTAGAGAAAGACTGGAACAGAAAAGTTCTCTGTATGCAGATGATATGGTACTGTATATATCAGACCCACAAAATACTGTGCCTGCAGTCTTAACAGCACTTACAGAATTTCAAAAGATCTCTGGTCTCAGAATTAATTTGAATAAAAGTGTGCTCTTTCCAGTGAATTCTCAAGCATACAATATTAGATTGGACACCTTCCCTTTTATTATTGCTGATCAGTTTAAATACCTAGGGGTAAATATCACAAGTAAACATAAAGCTCTTTATTAACAAAATTTCGCTGTCTGTATGGAAGAAATTAAGCAAGACTTGCATAGATGGTCAACCCTCCATCTCACGCTAGCTGGAAGAATTAACGTTGTTAAGATGAATATCCTTCCTAAGCTTCTCTTTTTATTTCAAAACATTCCAATATACATCAATAAATCATTCTTTAAGCAATTAGATTCCACCATAACCTCGTTTATTTGGAACCTAAAACATCCACGTATCCAAAGAGCGACCCTACAAAGTCCTAAGACAGAAGGTGGCATGGCTCTACCTAACTTTCAGTTTTATTACTGGGCAGCAAATATACAAGCTATAAAAACCTGGACACAAATAGATGAACATACACAGGCTTGGTCTGCAATAGAAATAAAATCCTGCAGTACTTCTCTATATTCCCTGCTTTGTGCCCCAATAAATGCAAGTTATCGCCAATATACTAATAACCCAATTGTGCTTCACTCACTCAGAATATGGAACCAATGTAGAAAGCATTTTAAGATGGAGAATCTTTTATCTGTGGCACCTCTGCATGAGAACCACCTTTTTCAACCCTCGCAAACGTATGCAGTTTTTAATATCTGGAAAACATTTGGGATTAAATTGCTTAGAGATCTTTATATAGACAAAATCTTTGCATCCTATGAACAATTACATTCCAAATTTAATTTTCCAGCAGCACATTTCTTTCACTATCTTCAAATTAGAAATATTGTCAAACAGAACCTGCCCGATTTCCCCTATTTCTCACCTTCCTCTATGCTGGAAAAAATATTGCTCAGTCTTGAGAATTCAGACAGCATTTCTACAATATATAAAAATATTTTACAGTCCCTCCCTTTCAAAGATCCAAGAAGACAATGGGAAAAGGATCTCTCACTCAACATATCAGAAAAGGAGTGGAAGGTAGCAATGCAGAGAATTCATTCGAGCTCCATATGCGCAAAGCATGCAATTATTCAACTCAAAATTATATATCGAGCACATCTGTCTCGCTTGAAATTGTCCAAAATGTTTCCAGGGCAAGACCCAACCTGTGAACGCTGCAATCAAGCTCCAGCCTCACTGGGTCATATGTTTTGGGCCTGTACCAAATTAACATCATTCTAGACAAAAATTCCTCCTAATCCACTAACAGCTGTGTTTGGTGTTCTTTCAGATGGGCTTAAAGTGGAGAAGGACAAACAAACTGTGATTGCCTTCACTGCACTATTGGCACGCAGACTTATTTTGCTAAACTGGAAAAATCCTAACTCTCCTCTTTTAAGTCAGTGGGTAACTGATGTTTTATATTATTTGAAACTGGAAAAAAACAAATTCTCACTTAGAGGATCTGTGCAAAACTTTTTCAAAACCTGGCAAGATCTAATCAATAATATTTTAGCATAAGCTCTTAAAGCACTGAGGAAGTACATTCTCTCCCCATTTCTTTTTCTTCTCCATTTATCTGTATCCACCTATTAAACTCATCAATTTATTTATTTTTACTATTTTTAAGTTTTATTCTGTTGGCCATGCTCTCTTTCTCAGGGGTGGGGTTTGATTTGTTTTCAATCCTATTTGTTTGTAAAAATTGATCTATTTGAATGGAATGATTACAATAACATCAATAAAATTAAAAAAAAAAAAAAAAGAAAGATGCTGCCGCAGTTGGAAGGTCAATCATAGCAGCTGACCGCTCTGCCACACACATACTCAACCGAGCATCCAGCACGTCAACATTCTGGTTGACGCTACTCTTTTTATTCCTGATCCCCTCATCTCAGAATCCCGTTTGCTGCTTTGCATCAAGCGCAGACAGAGTGAAACTTTCTGCAGTCCCCTCCTTCGGTGCTCTAAGCAGCACTTACTTGCATACCTCTTTCCAGCTACACCTGAGACACCCTGCTGTGAAAGTAGGTGGTTACAATATTGATAATCTGTGCAGAAGCAAACAGTTTTACTTTTAGGAACAGAGCAATGTGAAAGCGAGATGCCTTTGTTTAAAACTATTCTCTTACTGGAGTTTGTATTAAAAGCTATTAAGATCAGTTCTGAAAGTTTTATAATACTTGCCTTTTCTTGTTTGCAAGTAATTTAAAAACTAATGCTTGCCATTAACACATGTGTTAACACACAAACAAACAAAACAAATAATTTAACCAAAAATGTTTGCTGATCCCTGAGATAGATCAATTCCAATCAATGGTTTAAGGGAAATGCAGTACTCTAAATGTAATTTCCTTTTTCTTTTCATTACGTTGGCACTTTTGGTTAATTTTTTCGCTTTGTAACTTTTCACCTTAATTTCCGCTTTGCAGAAGCTACCAGCTTAGTGCATGTGCAACATGAGTTGTTTTTAATCACAAAGTGATCTACCTATTTTCTGAGATGAATAAAATAAGTAGTTATTTCATGCTGGTGAGCGACAAGAGAAAACGTGAAGATACAGAATCATCACCTGTTCCTTTAAAAAATCCATCCATCCATCCATTTTCCAACCCGCTGAATCCGAACACAGGGTCACGGGGGTCTGCTGGAGCCAATCCCAGCCAACACAGGGCACAAGGCAGGGAACCAATCCCGGGCAGGGTGCCAACCCACCGCAGCCTTTAAAAAATCAGGAAAGTAAAACCAACATTGCCAGTAGATATAGTGGAACACGATTCTTCCAATGATGGGCCTGATTACTGGGCAGCAACTCAGAAAAATGATTTCTTACAGAGAAATGAGTGGCTTTACATTAAGCATGAAATGTTAGGTTAACACACACCTTAAACAGCACTGCTATATCATCAAGTGAATGTGAAAGAGGATTTTCTCAGATGAATCTGATAGTCACCCAATTTGTTAATACAGACAACCTCTGCACCGATGTTCCTGAAAATCACAGGAGCTCCTCTTCTTAAATTCAACCCAGATAGATAGATACTTTATTAATCCCAAGGGGAAATTCACATATGTGGACGTAAGACTGCTGCGAGGAAGAGCAAGCAGCGATCAAGAGAAGAAGGAGCATCGGAAGATACAGCAAAAAGAATGGAAATTCCTGTAAAATGCTGTTCATGAAAGGTTCATGTGAGTACCCCAACTTTTTTACTTTAAAAAAAGGCACTGACAGTATGTATATGTATAGAGATAGAGATGGCTTTGATTATCTTTGAGTCTGATTTTGCAAATGTTAATTATAAATTATTTATATATATTAGAAAGTTTTAACCAACATTTACTGTTAAGCCAGGGACTGCTGATGACAGACCCATCCATCCATCCATCCATTTTCCAACCCGCTGAATCCGAACACAGGGTCACGGGGGTCTGCTGGAGCCAATCCCAGCCAACACAGGGCACAAGGCAGGAAGCAATCCAGGGCAGGGTGCCAACCCACCACAGACCTAATATGCAAATTAAGAAGAGCACAATTCAAATCTCACATTCTGCATAAAATATTAAAAGGTATTTTGAAGATTCTACCTGTAAAATTATAATAAAATGAATCAGGGCTATAACTTTGCAAATACTAAGTGCCATTAATGCTATGTTCAAGGAATACACTATGCTTACCTTTCAAAAGAATGAATGTAATCCTAGGTAGCTCCTTCATTAAATAACATTACTTTCTGACATATCACCCTCCACATCTTTTTTTGAACATGATACTTACAGAAGAATGAAAAACATATATTTTTAGAAATGGTGTGATTCTGTAGGGATAATCAGTAGAATCTGTGATAATAGCAACATGAAGATTTCAAGGAGAAATGAAGCAGAGGTCTTCCTCTGGGTTTCTTTGTTTTCCAACAAACCATCGAAAACTACTGGGGCTTTATTTCAGAAACATTATAGCCAAGGGAGATTTATGGAGGTCTAGCTCATGGCCTTCATATCCACTGATACCTTTGGAGAGTGCACACACAGGTCATCTTTTTTGCTGCTTTTGCCTCCTTCAATGTAGCTGCTGATTTCCCAGGTAGCCGTCAAACTCCAGAACGATCAGTTATGAGACTAGTCCCTTCTGTCTTGCTGAATAGTGGGTTTTAATATTTAATGTGCAAGACGTTGCAGAGTATGTTTGGCTTTTAAAGGTGGCAGCTTATTTTTAAGCAAATGATATAATAAAGTAACCTGTATCATATACCGTTTTAGTTTATTGGTAACAATTTAGTTTAGGTACTGCAAAAATGTATCTACTGTATTAACTCGGGCGGCATGGTGGCGTAGTGGGTAGCGCTGCTGCCTCGCAGTTGGGAGATCTGGGGACCTGGGTTCGCTTCCCGGGTCCTCCCTGCGTGGAGTTTGCATGTTCTCCCCGTGTCTCCGTGGGTTTCCTCCAGGCGCTCTGGTTTCCTCCCACAGTCCAAAGACATGCAGGTTAGGTGGATTGGCGATTCTAAATTGGCCCTAGTGTGTGCTTGGTGTGTGGGTGTGTTTGTGTGTGTCCTGCGGTGGGTTGGCACCCTGCCCCGGATTGGTTCCCTGCCTTGTGCCCTGTGTTGGCTGGGATTGGCTCCAGCAGACCCCTGTGACCCTGTGTTCAGATTCAGCGGGTTGGAAAATGGATGGATGGATGGATGTATTAACTCATTTAGTCTTATGTAACAAGGCCTTAACAAAGGTTTTTTTAGTCCTAGCTAAAGTTATAATGAATCATTAAAATGGTTATTCATTCATACACTGTTCAAATTATTTGTAAATCGGAAGCTTTTTCAGGCTTTTTTGCAAAATCAAAGTGTATGTCTCCCTTAAGCCACTTCTGACTGTTCCAAGGTGAAATGATTTTAGTAGGCCACATTGCATAGATGAATAACCACTTAACTGATGTTTGGTAAGTATCATTAACACAAAAGAAACCTTCGATAAGGTCTTGTTACATAAGACTATACAATGAGTAAATAATGCATTGTTGCAGTAAAATTCTTAAAATATTTTCTTGGATAAAGATTAAAGGTCATTGATATCATACTGTTAAAGTACTGATCTATGTACAGTAAGTGAAAAGCAACAGCAACATAGTTACGATTGTTATCAGCACTGGTGTTCTGTCTTAGCCAGGATTGGTCTGTCTATGGATTGTTCCTTACGTGTATGACTACTTCCTTTTAGTTTTCTTATTTTTGTGCTCTGGTCTTCTTCCTCCTTATCTCATTGCACTCTCATTGACTTTTTTCTCTTTGGCTGTTTTGGGCGTTCTTATTTTAATATAGCTGCTTTCTGTCCTTGTAAGATATACTGTATATTTGCTGAATGGCCTTACTACTTGACTCCATGGTCATCCATGTCCAGATTTCAAACAGTTCCAATCCACTTCATTCAAAAATCCTTGCATTTAAAGCATACAGTCTAATCAACTTACTGAAGTACAAAGCAGAATGGCTATAATATACAAACATAAATGATATATACCTGTTAAAAACTGTGCTTGGCAATGAACACTATAACCCCTAAACTTAAAAAGTATGATGAAAGGGATGACAGGTCACAAGGAATGGAATGGAGAGAATCTAAACACAAAAATCATGGGTGCAAGCAAAATGATAATACCACAAAGGGCTATGAAATACCTATTTCCAATTTGAATGTATACAAACTTGTACACATATACATATATATATATATATATATATATATATATATATATATATATATATATATATATATATATATATATATATGTACTAGTAAAATGCTTGTTCAGTAAAACAGGCACAATGGTACAATGCTGTAAAGAAAAGAGAATTGAAGTAAAAAATAACTATATTGTATTGTGATATTGGGATTGCAAATTATACCATTTTTATTAAAGACAGAATTGTCTGATAGAGGAGAAATATTGCCCATGTTATTGGAAGTGTCAAGTGAAAATTTCTTGATTGAATATTTTCTATTGCTATTAGTTTGACTATTTTATGGATTTGTGGTTTTCTCTGAGCAATGTTCTGCTGGGACTCCTTGGTCCTGGTATTAATGAGCATATAGCACAACCTACCTAGAGATTGTTGCAGACCACTTACACCCCTTCATGGCAATGGTATTCCCTGATGGCGGTAGCCTCTTTTTGTTCAAGAAAATGTTCCCTGCCACACTGCACACTGGCCATCTGATTGAGCACTGTGGGATGAGCTGGAAAAGCAAGACTGATCAATGCAGGCCCCACCTTGCAAAAATACAGGACTTAAAGAATCTGGTGCTAATGTCTTGATGCCAGATACCACCAGACACCCTCAGAGGTGAAGTCCATTCCCCGACAGGTCCAATGCTGTTTTAGCAGCATGAGGGGGAACTACACAATTTCACCTAATTTTCCCTAAATGACATGAAATCATTTTGATGGACTCTAAATTCCTATTGTCATTTTCAAACAACAGCTTGGGGACAGTACTAATTTTCTTTGTGTTATCAATGAATTCTTGTTTTTTTCACCTAGCAAACAATAATTTGTGGTTCACTGTTGTTTATCCTTGTTAATTGCATGCTTTTAAAAGGTTTAGTACCTCATATAGTTAATATTAGACTTCAAATAGTTGTACTGTATGTCCATTTTGGTGTGACTCCAGGATTTTTGTACAGTAGATGGATTCTTCTAGTAGAAATCCATATGTGTAAAATTACATAATATTCTTTGGGATGATGGGGAGTAGATTTATTTTTTTAATCTGGTAGAACTGTGCCATCTACCTCCAAAAGATTCCTATGAGGTCACATTGTTCATTGGCACTGGTATGCAAAGTCACTTCATTAGGAAATCTATCTTTGGTTCCTTTCAAAAAGGCTGTGAGATAGGTCATTAATTACTGGTGGCAAATCACAAGCCATTAATCTGGAGATGTATGTAGGCCTAGGCTGATTTGACATGGGGGCAAAGTTTAGTAGCATGAGCCACAAGCTTACTCCATGCCCTGCATGGGACACAATCATTCCTCTCAACGATAGGAGCAGGGGCATAGTGACAGCAAAGAAATTGTAATTCATGGCAGCCTCTTGCTCCCAAGGTCACATTTAATTTTTAAAAATTGCATTTTGCTAATATTTGGCCAACCCAAACTGCCAGCTCAAAGACATAAAAGTTAAAAAAAGTAAAATGTTTGCAGTTTTCCAATGCAGTTTATGTTTCCACATTAATCTGAAGATTGTTAATGGTGTTTTTCTCTGACTGGATGGCTGATGCCAGCATAAAAATTCCTTCTACCTATTAGAGGCCATCTAAATGCATACATATCCTACTGACTCATTCTTTTAACTAATGATGTGATGTTCAATCATCAGCAGCGATTTCATCCAGATGGGATATGCAGTGATTACTCACCAACAGATCTTTATCTAAGCTGCTCAACAGGTATATTATGTTCCTCTTTTCACCCACACTACTAGTCTGCTGTGTACTCGTATCTAGTAGTCAATTGTAGATATGATTCAATACAAAACATGCCTAAGGGACCCTCTATAGCTGTGCTAATTAATACCTATAGTCTCTCATTTCCAGATACACTTCTACAAGATGTTTCCTGTCTGCATTCAGCCCTTCGTCCTGTCTGCATTCAGCCCGTCGACTGACTTTCCCTGCTTTCTCCAGATGCACTAAATTAGACAATTTTTCTCAGTTGTTTTTCCCAAGTTATGGAATTAACTTGTCACTACCATCTTCATTGAACCAAACCCACTGATATGAGGGAGGTTTATGCAAACACCTGCATTTAAAACACGTAGTTATATCACTTCAGCTTTCTACTCCATTGTTCTTTTCCTGGATATCTTCAGCCATACTGACCCAAATCAGCTGCTGTCATCAGTTTTTTTGAGTTCGAGGTTTTTTTTTTTTTTTATGTAGTCTTTGAACTAATTATAGTACTAAGCTTCTTCATTTTATTAATAACAATGTGTTGTTTGTAAGTATTGGATAATAACCTCAGCTAAATACAGAACAAAAATAATATCTACCATTTGCAAATTGCATATCATGTGCCACACATGCAAGCTTAGAGAATGTTTCATGGGTTCTGGATTGGAGAAACATGAAGGCTGAAGCACTGCCACAACATAATTTCTGTTTCCCTTAGAATGCAGGAGAAGACACCGTAAGATGAATGACATCATTTACGGTCCTAACGCTGCAAGCCCCAAACTTTTCAAGTCACCACAGTACTTAAAGCGCCACCTTACGAGAAGTCTTTGTTCACTTTTATCCCTGCTCTTCTAGAGGACAGAGTTTTACCTCTAAAAGGCTTTATCTTTTTGTGAATATAGTTCAGAAATGTACGATAATGACAAAGGACTGCATTTTCTTTGTTTTCTTTCAATTCTTCATTTTATATCCAATGGACATTAAATGGGGTGTCCCCTCGAGCCCCAATCCTTTCTTAGGTGCATTGGCATTTAATGGGAGAAGTACCTACTACTATAGCAGTGTCTGTCTGTCTGTCTGTCTGTTTGTCCACATAATACAACTTGATCCTATGGACCAATTTTGTTAAAATTTGATACACTTATTCTTCCAAGAGATTTGTCAAGACAGTTCAATTTTTATTGACATATCTTGAACAGATCAGACTGTACAAAGGTTTGAAATTTCAAAATCTTCTATTGAAAAGCATTAGTGAATCTGCAAACTTGTCTATCTTTAAACAGAGAAACGTACCATGAATTAATTTAGCATTTCAATCTTACCTTGATAGTGGTTATACTAACTTGTATATTTTATCTTCTTTTTACATCCAATAGTAGCCTCTAATGGCAAACAGATCCCCAGTATAAGTTAATGAAATGGTAGCAGACTACATTCACAGGTAGAGACTCACTGTCACTAGGTTCTTGCGTTTGTGGGGACGGGCGGGAATTATTCAATCAACAAATCCAGCTGGACGCGTGCAAATACTGTATCAGAAAATTGTTTCTGCTTTATGAAGTCTTCCCAGCTGCTTGAGCACAATTGGAAAAAAAACAGTGTATCAGCATTTCACTACTCCAGTGCTTTAAGTTGTATGTTTAATGTTTAACTGTAAACGTCTAAAATACAAGCAAGGAAAACAAAAGGTTATCTAGATATAAATGAAATACCCAGTAGCATGTCAGCCACTATATACAGAGTAAACAAACATTTTTTCAGTATTTACTATACACTAAACCAACCACAAAGCTGCATTATCTGAAGACTACAATGATTTACTATTTCACTGACAGTAAAATTTACCATCAGAGTACCACATTCACCTGGTATTCATAACAGTCATTCACTGTAATAAAGTTTGCCTTTCACGTCTGATATTCCTTAACATTTGTCATAACTGAATAGCTTTGCAAGCCCCATTTCATGCAAATTAGTACAGCCAGACATGATCAAGCAAAGAAGTAATTAAATACAATAGTTTTTTTTTAGATTATGTTAATTGGTATTTGCAGATCTTCTCTGTGTGTAAATATAATGGGCGTGTGTATGTGTGTTTGTGTGTGTGTAAATGAAAGTTGTCCTTGTGATGGAGTAGACTCTTGTCCAGGCCTGTTTTCAGGCTTTTGCTGGTGGGATAGCCTGTAGCCCTGAAATGGGCCAAGAAGATTCTAGAACCTACCAATGGACTCAGTCCATTGAGAACTAAATTGTCTTCACAGTTCTCAAATGCACCTAAATGTTATGCCATGCATATATTTTCTTACTTGTTTCTGCGTGTATTCTTTTACGCATGTTAAAATGAATGAACACACTGTAGGTGAAAAAGTTTTAATAGCTGAAATGTATTTATACCACAATTTAGAAGGTATAAACTTAATTGTAACTGTTGTAATTTTATTCTGAGACATTAATATTTTCAAGGGGGATCAAAAATTCTGGGATGAAAAAGTCCAATGGAAAATGTCAGATAGGAAAAAAAAAACAACAGTAAGCATGACTGCCTAGCCTGCTCGATTAATTTTACATCACCATAGACCGGCACTCTTCTGAAGAAATGTACGTATTTATTTCCCTTTTTTTAATAAGCCAAATTAGACCTCCTATTACAAAGCATCAGAAGCTCATCCACGGGTGACATGAACCTGATTTTATTTGCCTGAATAGTTAATTTCATTAACTGACTTACCCACTCTTTCTGATGTTGCAAAAATAAATGTCGTCTGTTTAAGGAAGGCAATTATATATTATCATTTTAATTTTATAATCTCTATGCTTGTTAATTTTTCTTTCAAAAATGAAGACAGCCTGCATGAGATACAAATTATTTTATTTCTGTATGGTTGGGGTTGGAGGGTTGCAGGAGCACAAGGCTTCCATGGTAACAAAGCTGTTTTCCCTTGCGGTATGAGCAAAAATAAATAAATTAAAGCCTAGGACACCTGTTTCTATTCATCTGTCATTTTTGATTGATGTAAACTGTATTTGTAAGGATGGATAATGAGAAAAATCATTAACTTGGGAAAGACATTGCAAATGCAGGGAAGGTACTAACTGAAAAACAACTCTGCATTATACCTGTGGAAGAAAGACAGAAAGAAAAAAAAATCTTTTTTCTCCATTTCTTTTTAAATCATGGTGAATTGATATATTACAATTTTTCCCGATGACTAGCATTCAGACATGTCATTGTGTGCGTACATTCAACTACCCACCCAACATGTGTCTCTGTTATTCTGGGTGAATGCACCACGTTTTATATTAAAAAGTAACATAACTCAGTCTAGTGGGGAGGGCAGCACAAATGCACACTGAATACTGTTTTTCATTTCAAATGAGAACCAAATTAAAGGTCTTGATCTTGCTTAATTAGACTTCTTGTTTCCATTTTTATACTTAGTCTAATAATTCATACACAAACTTGCTAGAGTGAGCTTTGAATTCAAAACGCATGCAATGAATTCTGTAGCTGTATTGTAGTAAGCAAAAATCTGTTCAGTTTTGCTTCAGTTAGAATTTGCCTTTTCATTTCCTTCTAAATAGTTACATATAACATAAGTGACAGCATGATTACAAATAGGAGTCACATTGCACTAGCTGGAGGCATTTGCATCATTTACAGAGGTGTCTATTTTCTACTTGAAGACTTGATCCATTTGTCATTATCCTGCACCGTGTCAATGGCAAATAGAAGTGGTAATGTTTTCTAATATACTTTACAATTTGGCACTGCAGTATGACACTACTTTGTACATACAGAAAAAAATTGAAAGTATACAAAACATAATAAAAACATAAGGAGTTTGACAAATGAGATGAAACCATGCAGTCAGTCAAGCTAGTTAAGTTAGCTGATTGCTAGTTTGTCCAAACATCTCTTCCCAATGCATTTGGAAAGTTTTCAAAGTCTTCTCTTCAAACACAAGACTTTGGAGTTTTGTTTCAGTTTTTCATGATCCTTTGGCACAAAGATGTCTGTCCAAGAGTCAGTCTGAAATGCACCTGCCCTACAAGTGTCTAAGAGTAAGCGACTCGCTATATACAGTAAGTGAAAGAATACTGTGATGTCTGTGAAAATTTTGAAGACCTGTATTCGGTTGCAACTTTCTCTGACCAGTACCAAAGAATTTTTAATTTCCTGAGCCTGTCAAAATACAACATGCCTGTAAGTGCTAAAATGGGAAAATGACAAACTATGCAATTCATTAAAAATAATTTAATGAAATTAGTTGTTCTGGTTTCCCTATTGAGAGAAATTAATATAATATTTGAATTTAATTATATGCTTTTATATGGTAAGGATAGTAATTATTAAATTAAAAAGAAATGTGAAGGCTTTTTAAATTTGATTTAAAGATCATTTAATATGCTATTATTGTTCACAATGCTTGTTTGGGTCATGCTAATTCATTATGAACTCTATTGAAAAGCTAAGAATATTGAATGGCCAGCACTAAGATCTTAACTGAAACTTAAGGCCTTCAAGTCAGATCTGGCCCTTCAAATCTTTCGAGGTATCCCACATAATCAATATTCAAACCATGTTATATGCAGATTGGAATGCATTTCGTATTAAGGACATTACAGTATACAGATTGTATCTGTATATAATTTAACATTAACGTGAATCTCCAGTGTTTATCTGCACAGCACAGCTACTGACCTTTAATTAGAATGGAAACTGGCTGCTCATCGTGTCCCACCAAGTAAAAGGGAAAAGAAGGTGATATACAACAGGGAGACATTCTTGGTTTTGAATTCCTGTTGATCCCAAGTTCACTTTATTGATAGAATATAAAGGCTCTCAGGACTCCAGGAAGTATTTAAGAATTTTCTTTCACAAAGATGCCTATGGCACACACCTGGCAAGATGTGTGCCATTGCTTTGCAATCACAGATGTGCTAACATTCTCTGTTTAAACAAAGCTTTTTTACATATGAATATACAAGAGCATCTTTAGCATATAGCTGATACCATTCAAATCTTTACTTGCAAATTTAAAAGAGGACAAATTTAGCATAAATACTGTATGGAATATATTCTTGTTGCTAAACCTCAAGGTCAGAGCCTGCTTCCAATAGATGTACCTGCACACTTTAAAGCAGATAGGCAAAGGTCAGTATGTAGTGCCTTTAATAATAATAATAATACATTTTATTTATATAGCGCCTTTCCCATGCTCAAGGCACTTACAGATAATAAAGAACGGCAGTGTATACAGTATATAGCATTGTACAAACCAGATAAATAAATAAAGAAGATTAAGACAGTGAATTCTGAAAAAAAAACAGACAACATAATTGATGGCATAGCACACACACATACATACAGGTTACATTAGCATCGTGACAGAGAGGTAAACTGAGAGAAGGGTAATAAAGTCAAGTAGAGCTAAAAGCCTTCCTGAACAGATGAGTTTTGAGTTGGTTTTTTAAAATAATTCATGGAGTCAGCTGACCTGATTAATTTTGGTAGGTCATTCCAGAGTCTGGGCGCTATACAGCTGAAGGCCCTGTCACCCATGGAGTGTAGATTAGTGTGGGATATAACAAGATTGCCAGAATCAGAGGACCTTAGTGGGCGGGCAGGCACATAGTGATGGAGAAGGTCACTGATGTAGTTTGGCGCGAGGTTATTTAAAGCTTTGTAGGCTATTAGTAGGATTTTATATTCGATTCTGTAAGATACAGGGAGCCAGTGAAGATGGAGCAGGATGGGTGTGATGTGCTCGCTGCTGCTGGTTCGAGTAAGGACTCTTGCAGCTGAGTTTTGAATAAGCTGGAGCTGTGATATAAGATTAGAAGGGGCACCTGCCAGTAGGGAATTACAATAATCGATGCGGGATGTGATAAAAGCAAGTTTCTCAGCATTAGAGAAGGAGAGCATATGGCATCCTTTCAAGGATAGGTTGACCAGTTGTATGTCTAAGAAAGAACAATGTTAGCTCATTTAGCACAGTTAGAGAAACCTTCTGAGCCTAAGAGTCTATGATGCTCTTTTGTAAGTTACTTTGGATAAAAGTGTCTCCCAAGCACACAAATGTAAATGTAAATGATGCTAAAGGGCTATTAAACGATTTTCTCTAATACATGCTATGTTGCCATAAGGAACTTTAGTGTTTTAACATAATGCCAAAGATATGACAGTCTCATGAAGGAGATCGTAGCTTGATTTAACACCCTGCTACTACCATTGTACACACTTTTTAAAGCTTCATAGGTGTCATGGATGGCCACCCCTCAGACCGCTACCACTGCTTTATACAAATCATATATGACTGTCATATGTGAACAGAAAACATATTAGCATTTCCACTAACATTTAATGTGATTGCCATACATTTCTACCTACCTCCAAATGGTCTGTGTGCTCCACTACCAGTGCATTCACACCCATTTTTAATGTGGTCAAGTGCCATCTGATTGTGATGCATGCATCCTGACTGAGGTTCTTGTTCAACCTTATATGCTGATTTTGGTAACGTGGCTGTTGGTAACTTTCCTAATCTGCTGCAATGTCCATGATAAGAAAAGCTGGTAAAGGGGGAAGGCAGTTTCAAGAGAGATGCAAGGAAGAATAAATAATTGTGATGAGCAGAGATGTAAAAAGGGATGCATGCTATTTACTACATGAAGGATTAAGTGTATTTTGTTAAATGAGATATATTACTGACACATTTCCAGTATTCAAAGATCTTGCTTGCTGTTCCCGATAACATCGGGCACACGCATGAAAGGTTATGCACACATATAGCATTTAATCAACTGACAACCACTGGGAGCACGTGCTGGCCCCAAGCAAACCCTGAAACCGTGAGTTAGAAAAGCTAGATCTGCACTACCACTCAGCTTATGTTAAAACAACTGTGTTAAACTTACTAAACTTTATTCTAATTGAAAATTAAATATTCACCTATAACCTTTGTTCAGTTATTGACTCTTGATTGCAAGCTAAGTACTTCTGTAACATCTCCCTCCATGCACATGCCTGATGTTACCGGCAAAAGCAGGATGCCACAATAATCACCGATACCATGTGAACTAAACAGAGAAGAATAAATTAAACACATGCCGGATTAAATGTGTACCTATGACTTTTTACTAGATTGCACACAATGCAAATCCTTAATCTGCCCCTAATTAATTGTCACAGAATGCCTGGAACAAGCATGCAGTCTCATATTATCCACACCAGGAAATATCTTTAGCATATGAATGCAATACTTTTGTGAAATAATGACAACAAGTGGGCGACTCGGTGGCGCAGTGGGTAGCGCTGCTGCCTCACAGTTAGGAGACCAGGGTTCGTTTCCCGGGTCCTCCCTGCGTGGAGTTTGCATGTTCTCCCCGTGTCTGCGTGGGTTTCCTCCAGGTACTCTGGTTTCTTCCCACAGTCCAAAGACATGCAGGTTAGGTGCATTGGCAATACTAAATTGTCCCTAGTGGGTGCTTGGTGTGTGGGTGTGTGCCCTGTGGTGGGCTGGCGCCCTGCCCAGGGTTTGTTTCCTGCTTTGCACCCTGTGTTGGCTGGGATTGGCTCCAGCAGACCCCCGTGACCCTGTAGTTAGTATATAGCAGGATGGATAATGGATGGATGGATGACAACTAGCTTAAATTAAGTCCTGATGAAAATAAAGTGTTTTTTTTAATTGTTTGAGAAAAATAATAAAAAACACAACTTTAATAATAAAAATTAATTAACAAACAATGAAGACTCACTAATGTGCTTGTCTTGTGGTCTTGTATGTACAGTATGTTATCATCCAGTTAACAATTGGAACCGGCCAACTATTTAATTTCAAAAGCAACATGGCTGTGGTAGTGCTCAAACATAGAGAATGCTGTTAGTCACCTCCAGTACGCCCTCTGGTGGTCGTTCCAAGTGTCAACTGGATGATAACATGCATACAAGTCCACAAGATCACCCCCCACCCTACCCAGAAGGGAGTGTGTTAGGGTTGATTTCACCTTACAGTATTTTTAGTTGACCAATGAGAAACATGTGTACCAAGTTTCATGAAAATCACTCCAGCCGTTCAGACGTGATGCTGGAACATACATACATACACACACACATACACTGACTTTTATATATATATATATTTTTATGAAATAACACAATAATTATTGTGAAGTAATGCAATACTTTTGCAAAATAACACTGTAATTATTGCAAAATAATGCAATACTTTTGAGTAGTAACACATTTTTTTTTGAATGTTAGAAATAGGCTTCCACATCCATCAATAAAATCTTCAATATATTTTTGTAATCTGAGCCAAGTGACTTTTGTTGGATGCAGTTATACATGGAAGAGTCACTCCTGGTTATACAGAATTTCAGATGAACACCACATTAACATAAAAAAAAATGCCACAATTTGTGGTCAAATTATTTGGTAAACACGAAGGAGATCTAAGGTGTAGCAGTAAAGTATATAGGTTTTGGTATCACACACTTGAAAACTTAAAAATTGCCTTTTTGAACTAGTATGAACTTGGTTGCTCTTCTCTGTACATGAACAAATTCATCCATCTGTCTGCCTTTTTGAGTCCATGTCTGCATCAATGGTGGCACTATGATGGGTTCTGTAATCACACAATAATTATTGTAAACAATGGCAATTGAACACCAGTATCCTACTTCTTATATATTAATGCTTGTTTATACTTTTATTGTTTTTTGTCTTTGTATAATTATTTTTTGGTATTTTTATGTTATTTCTGTCGGTTATGTTTACATTTTTTTAAATGTACTTATGTTCCTTTGTGGGTGGTACACCAAGAGGCGGGGCCATGCTGATGTTACCACTCCTGAGCCACGCCTTAGGTCACAGCTGAGAGAGCTCAGGTGTGGCACATTGAAATTTTATGCAGTCGTGTAAGTATCTTGTTTATATTGTTGTTTCTTGTATTTCTTCTGTTAGATCACATGAATTGTTCATGTGATACAGATCATGGTACTTATATACTTCAGAATGCCTTGTGGGCAACTCCTTTTGCCTTTATGAATATTTTTTGTTTTTGTATATTTTCTCACTTCTTAAACAAATATTTTTTTATAAAGATTTTTTGGTCGGTTAGTCTCTGCAAGATTGGGGGTATGACTTTTAGGTTAAGACCTATTCTAGATAGGCAAAGGAGTCCTGGCCTGGCTTGTGGAGCTTTTAGAAGATCTTATACCATGTCTAGCTATGGTCCCGACTCCATTTCATGACACTTCTATTATATATTATGGTATTTGCTTAACAGTGTAATAAACATGATCTAGGGCCTACTACAGATAACAATGCTAATCCTTTAACTATCTGTAATTTAACATTCAGTTAACATCCTTGGCATGTCTCTCGAGATCGGAATTCTGTGTAAATAGGGTTAAACACAAGTTTATTTCAGGGATAGCTGTATTGTTTGCAAGTACTGTACAATGCTGAGCCTGAGCAACACTCAGGACAGCATTCTAGTGAATAAAACAACAACATGCTGCAAAAAATGAATGAATATTTCTATACGTTTTGCTACCCTATGATAGCTCATTCATGATTGGGACAAAGCCTTCAACCAAAACATTCTATCATGTGTAAATGAAAAAATGTAAATGTAACTGAAACTGAACCATTAGTTGAGTCAAGTGATAGTGATGACAAAGTGAATTGTTCATCAGACGTTGACACATGAAGATGATGTAGGCAGCACTGTATGCCTAGTGGATTCAGTCATGTGAAGCTTCAGTGTGGCAAAAAGATACTGTTTATATTAAAAAGATACTATTCATATTTAAAGATAGTGTTTACTAGGAGTCTCTATTTATAACTATAACTAAAAATTATTTGTAGAGAAGGACATTTGTCACCCTTATGTTAGATGCAATTTTTTCAATAGTATGTACTAAAACAAAAACAGATTATAGTGCACAAAGTGAATTATCTCTTTAATTTTGCATATGTGATGGAACATCAGGAACAGTTGTCCAGGGGACAGCTCTTCTTACTTGCATTTCCTCCATATCCTTGGCTTATATGAGGAAGGAACAACTTCTGTATAATAAAAAGAAAAGTCAGAACTAGTTAATGCTTAGCCTCAATGTCATGAAAGAAATGACTTAGCATGAATAAGTGTGCAACCCTCACTCTTCAGACAGGAGAAAGATATCAGACACAGCACAGGACAGGGGATTATACAGGGAAAGAAAAAAACATCCATGTGAATAGTGATAAAGGTAAGAATAACCATGATGTCCCTTATGCAGAAACAGCATACTTAGGTGTATATTGTCCACCTCTGACTGTTCAAGGTTTCCAGAAGGAGGTCTAAAAGAGATGTAAAGTAGCTCAGGGCTGGTATATTTGTGATAATTATGGAATTGTCCAATCTCTGATGATCTGAAAGTATTCCTGCAAGGGGGTTCATACAGCAGCTACTGTATGTCCCTAAAGCTGTATATTAAAGATATAGTAAGAGCAAGCACTTGAATACCAATAAAATTAGAGATCGGGGCCTCATGTATAAATAAATGGTACATATGCAGAAAAATGTTGTGTAAGCCCTTTTCCACACTCACATTGAGATGTATAAAAACTAAACATGGTGTAAAGCTACACACATGTTCACAGCAGCCTCAAACCATGCATTCATATGTTTCAGCTCGGTTTTGTAAATTAACGGCACCCTGTTCCTTTGCGAGTTCTGTCCACTGTCAGGTTTTTATCCACAGGAGCTTTCAACATTAACTGGCTGACTGACTGAGTATTTCCCAGTCATCACTGAGTTGCACCATACCAGCAGTATGGGATGGTATTATCCACTTGTCATCCAGATACATAAGATTTCTTTACACTGTGGATGAACAAGCAAACATCAAAGCACAATTCCCAGCAACTTTCGGTCTTTTGAACGTAATCAGAGTGGTTGATCGCACGCATATTGTTATACAGTTCCTTCAGAGGATGAATGTACTTATGTAAATAGAAAGAATTTTCACTCTATTAATGTGCAAATTATCTGTGATGCAAAAATGCATCTCATTAATGTTGTGTTAATTTTTAACCATTTCATTTAATTTGTGGTCATTATCACATAGTACAGCAAGTATATTCCTTGCTTCATTGGCCACATCTCTTATAGTATTTACTATTACATTTTGTGACTCCAGAACAGAGATCAGCACACAGGCAGATGGTCACTCAGTGGTTTCTGAGGTAGAGGTCTGTGCACAGCCATAGCCCGAAGATACGCTGTGTACAGCAGCACCATCACCACCTGGAGTTGTGTCCCTGGCACGGGGATCTCTGTTTGTAATATTGTCTGAAACAGAAATGAACAGTAATACTGCATCTGCTGCCTTTTTGTTTGTCTTATGAAACATACAAATTATTTACACAAGTAAGAATAATGGTGAGTGAACAAAAAAAAAACTCCCCCTAATGCCAGTTATAAGTGTCTTGTCAATAATTGTAGCAGCTCACTGTTCAAACGGTTTGAGACCCAGAATTACACTACCAGCTCCAGTAGTGTTGACACTCAGATGGAGAGCTACGACTTGCCTTTTCACGCCGACTATGATATCTGACCACTTCTTTATTATTTCAGGCACTGTGTGACTATCTGAATTTGAACTTTGAAGTGCTTCCACCATGCTTTGTCCTCCCATCAATTTCCTTTTATTGCTTATACCACTGCTTAAGCCATCTAATAGTATGTTTCTCCCTTCCCTCATTTCACTGAGCCTGGGCTTCCATTTCGCATTTGCTAAAATTCTCAATTTTTTACATGTGCTTTTGCCATTGTCTTTTAAAAAAAACACTGAACAGAAGGGGCTATTTATATTGATCTGCATATTCAAGTAGGCAAAATTCTGGGAGAAGTCAGGGTGGGGCTGACGGCTTGTGCATGTGTGTTAAAATTCAAGTTGATTGGAAATTATAAAGGGAAAGTGTGTAGAACTTTGCTTACGCACATTTTTATGTATCTGAATTTGTTTGTGTATACACACACTTCTAGTTTTGTCCGTACATCACGTTATAGTGTGAATTCTATGCAGGGTCTTACACATGAGACACCAGGTTATGTGACAAGAGAGTAAAGAGGTGAAAACACACAGAGTGCAATAGGCCTAAGTACTGCAATGGGCCAGCGGATAAGCCAAAAATATTAGAGTCTGGGAATTCGGATGTGAAGGTGGGCCCAGAGTAGCTACAGTGGTCAAATTTCTATTTGTGTTGCATATACTTTATTGTCTCCTGTTAGTTTTATGCTTTTTTTTTTTGTTTTTTTAGAACAAATATAATCCGGTAGGACATTTTTGCTCTTCTTGTTATTATTCTTGGTCTGAGTGCAACAGCTTTTGACTTTTTTTTTCTTTATCCCTCTGAACTATCCAATAGGTACAGATGCCTGGCTACAAAGAGTGTATCTCTATTACACTATAAAAAAAACTTGCCGTAGTATGATTGCAAGCACCATCAGTTACAGTATAAACAAATAAGTTGCACAATGACTGCCTTGTAGAATTAATTTGAAGTCACATGGGATACATTAATGAAGTAGTTTCAGTTAATAGATGATGGAATAAATGGATTAAAAGTACAGTGCATGGAATTTCAATAAACTACAGAATACACACTAATGAATATGTTGCCTTTAACAGTATTTTATAGAAATAATGATGAGGTAGAGAACAGAGGTTCTGCAGACCAAAGAAAAATTGTAAAGGGTAAATTCGACTCAAATCACACAACCAAAAATAAAAAGAATAAATGGTCAATGACTTTCAATGTAATTATACTGGCAAAGTGTTTTAATGAAACAAACACTAACAGATCACTCTTTTCATGAACCAGATCAGAGGCATTCATTTAGTCAAAGCTATCTAATTATCTTTTAAATAATGTTACTCATTATTTATTATTTGATTAATGCCTTCATCCTAGGCCACTTACAACATTTCAGATACAATTGGTTATATTTCTTTTGTTTTTCCTGTTTGAGTACAGGTAGGTGACGCAATTTGCTCATGGTTACAAAGTGACAGTAGTGGGATTTAAACTCACAATATCAGGGTTTGAAGTCCAAAGTCTTTACCTCAATGCCATTTATTAGTGTGCATCTAAAACTTCAAACCAATTCTGCTTAACTGACCTGCATTGTTTTCAGGGCTGGAAGGATGGAAGGAGATTAAAACGTACTGGGGCTCTCAAATACTGCATTGGATGGCAATGAAATCAGAAAGGACTCAGTACTTCTAAAGTAAATGGACATGAAACTGCAACTGATATAGTGGTTTGTCACACATGTGCATCAGAGGATCTCCCCACTGGCTTAGTCGGGGTATTTAGTAACCTGCCAAGACAAGAGGGGGTGCCACTAACTTTGTTTTCTCCTTCTTCCCCCACAGCATTGAGAAGCTGCCCACTGATGGCATTTGACCCCACCCTTTCCGGTCCAGGCTGTCATAAAATCCTGGGCATCCCGGAAAGAGGAGTCATTAACTGGCTAGAGCGAACTGCTGGATGGAGCTCCGCTAAAAGCAACTGCCTTAAGATCCTTCTTTATTGAAACCCCAGTTACGGGACAAACTGTATTTCTGTTTCAGTTTTTCATTTAATTTTCCATGGACAATAAAACGGACCACCCGTTTGGTGCACCCAAATTTTCTTGGCTGACTGGAAAACCTGTTATTACCACTCCTGGCCACAGGTTTAATGTCACACAGATATTGTCTAATTTATGCAATAAAGCCAATAATTTAGGCTTCGAGAACTAAAGGGTAATTAAAATTTAGTGCAATGTTTCAGTAACATAAAAAATAGTAAGGTTACAGTGCCACCTCTGTAGAAAACAAGAATCCTGAAGAAACTGTGGACCTTACTCCAGCCATGTACATTATGTTGTACATCAATACATTTGTAATAAGGCGAGCTACTGTCTTGATCTTAAAATGGTAAAGAAACCAATTGAATATGATACACTATATATTAGAAATATTTAGCAATAAGCTGTTTTTTTATGTCCACATATACAATTATAATTGGCCCTTTTTATCATACTTTTCTGTTTTTCAGCACATTACAGGTTTATAGGGTTATTATTGTCTCAAGTATCCAGTGAAATTCTTATTTGCATGACCTACTCAACTTGTAAAACATCTCTTTCACCAACATTAATGATAGATTACCTTCAAACTTGGGTGGGGCAGTGGTAGTGCTGCTGCCTTACAGTAAGGAGACCAATGTTCACATCCTGTAATATATGCAGTTTTTAATAAGTATATAGTAATTTTTTGTAATTTATTACAAGTAAATATATTATGTATACAGTATATACAGGTTAACTCCCATTATTGCAAATACCGAAGTAACGAAATTTTCAGAATAATGAATTCTTTTTGTGGGCTCGGACAAACTTTCATAGAACATCATGTTAAACAAATCTCGTATTAACAAAATGTAAATCTCACTGAAACAAATTTCTTTTCAATCAAAAATAGCCATCGAAGATAATAAGCTGATGCAACAAATACTTTATGCCACTCCTACACTTTCCGTGCTAAGTCTTGGGAACCCTGCAACAAGTTGTCTCAAAGAGAGAGACAGTCTTTTGCAAAATTATATTACATTATACATATAGATGAATTCTGAATCAGTGCTCCACCGAGCGTCTGTGTTGTGTGTGGATGCCGCACTGTTCCAGTTTCATAGTGCTTTTCAAAGTTTTCTTTAAAATGAAAAAAAAGTGAGAATAGCTATCAGTTTACGTTGAAAGAAAAATGAACAATCCTGGTAAAAGTTGATCCCAGAACGAAGAAAAATGACGTGCCGAAAGCATTTTGGATTCACACCTTCATCTTTATCTAACATCTTGTTTTCATTTTGTGTTTATACCTGTATTTCTTATAAAAAAATACATCTAACTTGTTGTTTCTACTCTGTGTTCGTACCTGTATTTCTATAAAAAGTACATCTAATATCTTGTTTTCATTCTGTATTTTCAAACCTGTATTTTTATAAAAAGAAAAAAAAAGTTACATCTAATGTCTCATTTTCAAATAAAATATTTTTTGCAGTTTAAGAAGCGCTATTTTTTTATACAGGTATTGTCAGGCTTGGATCACAGAGTTGCATGAGAGACAGGAAGATGAGTCCAGGTTTCAGTGAAAATACAGGTACTTTATTACTGTATAGAGAAGGCAGGTACAGTCTCAAGAATTCTTTCAGAATAGGAGCTGTTGGGTGCCATGACAAAGGGGAAATTGTCCTGTTTTAGCTCGCATCTTCAGATTAGAAGAACAACAGCGGCTCGGAATCACCGCTGTGGCAGACACAGATTGGAGAAAAGAGATCAGGGGACTGTGTAGAAGAGCAGATTAAAGCTCAGTGTTAAATGTTAAACACTGTGCAATAAGCATGGTATGCATTAACCCTGATCCTGAAGAGGACAACCAATTGCTTTTCCCTTGGTTTATTGTTTACCAGACGTAGCAGAGCAGCTATGGAGCCACCCTTGCGCCACTGCTGTTAGTCATGGCAATTCGCCTAGCGGCCCCGGTCACAATACTATAAGCATTTCCCCCATATTTGTTAATACAAAATGTTCATTATAAAACAAAATATTTTAATGGTCCCATGAGTTCCGTTATAATAGGATTCCACTGGTATACTGTATTTATACATATATGAAGCTATATCAGAATTAATTATTAAACACAAGTAAAAGGACTGAGGTTAACTCAAGGGTTAACTAAATGTAACTGAAACTACCAATGTCATTTTCCAAGGTTAGAATGAGATAAATGAGTAACAAACACCCCTACAAAATGTGAAGATTAACTGATGGGAAAGTTCATACACCCCTCCTATGAAGCCGTGCTAAGATCAATAGGGTAATCCACAAAACACTCATCTTAACAAAGTGATGTTTAGAATAATGGGACAATTGACATGAATCAGAAATTACTTACGGCATTAGTTGATTGGAGGAGGTAATAAAGTTCTGCATATTAAGTCAGATGACGTGAAATATTACATGATGTGATGGAATCAGAAAAAAATAGAGAAGCAGATGAATTGTGTAATTCAAGGCTCACTCCATGGACTCAAGACAATTGTGCATAACTCTTTGCAAATAAAGAAATGTTCTGCATTCTCATCTGGGCTCTGTGACTTCATTCTTTGAAGATGGAGCTGGGATGCAAGCTAGGCTCCAGCCCCCAAACAACCCTTGGTTTGGATTAAGTGGGTTAGAAAATGACATGACCTTGAAACTTCTCTTTTGTATAATAATTACCTTAACCTGAAATTTCTGTCTTCCTTACCTGAAAACTCTTAGAACTTATTTATCATTTTATTATTATTATGATGCCATTATATGATAATGTAATATCTTTAAGGCTTAAAAAGTGCACTATTAGAGAAAATAATCAAATAGCAGACTAGTCATGTTTACAAATAATTCTTTCACTGCAGACAGAATTGCTCCTTTTAAATTAGAAATTTATATTTAATTAAAAATTATTTTACTGTATATTACATAATAAGTACAAATAAATAAATTGTGCACTGTCAAACTCTCTTGTAGGGTCATGTGAGCAGAGCCTATTCCTGCAGCAATGGGCACAAAGCTGGAACAAACTTTGGACAGGATGATGGGATGCTCAATTAATTAATACTAGTTCCTAAAATGAATGGAAAATGTCAGTTTGCATTTTACTGAGGCTGAAACTGAAGCAATTATATAACAGCAGTAAAGAAAAATGTGCATAATATCTAAATAGGTCAGTGGCAGTGTGTCATTCCCTAATTAAAATAAATCATGGTAATGGGTTTCTGCAGTAGTAAATTTACATCATTTGTTTGAAAGAGTTTTCAAAGTAAATCCATGCAAACAATTCCACACAGAGGTTAGCAGAGGCAGGAATCAAGTTGCAGTCCAAGTGCTGTGAATGGCGTGGCATGCAACAATACCACTTTTCCTTCCTAAACAACCAGTAGTTTGATAGATAGAAATGTGGGTATTAGAAACAGTAAACAAAACACATCCATCTTTTATCATACCATCTCATGAGTGATGCCCAGTGAAACTTGTTTGTACAGTAAATGAATCCTCTGCCTTACCAGGCCAGCAAGCAACAGCAATCAGTACCCAGTTTTTCATATCAAAAATAGGCTGTGCTGTACATTCACTGTGTAAATATTTTCAGTTATATTATTGGAAAGCGGATTGGTTCTCATATATAAGCAATCAGTTGCCTCAATGGTGTTTGATAGCTCACCAACACCATGGAAATCTTTTTATGAGCCACAAAATAAATTTTTTTGCTGCCTGGCCTTAGTTAGCTTATGTTTTTTAATACAACTTGAAGAATATAACTTACAGGGAGTCAGGAAATCATAGCACTATCTCTGATTTCTGGCTGAAACATCCCTGTGGACAGAAAGAGACCAGAAGGTGGGTTTTATCATGTCAATTTTCAGTGTGGTGCAGACAATTGACAGCCATAAATGTGTTACCTGTCATTTATCCCTAATTCAAAATGGACTAGTATGATTTTCAGCTGTTCTCAAGGTAATTATTCAAATATGACTGAAGGAGCCCCGATCACATTCCTGACACGCTATCTTATATATAAACGTCTACATGTGGAAGAGTGTGTGTTTGTCTGGCCCGGAAGTACACTCGCTTAGCCACTAATAACACAAGCGAGGCGAGCACATTGGCAAAATGTTATCCCTTTTACTTTTCCTCCTGCCGCTAATACACAAGCGAGGCGAGTACATTTTGCATGTCTTGAGTAACCGATTAAAAGGCTTAACATGGATTGTACAACGCAAGTTTTTTTTTCATGGATGTTTTGATATTTTCTGCTGTTTCCCAGCATTGATTACTGCTCACTTCTATTAATGAATAAAATTTGTTAGCTTTGTTCTGTAAATATGAGACTGAAAATTTTTCTTGGTCATCACTACAACCCACATTGAGTAAGTAACCTTTTAATTTTAGGTTGAGTGTTCTTTTAACACTAGAATCCCTGAAACCCATGAAAAAAGTCATAATCCCAGAGTAAGGAATTTAAGGTGGCCCGGAATTACGACTTTTTTCGTAGGCTTCAGGGATTCTAGTGTTAAAGCCTCAGGTTCACTTGTGTTTGTAGCTTTCTGATGAACACAGGAGACTACTAAAGACTACTGACTGTAGAGCTAAGAAAACAAAAGAAAGGAAATTGTGCTGAATAATTTTTCCTAGCTGTTTGCTTGTTACTTTGCACTGCCCCTTATGGATTCAGTGTCCTTGGTTTGAATTCAAAGGTTGGTCACTGTTTGTGTGGCATTTATATGTTCTTTTCTTTTCTGCATGGGTTTCTTCTGCTTTCCTCATACATCCTCACAGGTGGTGCAGTGGTAGTGCTGCTGCTTTGCAGTAAGGAGACTGTGGAAGATTGTGGGTTTGCCTCCCGGGTCCTCCCTGTGTGGAGAGCGCTTTGAGTAGTGAGAAAAGTGCTATATAAATGTAATGAATTATTATTATTATTATTATTATCCCAAAGATATGTGTGTTAAGTTGATATGTGATTCTAAACTGAAAGGACAGTTTAAGTTTTTTTTTTTAAATCTATTACGTAGTTATTTTTTTTCTTGAATGAAAAGGCTTCATACTTTTTATTGCTTAATACCTGCGCAGTAGCTATGCAAATAAAACCCTCTTTCTGACAATCTACCTTAGCGTATGCCTACCACTCCATGATCAAAGCAAACTGCCATGACCTTCAGCTTTGGTGTGCTCTTCAGTCTCACCTAATCTCACCTTTTCAGATGTGTGAGTAGATACTGTAAACCTCACATTTCCAGTACAAGAAAGTACCACTCACTTGTTCTTCTGTTCAGCAGAGTTGTTGTACGGTACATATGATTTAATACTTTCTCCAGCTTAAAAATTCTCATCAATGAGTCTTCACTTTCATGAACTAAAATGGCAGGAAAAAGTCATCAACTGCAAACTAAACAGAAATAAAGGCTGCTCTTTTGTGTTAGTATGCTTCCTTTCAAAAGCTTCCCTTTCCAGAAAAGACAAATTATAATGATCCTTTTTGAGCTTTTCTCATTTTTACTGCATCTGCCCAAGCATTTTCAGTTTATTAGATCTAAATCTTGCTCATATATCATTCAGCAGCTTTACAGACAACAAAATTAATTTTTAAATTAAATTAAAACTCTGCAGAAATGAGGCTCAATATTTCTTCCACAAAAAAAAATCATTGTGTTTCAAAGCTTAATTGCACTTTCATTAAACAAAGGCTGCTGACAATTCCGTTGTTTGCTTCTTTACAGCACATAACTGCTGAAAAACTGGAAAAGCCGTAAAGATAACAATAATGTAGAAGAGATCAAGGAGAGGACTAGATACTATTTGGCTGCTTTTGAAGTAACCTTTTATTTTAATACACAGAGAGTGAAGCAAAAATTGTCAATATTTAACCATTTTAAAAACAAAGGAAAGAAGGAGGCCAAGCCAAACCTTGCACTGGTCCTTAAAACGTCCATCAGATGTAGCTCTTGGAGTGCTGAATTAACTGCATGATTTCATTTCAGCTTATTTCTAAATTAAATATCCATCCTTCTACAGCCTACGTGATCTGTACCCTTTTAATCAAACTTGAAGTCAATTATTACTGCTAATGGCAAATACTTCACTTTGTTCACTTGTTAACATTATCAGCCCCTAATTGTGGCTTTTACTTTTAAACAGCTGCATTTTCTTAACCAGCAGGTGATTAACAATAGAATACAATTAACAAGATAAGTAATAACTAACCTCTTCCATTGGGTACTTCTTTGTGTTCCTCATAAATCCTGTTTCAATATATATTCTTATAATGTTGTGAGAAATGGAAACTCTGAAATACTACAAATGTCAGGCATGGCAAAACGAGAACGCTAAAAAGCCATGGCATTAAAGGAAAAAAAAAATATATATATATATATATATGTTATGTACCCCATGTAGACTGTAGTGAGGGCCAAGAAAAATTTTAATCTCAGTTTTCATGCTGTATGGAGATAATGTTTCAGATAGAAAAGGTGTCTGTGGAGACCAATTCTGAACTACAGCAAACAATATCAAAGATGTCCATGAAAAATCATCCAATCATATGCTCACAATGTCCAAAAGACATGTATTTTTAATGATAGATAGATAGATAGATAGATAGATAGATAGATAGATAGATAGATAGATAGATAGATAGATAGATAGATAGATAGATAGATAGATAGATATAAGTCATTTATATAAAATAAATGACTTCCAGAAAAACCTGTTATGAATGACAATTGAATGCATGCATGCACAAATAAGCATTTGAATTGTAGATCCACCTCCCATCATTCCATTTATATTCACATCAGTGAGTCACAACTGGAACACCTTGCTTATTTAGTGGCACTCTATGAAACTGCATGGGTTAACTGTCTTTCTGTTTGCTCTTTTTTAATCTTTAGTTGTTCACATCTCTCTGTGCACTTTGCACTGTTGATATTATATGAAGCACCTTGTAGCCAATGAATAAGCCTGTTACTGGGCTGGACTCATGACTGAGTGTGAGGAAAGTCTTCAATTTGAATGCTGGGTCGGATGAGTGCATTCACAAGAGCATTTTCTAAAAGTGGCTTATTTAAAAATATTTTAATAAAAACTACATGTGTTTGGGGCATTGTGAGCATACTTTTGGATACCTTGACATGTGGACTATGCACCATTAACAAGAGATTTGGACATTTTTGATATTGTTTACTGTTGTTCAGGATTAAACTCCCTATTTAATGACCCTTCTGCATGAAAACATACCATTAAAAATTATCCTTAACCATCACTGCAAACATCATGGATGAGGACCATTATAATAAAACTATAATTGTTGGGTGAACTATTTCTTTCATTGAGAAACTAATTGGAATGAATACCTGCAGCCATTATGGCTTTCCAAGATATGAGTTTGACACTTTTTCTGAAAATTAGGTATATTTTTCTGAAAGGTATTCTAAACCAAAAAAGTTGATATAATTGAAGAGCTGAGGCATGTATTTGCACTTTTTTCCATTAAAGCTTTATTCTATCCAACTGGTCTATTTTGATGTCACTTGTGCTTATATAATACACCCCAGTTCTCCCAGAAATACAGATTAGAACATTAGACCAGAATATCCAGTTTAACATACTTGCCAGTGCTATCCACCTAATTTCTTAAAATGACATCAAGTGCAGGTTTGAAGTCCTACAACATACAACTGTATGCCACAATACTTGATTATGAATTCCATGTGTCTATGGTTCTCTGTTTGAAGAAAAACTTTGTAACATTTGTGTAAAATCTACTGTTTACAAGTGTGCCTGTGTTCTTGATGAAGAACTAATTTTAAAGTAATAGCTAGGATCCAGCATACTAATTACCTTCATAATTTCAAACAATTAAAACTGTCATCTGATATTCTTCTTTTCATTAAACTAGAAAGTTCAAGTGCCTTCAATGTTTCCTAACCACTTACAATTGCAGTCTTGTAATCAGTCCAGTCACTGTTCTCTGGACTTTTTCTCACACTGCTATGTTTTTTGAAATATGAAAAACTGCACAAAGTACTCCAGAAAATGCTTCACAAATGTGTTATATATGAATTAATCACAACCTTCTTTGACTTGTGCTCTGAACATTTATCCATCCATCCATTATCCAACCAGCTATATACTAACTACAGAGTCACGGGGGTCTGCTGGAGCCTATCCCAGCCAACACAGGGCGCAAGGCAGGAAACAAACCCTGGGCAGGGCGGCTCTGAACATCAAACTATAAAATTAGCCTTCTTACTAGCTTCTTTACACTGTCTGGATACAGAAGATGAAGAGTATACTGAAATTTCAGGATTCTTTTTAAAAAGGGGGCATTTTCACATTTCTGTCCTTCTGTTGCATTTTTACTTGAAATGCCTTATATTTATTTACAATAAGAGATACAGGATTTCCAAAAATTGATATCACGGTATAATTAAGAATGATCACGGTTATGGTATTATCATGGTATAATCTATGTGCATATACATTTCAGATTGAATCCAGTTTAACTGTTTCTGTTGGCACAATATAATAGGTTAACAGTGGGTAATTCTAATGTGATGTTTCTTTTCATAAGAACTATTTTAATAAGCTAAAGTAATTCCAAAATAGCTGTTTTGCGCAAAATAATAAAATAAGAACAACGGAAGAAGAAATAAATAAAACATTTATTGCACATGTCTTTTAAGACACATAATCTTTGAAAATATGTGTACTGTTTAGACCATTCAATAAAAACTGATACAAGATTGACAATAAAAGATAAGAATTCAAAGAACTTTTCTTCCCAATTCCTTTGGTTCCTCATTGAACAAAAACAAACAAGCCTAACTGGACTTTAATAATGCCTTTTAGAACCTCTTTGTGAACATTAAGAAAAATGAAACAAAGACGAACAAAAGAAACTTTACATTTTCATTGACTGAATAATGCCTCAGCAGGGGTTATCAAAACAAGTCTTACAATGTAGCTTACTAAAGAAGACATTCACACTTGTCACATTACTGAAATTAAGTGATCTTGAGGGCATACATTTCAATTTTCAAAATCCTTATCCTTCAGAAATCAATGATGGTGGACAATTTTTTAAAAAGACATTCTAATGAAGAAATATCATTATTTGTATAAAAACAAAACATCTTCCATTCAGTAGATTTCTGACCTTGAAGATATATATAGCACTTCAACATTCATAGATAAAAAGATGTTAAAATAATGCTTAATGTTGCCTTTATTTAAACTTTTGCCCTACTTTTTTTAAAAACTCTCTGGTTCCCCCTTTCCCTTGGTGCTTATTTTACTTAATGGTTATTCCAGTGCTACCTAATTATCATTATTATAGACTGTGGAAAGTTTATGCAGACATACATTAATTCACATCACAAATTTATTTTCGGTTGAAGGTACTCTGCCCTGAGATCATCTTAATAATTGTCATTGATTTGTAATACTTTATTTTCACTATTTTTTCAAATTTCTGCATTATTTCTAGTTGCTTAATTGTTTAACATTTGTAAAATGCATATATTAGCATTCTGCAGAAAGTGCTTTAATTGATATTGTGATAACTAACATATCAGTTGGAACTGGCACCTTCAAAAATCGTTATTTTAACATTTTGATGAGAAAAAATAGTAACAGGGGAATGGACTGGGATCAAAAACTAGCTCTAGACTTTTGTGCAGGGTGGCACACCAAAACCGACCAGACACCAACTATTTTTACCTTTTAGTGATCTCATTGTTTATTTAACCTTTTATTCCTTCTCTTGTTTTGCATTAAGAAAAATACAATAATATCATAGTTGCCACACTCAATTAAGAAAAAGCTGTATTTTTTCTGTATCTTTAAATGTTTCAAATACTGAGAATTGGTGATAAGCACAGCAGACCCCAGGGCCAACAACAACAAATGGCAAAGTACAGTTATGTTAGTGTTGTACACTTGTGCTCTTAATTAGTAAATACTGCCTTAAATAACCAGAACATTACAAAGAACAAAACTTCATGTGTTTGAGAGTTTGTGTCAGTACAAATGAAAGCACAAAACAGTTTAGATATACGAGAGAAAATATTATCAAAAATAAGTCTGACTATGACGGGCGTCCTTAATCTTTCAAATTATCTTCCACCACTGTGTTCATTAATAAATTATTTATTGTATGAAGAATGAATGTCATTGTACTGGTTACATCTACATGCTGACCCTGTTGTAGTCATAAATCACTTATTTGTTTATTGAATTTTTAAATAAAGTTCTCATTTGTACTTTCTTCTTGTGCGTTTTTCTCAATTGCATCGGTTAGGTGGGGCGGGGTAGCCAAGCGTTAATACCATTGTGTGATTGGACAGGTGAATAGGTAATGTAGTGTGGAGAAGTTGTGTCACCTCTCTGTCTCTCTCTCTCTCTCACACCTGCGCTCACCCTGTCTTACTGCACAAAGAGAGAGAGAGAGAGTCCAATGGGGTGTCTCCTGTTAGTCCCAATGGCCAGTCTATCCCTGCAGGTAATGTTAGGTACAACCATAAACTTTCATTTTCCCAAAAAAATTAAGCAACTTCTTTTAAAGAAATTAATACAATGACTTTTTTTTCCCCAAGACAAAACCCTAAAGTTGACCGGTGACCCCTAGCCTGCAGCCTAGGATAACTATTCATTAATTTGCCTCTGATGGTTGGGTAGATTTGAGTGGGTCACAATGTTTTCAATTCCAACAGATGATGCAGTTCTACTTTCTGGCAGTACTTTTCATAATACGCACATTTAGTTGTAGGGCTTAAATGCATAGTTTCTCAGAGATACAAGCGAAAGTAGTTCAATACTACAATAGACAGAACACATATTTTTATGTGTAATTAGTATGTGGTGTATTATTTAGTCCTGATACAAAGATGTGTTTTGATATTTAGCCTTATAACTGTTTGTGTGGATTTTATTTCTCCCTTAGAATATGCATTGATTTTCTTTGTTGCCTCAAAGATATGCCTGTTATGTTGTCCTGCATAGTGTGGATAAGTGGGTGAGTGTGTCTACCAATGGACTGGCACCATGTCCTGAGCTGGTTCTTGTCTTGCACTAAAGGGGCCCTGTAATGGAGAATGAAGGTTCTGAAAAAGTATGAATGTATTTAGCAAAGGACACAGTCTGGGTATAATCCTAAACTGATAGTCAAAGAAATCTCAAGAAGTATACAAAATAGAGATTTAATTAAATTCATTAAGGAGAAAAGTTATTAGCACAAAGCAAAACCTCAATGGCTAAACAGTGTGTCAGTTCCAAATTGAGTTTGTGACATTATTCGTCTGTGTCCCACCTATAAAACACCAGGGGCCTCATGTATAAACGGTGCGTACGCACAGAAATGTTGCGTATGCACAGAAATGTTGCGTACGAACCTTTCCACGCTGAAATCGTGATGTATAAAACCTAAACTTGGCGTAAAGCCACGCACATTTCCACGGTAACTCATACCTTGGCGTACGCAATTTCTCCGCTCGGTTTTGCAGACTGGCAGCACCCAGCGTCAAAGCAGTGCTACTGTACCTGTGTGGTTACCCTTTCTTAGATCCACATCCACGGCGGCGGCTTTATCAAATACACTGAAATTAACAGCATATCGTTCATAAATTTAATGCATCTGATTGTAATTAACCTGTAACAATATAATGGTCCACAGAATGGTCAAACTACTGTTCCTGTGTGCTCATCCTTTCTTTCTTAGCTCCAAATTCCTGACGCGGCTTTATAAATACACTGAAATTAACTGCATATTGTTTATTAGTGTAATGCATCTGATCATAATTAACCTGTAGCAATATAATGGGCCAGGGAATAGCCATAGTATTCCAAATACCATAACTGCTTTAGCGTTGTTACGCTCACTGCATCTTGTTCTTCTTTTTGCTGCTCCCGTTAGGTGTTGCCACAGCAGATCATCTTTTTCCATATTACTCTCACTGCACCACTCGGAGTATTTATATCACTGTATCTGAGTGTGAATCACAGCAGCAGATGATCGGAAAGAGAATTATCGGTATACAGTTTCAAGTACACACTACCTCAACCACGGCAAAAAGCGTCAAAGCCTTTCCTGTATGGACCTCGCGTTTCAGAAACAGTTTCATCCCAAGAACTATAAACGCACTCAATCAGTCCATCAAGTGCTCCTTGTAGAACTGTTTGTACTTATAAGTACAATCACCTCACTGTAAACTTACACTACAGTTATAATATTACACAACCTGCGCTACTTTATAAAGCGCGTATGATGACAATATCATTTTTAAGATGAAATGCAGCAAAATATGTTGCTTATAGTATACAGATAAAACTTTAACTTCATTTAAATAATCTGTATTGTTAATAATTAAACATGTGAGGACACGGTGCCGCATCGCTAGCTAGTTCAAGGATAGCTCCTGCCTTGCGCTGTATTCTTGCTGGTGCTGACGCGACACTGGAAGGATAGACGAATAGAATAATTAAACATGTACTACGAAGATATTTCAATGTTCCTTAAAAGTTTTGAAGAATCTGCGTTCTAAGCTTACAAATGGCTTAACGTCTATTACAGAGCTGATTGTGTGGCGATTGGAGAAAGAAAAGTATGGACAGGAATTGGAGGTTAGTACATTTGAAAGAGACAGTACTTCTGTAATAAATTTCATCGAAGGTCGCACATGGCGCAGCAAGCCTCTTGTGTGAAATATGAACAATCACTGCGCCACCGTGTTCCCATGTTTAATAACATGCTTTGATTCCTATCATCATGAAAATGATATCACGTATACATCTCAGTATTTTAATTATTCAGAGAGCTGTAATATCTCGAATGTAATGCATTCTGTGTCCTGTCGGAGAAAGAGAAAGAACGGAAGCACGTAGTGATTCCCACACATAGAGCACATAGAAGATCAAACACAGAACAAAGCATTTAACGTGCTACTTGAGAAACTAGTAAAATAAACGATTTTAAGATGAAGTTTATGATGTTCTACTTTAATGGCAAAATAAACTACGTGATTAAAGTGGAAATTTCGAGATTAAAGTTGACATTTCGTGCTTTTTTTCCCACTGTGTGCCTATGTTTTTTGTTTGTACCCTAATATGCTTTCATATGACACTCAGACGGTGGGCTACGACTTGCCTTTTCACAGCGACTTTGATATGTGATTTCTTTTTTATTTCGGGCACTGTGCGACTTTGTGAATTTGATCTTTCAAGTTTTTCCGACACTCTGTCACTCGATCAACTTCCTTTTGTTGATTATATCACTGTTTAAACCAACAAATAGTACATTTTTCCTTTGCCTCCACTTGGTATTCGCTGAAATTCTTATATTTTCCCCTGTGCTGTTCCCATTGTCTTTTCACAGAAGGCTATTTATATTGATTTGCATATTCAAAGAGGCGTAATTCTGGGAGGAGTTGGGGCGGGACAGAAGGCGCGTGCACGTGCGTTACTTTTCACGCTGATCTGGATTTATGTAGTGGAAGAACATGAAAGTTTGCGTGCGTACAGATTCCTGCATCTGGATTTTTCTGTGCGTATGCACATTCCCGCTTTTGTGCTTACGCCATGTTATAGTGTGAGTTCTACGCACGGCGTTATACATGAGGCCCCAGGAGTCAAACTCTCCATTTCATCTCTGTTATTTCTCTTTTAATATTTCTTTTTATTTTCTTTCTTTTTAAAGGGGCCAATACTCTTGAGATGATAGTTTCTCAAATGATAGTTTGAGAAAACTAAGTAGTTTCCTACATATCCTTCCGAAAAATTTTATTTGTCCAAGAGTAGTTGGTGTGTCTGTTTTCAGAGCACCCCGTTCACCTACACTGCTTACTTCCAAGTGACAGATGTCTTCTGTCTCTACTAATACTGTTACTTTATTTTTACTTAATGGTGTGAGTTCCTTTATCTCTAAATGGCTTTGTTGGGATCCTCTCTTCTTCTGTCCTCTTTTAGCGCTCTATCTGTCCCTGTCAACTACTGTGCCGCCTAGGCAACCTTTCATCTGAACATCTGTTTATATGTTCATCTAATTCATGGATAGGATGAAGAGAACAACTATAGATTCTCTTTGGTCCAAAGTAGTGAATATGTGTGGCATGAAAGGAGAAAAAATTAAAAGCTTTTCCAACCCTTTCAGTCTGGTTTCAGAGCACAGCACAGCTGTGAAACTGCTCTGCTTCTGCAGATTCTGGACAAACCAGCATATTAATTCTGTTACACGCAGCATTTGACACTGTCAGACACGACATTCTACTGTGCAGAATGGAGAACATTCTGAGTATCTCTGGTACTGCCCTCCAGTGGTTTAAGTCCTATCTGACTGATAGGCAAGTTTGTTAGTCTTGGCAACAGTGCCAATCACACAAAGAGTTCTTCTGTATCTATATGCTTCCCCTTGGCCATATCATTCGTAAGTTTGGACTGGCTTATCATTTTTATGCGCATGATACTCATCTTTTTTTCAGTGTTAAAATTGAAACTTCATCAGAGCTTTCTCAACTCACAACTTGCCTCAGTGAAATTAAAACCTGGATTAAGTAGAACTGTTTAAAATTAAACTGCAACAAAACTGAACTTCTGCAAATTGGCACTAAATTGCAACTTAAGAAAATGAGCTCCTTTTCAGTAACTCTTGATGGTGATCTCATCAGACCTTCTTCTAATGAAAGGAATCTTGGTGTCATTTTTGATTCCTCCCTTTCTTTATCCACCCACATAAACCACATTAAGAAACTTTCTTATTTCCCCCGCCATAAGAGATTCTGTCTTCACTCATTCCTCTCATTTTCTAATGCTGAGAAACGTCCATGCTTTGATCACATCCCACATTGATTATTGTAACTCCCTACTGGCAGGTGCCCCTTCAAATCTTACATCACAGCTCCAGTTGATTCAAAATTCTGCTCCGAGAGTCCTTATATAAATCAGCAACACTGACCACATAACACCCATCCTGCTTCACCTCCACTGGCTTTGTGTCTTACAGGATTGAATATAAAATTCTATTAATAACCAACAAGGCTTTAAAGGGCCTTGCACCAGACTACATCACTGACCTTTTCCATTACTATGTTCCTGTTCACCCACTAAGGACCTCTGATTCAGGCAATCTTGTTGTGCCTCACACTAACCTGCACTTTGTGGGTGACAGGGCTTTTAGCTGTATAGCGACGTTTTTAGAATGGCCTCCCAAAATTAATTAGATCAACTGACTCAGTTAATTTCTTCAAAAAGCAATTTAAAACTAATGTTTTCTCGAAAGCTTTTAACTTAACTTAACATTCTGCCCCTTCTTTCAGGTTACCTCTCTGTTGTTTTTCCCATATTAACATGTGGCTGTTATTGCCTCAAAGGATTAAGGAATCCCCTAGGACAGGCTTTTTATGATATAAAAACATTACTCCACAAAAAAAATCTAGTAGTTGACATTACACCTCCAATATGACATTTTGCATTGGGTTTGTTTTCTAAAGTTCACATGCTAGTGATCTGTTCAGGAAATGGTCCTCACAAAGAGATGCCTTCAATGTACTGTATGCATTCAACCTGATCTGATCTGCTCCCCAGTAATTAATAAAAAACAGCTGATTAAAAAATCTTAAAATTTTCACCTTATTGCTGTTTTCCTGTCAGCTCAGTTAAAGTAGATGATTGGTAAGGGGAGAATCGGCAGCGCATTCATCTTACAATTTAGAACTGACAACACTTGCCAGTTCTAAATGCAGGAGTGAAGTCATGGTGTGTGCACTGGTTACATTTCTTATATTTGCTCAGTTTGCTACAGATGACATTCATATTCATTCATCGACTTTCATCCTCTTCCCTTTCCTGTTGGGTTATTGGCCCTGAGTCTTATTTGTCAGGTAAGCGCATTCGAGCATTCCTTGTTTTTCCAAATATTGCTGCAGTAAAGTAGAATATATCTGTCGCCATCCTATAGTTTAATATTTCAAAGAAAGAAAGACAGAATGATTTTGTTTATAGCCAATGAGTCCATTTCTTTTTTAAGGCTGGTAAAGTAAATAGTTGGGGAGGGTTTGATCTGCATATTATTTTGCTTGACCTGAATACAGTACAACTTATTTGGATCAGCAAGTAGAAAGTACAATGAATTCTTTGCTGGCTTTGACATGATAAATGTGCTGTAAGAAATTATTTTAGAACAGAATCCTGGGTCATGCGTATTTATCCTCAATTGTGGTTATGCTCTTTGGTCTTCTTTTAATAGGAGTTTAGTACCAAATGTGTTCACCTGTAGTATAATGTAGCAGCACCAAAGTCTGCTGTAATCATATTCTAATGATCTTCTGTGTATAGCACTATTTTTTGTTTACAAAAATGTTACTTTGTGCAGCTCCCTGGGGGTTCCATTATATGGACAAAATAAGCCATTTTTTCTTCTTCTTTGATGCCTAATTAATTTACATTTGACAGCTTCTTACCAGACAAAGGGTCTATCGAAAATATACAGTGCTCTTTTTCTGAATGCTGCCACCTGTGGTGTAAAATACTGCAAGGAAAAGTTGTGGGTTATGCTGTCTTCTAGACAAAAGAATGTTAGCAATCATAAAACATTAAAGGAGATGCTAAATCCTCACTTAGTTTAATTTTATTGAGCCTACATGAAATAACAGTTGACTTCTTTATGCCTGCGTCTATGAACATGTTCATCTTTGGACTCTTTTTAATTGCTTTTTGAATATTTCTTAGAGTTTCAATATTCAGCCTCACTACTTCATTCCATATGTTTGCTGAGTTTGCTTGTTGTGTAAAATATGAATATAACTTAAAAATGTATTATCTTTTTGTGTGTGTGTGTATTCCAGTACAGAGTCAAGGGGAGCAGCAAACTATGAATGGAGCACCAGTCTGTTATAGGTCATACTTTTGCAAACACTCACATTAAGGAAAGTAATTGTCACAACCATAACAACAACAGGTGGGTTGGCACCCTGCCCGGGATTGTTTCCTGCCTTGTGCTCTGTGTTGGCTGGGATTGGCTCCAGCAGACCCCCCGTGACCCTGTGTTTGGATTCAGCGGTTTGGAAAATGGATGGATGAATGGATAACAACAACATTTATTTATATAGCATGTTTTCATACAAATAGTGTAGCTCAATGTGCTTTACAAGATGAAGAAAGAAACGTTTTTAAAAAACAAAGATAAGATTAGGCGATATTAAATAACAACGAATAAAGTAAGGTCAGATGGCCGGGAGGACAGAAGAAAACAAATCAAAACAAAAAACTCGCAGATGGACTTGAGAGAAAAAATAAATACAAAAACAAAATCTGCAGGGGCTCCAAGGCCATGAGACCGCCCAGCTCTTACTGGGCATTCTACCTAACATAAATGATCAAAATCAGTCCTCATGCTTCTCAGGCTTCACGTGGAAGAATCAGATGATGAAAACTAAATAAGTTGTGCATTAATATGTGAAAACTGAGACCATTTATGGGAACATAAAGAGAATATAAAATCTATACAGAGAAAAGAGAATGACTGGGAAAAGAGTCCATGTGCTGAGACCAATGAGGAAGAGGCACTAAAATGCACTACAATATAACTTTATTATATAGTAAACCAATGACAAAAGATGAACATTTAATATACAGTATATATGTAGTACTAGGGTGTTGTACCGTGTTAGTCATTATGAATGTAGTGAAAAGTCAAGCAAAATGACACCTTTTATTGGCTAACTAAAAAGATTACAATATGCAAGCTTTTGAGGAAACTCAGGCCCCTTCTTCAGGCAAGATGTAATCATTAAATGTGATTACATCTTGCCTGAAGAAGGGGCCTGAGTTGCCTCGAAAGCTTGCATATTGTAATCTTTTTAGTTAGCCAATAAAAGGTATAATGTATGTAGAAATGCAGCCTGACTGGTGTTAAAGCTGTAAAGGAAAGACCTTCAAGATCAAATGTTCAATTAAAAACCTCTTCAAGAATGAATGATTCCAAAAACATTAAAACCATATTTCAGTATCCTTTCCCGACTGGAAAGAACTATTTGTAATCCATTTTATGTAGTGTATAAACAAAAGTGCTCAAGAAGCAATGTGAGAGCAACAGTTTTCCAGACCAGATTAAGAAAAAGCACATAAAAGAGATTACAGTTAAACTAACAGAGGAACAATGCATTTGTTTTTTGTCAATAATAACCTAGGAGAGGTCAGAAGTACTGTACCTTTCATGGGGTCCGCAATGATTTTCAAGCTGCTTACTGTCTTGTGTCTTCACACATTTGTGTTTTTCACTGCTGACACTGTCAACCACTCATGTTTTTATTGTTCCTATTATTTTTATTGCCTTTTAGCTCCATATGGGTAGGTTTTAAGGTTGTCATGTGCAATCCAAAAAGATGAATGCTGTCTTCTGATTTTTTTGTTGTGGCTTTCTTCGCACTGCTGACATGCTGTGGAAATCACACACATTTATTAAAACATACTGATTTTTTTTCACTTACTTGATAAATAGGAGATGAAAGGTAGCTATCTTTTGTCAAGATGCCAAGGACAAATAGCTCAATTAAATGACAGAGGTTAAAAAAATGACATGCTTTTGATAATATTAACGTGTTCATTGCAATCAGATGCTCAGAATTTTTTGCTATGACTTAACCTTGTTATTTCTGAAAAGACTCAATTATTGTTATAATCCAAAGAAATATGTTTTTGAGGAAATATGGTACAGTTACAAGTAGTACAAACTTTAACTGTCTCTGCCACAAGGTGGGTGATTTTTACTAGCTCCCGATCCTGAATTACTGATAATTTATCATCTTAAGTAATTAATTACAGTTTTTCCTTCTACTGTTTTGCTTTATGGTATAATGTTATACTATAGAGAAATTATAGATGGGAAAATCATATTTATTACGCTGCCCACTAGTATATTGTACAATGCACAGGGTGTGGCACTGAGGCCAGATTGCCTGAATTAGCTAAACTTGGGTTTTTGACCTTTTCAAGTGTATATTCTCTGGTTCCGGTGTAAAATGGAGTTTTGTGTGCTTGATTGCTTAGCTCAGAATTCCTTTTTGTAAATTGTTGCATTGTACTGCAAGTGAACTCTTTTAGATCTATGTTGTCAACTCTGCTTTTGCCTTCCATTTTATTTGCTTACTTTTCCATTTAATATCTCTTTATTTGGGGTTGAGAAGGGTCTTCCTCAATTCTGGCAAAAAGGATGGGAAACATGGTAAAGGAGGCTATTAAAGAGCTAAACTTGAAGCAAAATCCTTTTGCATTCTTCTTTCCGAGTTAAAATGAGGCCATCAGATTTCAGCACAAAGGAAGTCCCACCTGTTTTGGGTGAACATCTATGCCCCAATTTTTCTAGCATCTCAGAGTCAGAAAACAGTCCTAACTGGCACAAAAATCTCAGAATGACACAAATTTGGTCTGACTCTTACAGCTTGACTAAAAGCATTTTATCGATAGTCCTAATTTAGGGAACTACTCAAAGCTTCACCAGGATTTAGGAGAGTTCATGAGCTGTATTAACTCACTAGGAGCTTCCATAAGATGGTGTTCATGCAGATCGACATACACATACCAGGAAAGACTGAATGTTTTGGAAATAGTGGGCAATGATGAACTCATAACAAGTTACTGATTTGACAGAGATGGAATAATATTAACAATAAATTTTGTATGTCACTCGATCACTCCATGTAAGTGAAGAAGCCATGCGCTGTCTGCCAAAATGAAAGTATTGGTAACTTTACATTTTTTGGTCAAAGGAAAATGCAACCTTGCAATAGCGACGATTTAAGCAAGTGACAACCAGCCTTTTCTTGAAGTTTTCACCAAACTTTGAAAATATTTACAGTGTGTGAGGTAATACACAGAATTATGCATTTCCCCACAACTCCAAGCTGCATTCATGCAACTCACTAGTTTTCCTGGAGCTGTTGGTGTGATTGATGATACACACCTGACCATCATTGCCCCAAGTGTGAATGACCATGCATATGTGAAATATCATAGTTTCAGTGCACAGGTGGACATGGGTGAAAACTGTATTGTACAGCCAACATATTACCCTGAAGATATGGGTGATGACAGCAAAATGTCACACAAATATGTTGTGCTTTGCATTCCACAAATCCATAAAACTTTCAAGAAGGCATTCAAAGTCCCCTTGGGCAAAGAAAAAATAACACCTCACAAAAGATAAGGCGGGGATCATGCAGAGGGTTACAGCACATGAATCTGTAAGAAAACCAGGAACACTGAAGAATGTATATAAGTTCAGGAACAGCGCAAACCATGGCTATTGTCAGTAACTGTTAGATTACGAGGCATTTTCCATGGTCATAACAGCAGGAAGGTAATTCACTGAAAGTACAACAGTGGATCATTCATTGTTTAATGAAAGAGCCAGTTATTGGGCTTTACTCTCATTTTGTGTGTATGTCTCAGCCTTTCCATCTTTCTTGATATTGTTATGAAGTGGCAACAATTATGTGCAGCTTAACCCAATATGCTACCTAGTTATGTTTTCCTTCTTGTTCTTCTACTAGTATTCTTCTTATTATTATTATCTTTTTGGTGAAGACAACATTAATATCAGAAAACTACAAGACATCATCATGATTTCCAAGAAAACTAGAAACCGTCTCCATCAGTTTGCAGCTCAGGTTGATGCAAAATAGTGATATTATTAATTCTAAAATGTGAACTCCTACTGCTAGCTGGGAGTAAGTGTAGGACACTTCATAAATACTTGTCATGTCCTACTCTGAGATAGGACAAATTCTTATCCTAGTCAGACTCTTAGTGCAATCCCTAGGAGTAATTCTGAGATGCCTGAGAAACATGAGCACTGACTTTATTCCCAAAAAGAATTAACCAATGACCACAAGATATTTAAATTCATTCATCTATTTTATGTACCCATTATTCCAATTTATTGCCCTGAGGTGTCAGAGCATATTATAGCAGCATCAGGAACAAGGCAGTAATTACCCCTGGGTGAATCAACGCACAACTTCATTTGCTATATGTGACCACATTAGAATCATGGATAAACCTGTGTCTTTGAGAAACAAGAAGAAAAACAGATTATCAAGGGAAAAACTGGCATGTCATTCTGTTTTATTTCAACCTTATTCTTTTTGAAAATATGTAAGAATTATATTAACATTATAACGGAAGGAAGAGAAAAATCATGTACCAAAGTAACTAAATACTAATGTAATTTCAAACTAATTCTTATAGTTTATAGTTGTCAGAGGCAAAATACTTTAAAACATGAAATTTGCACAGAATGCTTCAAACTCATTATGGAGGACCTGAAACAACACCTGTTCTGTCTCTTTTTTCAGGTAATGTAGGAGGGAGTATTGTGGCTGACCCTCCGTAATTCATCAGTAGATTTTCAGGTCTATGAAAGCTCAGAGAAGCCTGTGGAGAGTGGGCCCAGCCCTACACAAGGATGTCCCATAGGGCAATTTTTGGAATGATCTTCATGGGGCACACAATTCTAAAATGCATAATTAGGACCGTGGGATTTAAGAGATATTTGCATTTTTTACTGCTGCCAATGAGAATATGATTCTTCAACTCAATACTGTTTTGCTTAACTGAGTGACATAAATGGTTCAAAGTGAATCAAGTATATGTATTTCATTACTGACAAGCCCAAGACACTCGCATTTCTGCATTTTCAAATGGATTATTAGCTCAGCCAAAGTCAATTCTTCAGCACTGCACACATTTTACTGATTGCTAGCATTTTCTTTACAGTTACTATTCATCCTCTTATGGCACAAAGGTTCCTACACCTCATCTTTTCTTTTTCTTCTTTGAAAAGTGCATCTATCACATATAAACTCATCCTTTTGTTTTATCTCACTTGTGGCAAAGGCAGTGGAATACGAAACACAGAGTTGCTGTTTCAGTGTCCACCACTGACTCACTATGCATCCCTCAGTGAATCCTTTAACCTGCCAGTCACCCAACTGTAGAAATAATACTAGCAATGCCTTCCTTACTTTAAATTTTTTTTAAAAATCAGCTATAATAAATGTGTAATTTATTATTTATGAAAAAGAGATATGACAAGGAGAAATATAGTTTCTACTCATGGTTTATTCTTTCCTGCATTGAAAACAGATCTTTAGCAAATTGTTTAAAGCTTGGAACAGCATTAGATTTCCTTGTTACTGTGTGACCTGCCATCTGCTCACACTAATTTGAACATTTTTTTTTTCATCTTAAAAATGTGCAAACCATAATACGTTTTGTCTTATATTATTTCTGGTAGCTATAAGAAGATGCTTTTTCATAATCCTTTTTCTTCATCTCAAATAGTTTATATTCCATATAGTGCCTTTCAGACATTACACAATTATAAGGTGTTATATGGCATAGCAGAAATATTCAGACATATTAATTAGTGAAAGCGGGATTTTTATAGGTTACAGTTACCAAAAATGAGCTTTAAATTGCCATATGTTAAAGGCTAAAATGAGTTCCGACCCCAACTAATGTTGATTTTCCTAAAGGTTTACTATGTGGAATTGCTTTTTATATAAACAGAGACACAATTTATAAATAGAAAAACAACCAAACAAATAACATACACTCTAGTTGTCTTTAAGATGCTCCTTTTCAAGCAATAAAGCATCCTGTCTAAACCTTGGTAATGGGTTAGCTGTTGACCTGGCCTCCAATTACTCACCCGTGATTGTCAACCTCTTTCTTCTTCACACATGCAATCACTCTCCGGCTCTCAAGTCACAAAAGCCCCATCCTGTGATTTGTTTCAAGGTAGCCTTTAAAAATACACAACTTTTTCATGCAGACTTGTTTGGAAACAGACACAAACAATGTCCAAATTTACACTGAGTTGTAATGCACCATTCAAATTTTTTCAGTGTGCTTGTTTTTTATTTGAGGATGCACCACAGTAACACAGTCTATGATTTCTTCATCCTATTTTATGTAATCCTAGTTATTTTATGATGCGATAACAGATGAAGAATAAACATGTTCTCACTTTCCTTTCTATAGGTGTTAATTTACTTTTTTATCACCACAATAATAGTGTGCTATAAATGAAAATAGGAATGGTTATGCTATGAAATGACCGATGACGACTACATATTTAATTAAAATTAATTGGCAAATAGATGTTGGATGTGAACTTTACCCTTTAAAACAGCATTATTAACCAATCAGCTGCACATGAAATTAACTGCCTCTCCCTCCGTGACTAGCTGGAGGACAAGAAGTCTGCAGCAGATGCTGTTGCTTTAAGTAACTTTTATGAGTGCAAGGGTTTTGCCAGAGTATGAATGGTCTTCTGATACAGAAAGAGACAGAGAGAGGGGCTTTGTTCAGGGAGCATTCATTTCAAAACCAGATTCCCTGAAGAAACATAAAAAAGCAATGACTTTTCTCAAGAGGGACGCCGGCATCCATGCAGGCAGCCTCCAGCATTTTACTGCCTTGACCTCGGCAACGGCAGTAGATTTGTAGATTCTCTCTTATTTATCTGTTCACGTACTACCTAGCAGAATGGGTGGATCAACAGCTTTCTGTGAGTGCCATTATAGCACTGCAACACAGCTGCTGAAATTTGCTTTAGTGCACAAAAATTAGGTTTGTGTTTCTCCTTATCTTAATCATTCCTAGCAAGTAATAGCTGCTTACTTTGAATGAAATTAGAATATTGACTTAGCTCAGTAGCAACAAGATAAAAATTTCCCCTGACTTCAAGCACTGACCAAACAGAATGTATATTACTACTATCAATTCCTAATATTTACACTACACTATAAATTTTAGACCATTGGTTTACAGTTTTTATCTAACTGTAAATGAGCATACAACCACAACCTGATATACCAATCAGCAAAAATAAATTAGAAAATACACTTTTTGTATTACATGATGCAGTGGTAGCACTGTTGCCTTGCAGTAAGGAGACCTGGATTTGCTTTCTGGGTCCTCCCTGCATGGAGTTTACATGCTCTCTCCGTGTCTGCATGGGTTTCCTCTGGGTGCTCCAGTTTCCTCCCACAGTCCAAAGACATGCAGGTCAGGTGCATTGGCGATCCTAAATTGTCCCTGGTGTGTGTGTGTGTGTGTGTGTGCGTCCTGTGGTGGGCTTGTTCCTGCCTTGTGCCCTGTGCCAGCTGGGATTGGCTCCAGCAGACCCCTGTGACCCTGTGTTAGGATATAGCAGGTTGGAAGATGACTGACTGACTGACTTTTTGTATTGTGGGTGGTACAGTGGCGCAGTGGTAGCACTACTGCCTTGCAGTAAGGAGACCAGGATTCATGCCCTATGTCCTCCCTGTGTGGAGTCTGCATGTTCTCCCTGTGTCTCCATGAGTTTAATCCTGTAGTTTGAATGCATGCAAACGTTAGGTGGATTTGCGTCGCCAAACTGGCCCTGGTGTGTGTGTGGGTGTGCTAACCCTGTGACAGACTGGTGTCCTGTCCAGGGACTGTTCCTGCCTTGTGCTCTGTGCTTGCTGGGTTAGGCTCCAGACCTCCCTCACACAACTCTGCTCAGGATTGACTGGGTTAGAAAATGACATGACATTTTTTGTTCATATCATATGCCATATTGAGATGTAAAAAAAAAAAAAACCTTTTACAAATTGACTTTGTTGGTATTAATAGCTGTTTCACCCACTCAGGAGATGAAATGTTTTTTGTATCAGTAAGGTGCTGCTGGAGTATATGAATTTCCCCTTGGGATTAATAAAGTATCTATCTATCTATCTATCTATCTATCTATCTATCTATCTATCTATCTATCTATCTATCTATCTATCTATCTATCTATCTATCTATCTATCTATCTATCTATCTATCTATCTATCTATCTATCTATCTTTTGCCAACAGGAGGGACAGTGTTAATACAGTTATAAATTTCTCTTATTGGTGTAGTACTAGGGTGTTGTACCGTGTTAGCCATTATGAATGTAGAGAAAAGCCAAGCAAAATGACACCTTTTATTGGCTAACTAGAAAGATTACAATATGCAAGCTTTCGAGGCAACTCAGGCCCCTTCTTCAGGCAAGATGTAATCAGGCTCTTATTGGTGTATTATTGTCATTTGACAGAGTGGCATTGCAACAGAGAAGTCGTGGATACTCACTACTGGTCAATTAACAATAAACCTATTCTTATATTCAATCAATACTGTACAACTAATAACTGGGAGGTAGAAAAGTTACACTTTCATGTTTCACTTTAATCCAGGATTAATCAATCCATCCACTGTTTTCTCTTCCTTTATTTTCTGTTACTAGTCACAGAAAGCTGCATCTATATTTGTAGCATTGGTCACAAGGAAAAAATCCTCGATGGGGTGGCAGTCTTTCACACAGCACATTCTCACACACATCTACACTGACTCATACCAGCCTCATATCAAAGTAGCAGTTAACCTAACAAGCCACGCATAAGCATCAGTCTGCCAAAGACTGCAGTGGCAACCACTTGGGGTTTTCTAAAGAAATGAGATGGTATTGGGTAAGGTGTACAATAGAGCTGCAAACAGCTACAGTTCAAGTGGCCTGTGCAAATTTGATAAGCAGAGGTAGCCCCTTAGAAATCAGTAAACACAGTGATATAAGCCATTGAAGTGCTGCTGTTTAAATGTAAGAATGATAAGTGCACACTGGCCAATAAATTATATAGTGACATGTTAAGAAAATAGCAATAAGTGTAAAAAATACAGCAGCATTACAGTGATGCAGAATCATCCTTTGTGGTTTCTTTTATTGATTTACATGTGGTTTTGTGGATTTTGTAACTTATCTTAAACCTGCTTAATCCAATTCAGGGTCAATGGGGAGCATAGGAAACTTTGATGAGAATGCCAGTACATATCATGGCCCACTTACACACACACACACACACAGACACACACAAACAAATACACAATTTATTGTTGTTAGTTAACCTAACCAACATGTCTTTAGGGATGTAGAAAGTAACCCACATAGACAAATATTTTACCCTATTTTTGATACCCATTGCACACCAAACCTACCTGGAAGGGGGGTCTGTTTATGAATGGCCTTTTCCAAAGATTTATTCCCTTCTTCCTGCAAAGTTTTTTGGGAGTGTTCTGATGCTTTAGAAAGTCAAGTGCAGTCAATTAAACAAAGCTTGTTAAAGCCCATTGAGGCAATATTTGTATGATTTTGGGCTATATAAGAATAAATTATTTCCATTTTTGTTGTTGTAGACACAGAAAAAAAGTGCAAATTGCACACATGACAACAATAGGGCACAGGATTCAACTCAATGATTCTGGACCCATGAAGCGGCAGCACTAATCATGCTACCCAACCATCCTTTTGTATTTTTTTGTACATCTTAATTTGAAAAAAATACTCACATAAAAAAAGTTTAAGCATTTCAAATGATGTATAATACACACTTTATGCCACAACAAGAATGTTGTGCAATGTTTTGGCCTGAACAGCAGAAAGTCATTGCACTGCTATTTAAAGTCTATAGAAGATATGCTGAATGTACTTATGCAATGAAGGGATTGAAAATCTCAATTAATCTTTTCATTTTATGCAAAAAAGGGAAGCATCACTCACTTTCTGAACCCACATTTTTCAATCACAGGTCTCTTGGGAGCCAGAGTCTATCTTGCCAGCATTTTGCAGAAATAACCCCTGGATGGACAGCAATCCATTAGAGGTCACACTTGTATGGGCAAATTTAGATTCATAACACTGTCAAAGCAGCACATGTTTGGCATGTGGATGGAAACCAAAGCACCTACAGAAATCCTGTTATGATTAAACCCCAATAGTGAAGGCTAAAACTGCCCCAAACCAAAAAATATTTATTTTATTAGATTGCTAAATTACTAAGTGACAAAACTAAATCTCTCTATATTATATTAAAAAATCCTGAGATGAAATAAGACTTTTTAGCCTGGGACGAGACGTGACTTTTTCAAAGAGATACTTTCAAGTCCTGCGAGGAAAGACTTTGTGCCAAGAAATTTAACCACGCCCGGGGTCAGAAATAAAAGACAAAGAGTAGATGAAAAAGTAGAACGTCGTAAAGAGTTTCAAAACCGTTGGCGCGATACACATGCATAAAGAAAGTACTAAAATTCGAAAGTCTCCAAAAAATGATAGTAAAGATCGCATTAGCACAAGCAAGAATTATAAGATGTGTTGTTTGGTGCAAGTGAAATCCACATATGCGAGCAGCAGAGACACGAAGTGGCTGGTGCGTAGCGCAGGCTGGGGGGTTGGCGAGCAAAGCAACCAAGGGGTGAAGCCACCTAGTACAGAAATAGAAAAATAAAATCTACAACAAACAAAAAGTAAATCCATCAAAAGACAAGTCTAAAGTCTATTATAACAAAATCTGAAAACAAACCAAATTAAAAAAAAATCTAAATGTCATTGGTCAAAAAGACCAATTAGCTTACAAAAAGGAACACACAAAGGGAACCAAAATACACTTCCAGAAAGTTAATGTCACAACAACTTTGCCATGCCATGGCAGCATATACCTTAAATAAGGCTCTCAGGAAATCCCTGACTGAACACCTTAGTATCCTAAAGAAGAAATCATGAGGAAAAGGACCGGAACAAATCACAAAAAACAAAAACAGAGGGCAAACAAGGGAGTAGGGTAAAAAATAACAAAAAAGACGAATAAAAAAGATTAAAATACAAAAACAAAATCTTATCCAACTAAGACAGATACTAGGAGAATATGACAATACTACAGAAAGGGTGACGATCCTGAAACTGAACCCAGATCCCTAGAGTGCAGCATTTGTCACTGTGATGGGAGTAGTGGTAGTGCAGTCTCATGTACAGAGTACTGGGAAATTCTTACTTGAAAGTCTAATCAACATAAAACTCAATTGTAAAGGAAGTAAAAAGTTAAATACCAGCTACAACAACCACATCATTTATTTCTATAGTACATTTTAATACAGAGAATGTAGCTCAAAATGCTTTACAAGAGGTCAAAGAAAAGGTTATAAGAAAAAGCCAAAAAATTAGATAAGAATAAGAATAAATAAATGACATATCAAAAATAGATGGTGAGAATAAATCAATATGCAATCAACAAACACAGTTTGCAGTGCAAGTAATAGAAAATGTAAAGAAATTAGGAATATTTCATTTTTTTCACATATCTAAAGATGCGTCCTATGATAAGGGGGACAGATCTAAAAAAAAAAAAAAACTCCAGGGGTGAAATGCTGGAATAAAAACAAAATCTGCAGGGGTTCCAAAAGACTGCTCAGTCCCCACTGAGCATTTTACCAAATGTAAGTGTACTTCATCAGTTTCTTGTTGTTTTTTAAACTTCATCCTAGAAGACTGGAAGCAGTGGCTCTCATTGACAGCTGGAAATCCTCTGGTATTCCAACATCACAAGCAGCTGCACACTACTTTGTTCAGGTGGTTAAATAAAACTGGGAAGAAAGCAGAGGAAAGTAGAGATTAATTATGATGACATGTTCATTAAGCATATGATGTTTGTATACTTACATAATCCATTAGAAGTAAAACAAAAAATGCAGCTATGAAAAAGCCATATTGATAAATGGGTTTTTGGGAGTTTTTAAAATGTTCCACGATATTAGTCTAGCTTACCTCTATCAGTAAAGTCTCCCAGATTATAGCTGAATAAAAGCAAAAGGCTGCCTCACCATTTCTTACCTCTTGAAATAATAAGCAAACTATTAGAAGTTTATAATACTAGACAGGCACACCAAAATATAGGAAGGAGCAAAATTATTTGGAGCTTTATACGCATACAATTAATTGTATTTTAAAATCAGCTCTGAAAGACACAGGTAACCAATGTAACAATGCTAAAACTACCAAGATGTGTTCAGATTTCCTTTGTTCTGGTTAGGATTCTTGCCGCTGCATTCTTAACTAACTGCAGCTGGTTAATGTCTTCCTTAGGTAGTCATGTTAAGAGTGCAAAGTAAAAAGAGTTATAGTCACCTAAAAACACAGAAAAACTGTTAGTATGATATAATATTTGTTGCAGTAAATTGCTATAAGTAAAACTGCATTTAGCTGCATTTACAGTAATTATGATAATGATGGCGGAAATAAAAAAATCATAAAATTAAATGTATTATCAGGAACACAACAGGGACATATCAGCTTATTATTCACATTACATCTTTATATTTACATGGCACACTCAGTGTTTACACTTATTTGTTAAACTGTATAAAGTTAATAATAATTATTGAAGGAATATGCGTTATATTGAATACAGTTTTTAATATTGTGTACACATTTATATTTCAATAATACAAAAAATTCAGATGGTTGTTTAAATAAAATACTACTTCCACTTGAGTAATTTTTCTTAAATTTCATATCTGTTTGCTTTTTATCATTATAAATATCTATAAAAAATTTCAATCATCTATCTGTAATTATAACCATAGTTTACTTGAATATTTGCAAACGTATTCAGTTAAATTACCACTTCCAGTTGCAAGAAGTGGCCAAAAAGTTGATAGGATTCCATATTTTTTATATAAAGTATGTGTACAAAATCTCATTGACCTAAGTCAAAGCGTTTTTTGAATTATCGTGTTTATACAGAGACAGACAAAATTTCAAAAATGGTATTTTCGGACTCAGTGAGGTCTAAAATATCAAGATTCATTAAAATCTCGAGATCGAATTTTTTCACTTTTCCTATACTTTCTCTATATTATGTATACGAGAAAATAAAAATTCAATCCTAGTAATCTGGTTAATGTGCGATTTAAAGTCTACATCAGAGCCTATGTTTAAAAATGATTTTTTTACGGCCACTGTGACTTTTAATGCTGAGGGATCAAATTATTTTTCTAAGACTGTCGCTATTTCCATTTTGGAGAAAGATAAAACTCCCTCATTCAGAAACACAAGTAAGACACTGGATCAAAGAATCCAGAGCTTCAGGGTCATCTAGTGACCATTTAACATCATTTCTTTAAAGGACACATACACTGTAAAACATTTCATTACACAAAGAAACACTGATACAAGGAAGTAATGTCCCAGAGATAAAATTCAGAATGTATTATGTGATGACAATATTATTTTGAAATGCAACTTGTGTATGTAACAAAATGTGTTTAATTATTCTGCTATATAAACTTAAATGTGGTATTAACTTAAGTAATATGTACTGTGAGGTAATTCTACTAAAGAAGAAGGACTTCCTTTGCATCCACTGTTGTCCTCTGTGTAGATATTATAATAATATTATTCTTTTTTAAAATGTTATAGTACCCAGGACACAACCAGAAAGCTTCACCTTGAGGGCCTTTTAATATTCACTTTGACTTCTTAAAAACAACAAATGTTGATGAAAAGTCCCATCCCATCACTTTTCTTACTTTCTTTTGTAACCGTCAAATAAAGAACCACCCTTTTGAGAGTTTTCAAACTAAGCAATCAGAATGAACGATTCTTGTATTCATATTCTAGTTTAATATGTTGGATAACTGAGTAGTATTCCTTGCTGTTCTAGGCTGTTTCCAACATGTGTTCTCTCTTTGCAGCCTTTTTAAAAATGTTCTCTCTTAGTTCTGTTTTCCCTTCCATTTGTTACCCAACCCATACATCTTATCGTTTCCGTCAGTTTGCTTCTGCTGATGTTCTACACCTTTATTGAAGTTTTCCTCAATACAAAGTTGGAATCTAACCCCAGACACTGGAGTGCAACAAAATGTTTTACGCTGTTTCATTGAAAGTTTATTGAACCATTATGTATTCAGACTGAGAACACTGTTTATCTTCTTCTGTTTTCTTTGTTACACTCATTGCTTTTTTCTGCATTCCTGCAATAGGCTTCCACCATTAGCAGTCTTCTTGTCATTTCTGTGATTTTAAGCTATTGGTTTGCAGTGTTCAAACCCTACAAAGTACTTTCTTTCTAAGTTGATTATTGTTTCAGAAGCATGAATGCAAAATGGAATAAAGAATCAGGTTAGAGGAGTTTGAAATGTAGACATGAAAGAATACAGGAAGAAAGAACCTGACAGGAATGTGAGCAAATACTGTATGTGGATGAACACTGAAAGGTTCTGGTTACCATTTAGCCTGAACAAAGAAATTAACTGAAGGTCTGGTAAGAGAAGTACTTAAATGAAGATTTAAACAAATAAGAACAAGACAAAGGTTTATAAGCAAAATAAAAGAAACACACTTCAGTGTGAAGAACAACCAAAGCTTCCTGGAAATTGAGAAATGGTAGTGTTTGTCATAAACTGAACATAGATAATAATGAATCAAACTTTCATCCACCCATCCATTATCAAATCTACTTCATATTTTCATATAATTCATGATATTATTGGACTTTTCTTTTCCAGAATTGCTGTCTTACTAAAAACTACCCAATTCATCTTCATATTATAAACACAATGTAATCATTATTCTGTTCCATGATTTTTTTGTCTTCCTTTGGAAACTGAAGTCTCTGTAACAGTAATCATTATTTCTATGAGTTCTATCTTTGCGTTCTGCTCTAAATTCAATGTTAAAATGGCCTAAGTGTTCATATACAATATCTCTTGCACAATCAAAAAGTAATTGCCCTGAGCATTCAACAAAATAATGAAGCTATTTGAAAGGAATCCAACAATTAAAGTGATTAAAATGTAGTTAGCGATTGCCATTTTTTCAATAAAGTGCTAATCTCCTACAGGCAAAGTACTCTCTTTTTACTGTACATTTATGAAGGTGTCTAATTTCTTTACATATCACAAAGATAAATGTATGGTTGAGAATTGCCTTCCGTTTAATTCTGAACTGGACATTATCATCAAAATCTATGAAATAGAAAAGTAGAAAAATAGAAAAGATGAATTATGTTTGTCATATTTTTCAGATTTTACAGGTTCAGTACTTGTCTCTTATTCAATAATAATTCACATAAAGGGGAGTTAATTAAAAAGGATTTTTTTATATATTTGTCAAGTGATTGTTCTGGCAATTTTGTGAGTATAAATGGGTTCAAGCACAAAGATGCAAAAATCAAAGTGATTAAAATGTACTTAGCAATTGCCATTTTCATTAAAGTGCTATTTTGCTACAGGCACCATACACAGTTTTACCGTGCTGTTTTATGAACAAGGTGTCTTGTCTTGTTACATATTATATACACCAATATATAGTTGGTAATAGCCTTAATTTTCATTCTCATCTAGATGTGGAAGATTGCTATTGAAGTTCAGCATTAGTGAAACGACAAATAAAGAACGAAAGAAAGAAAGAAAGAAAGAAAGAAAGAAAGAAAGAAAGAAAGAAAGAAAGAAAGAAAGAAAGAGCAAGTGATTTGTGTTTGCCCCATTTTTTTTTCATTTGACAGATTCAGTAGTTGTCTTTTTCCTTATTTTTATGTAATACTAATTAACAGCACTAATATTGAATGGATTGATGGAAAGAGAAATTTCCTACACAGCAAAGAGCAGCTTTAATTTACAAAGAGCCTCCTGTTAACTTGCTTTAACTACTTGGTTTTCAAGTATGAGGTATCAGAATTGAAATTATGCTAAATGGGTTTTTACTTTACTTACCTTGATTCATGATTTACTAATGGGGCATACTTCTTTGGCAACAGGACAAACAGTCTTTCAGGATCTTCTTTAAAGGCAGATCTCACTCTCCCACCCTAAGTAGAAAGGTATGGCTAAGTCAGCGTTTCTCAAACTTTAAGTATTTGCAACCCGAGTTTTCATAACAGTTTTAATCGCGCCCCCTAACGTTTTTTTGAAAGAAGCCCACTAATACCAATTTGTTCTTTTTTAATTATTGATATATCATAGATGCATATTTTATTATACCTACTTAGCTTTATTCGACATTTATCCAACTCTATATTTATTTTTCTAGTATCAGAATGTAGTTTAAGTTCATTTGTTTTGGTTTCAATAGATGTATTTTTCATATGTTCGCCATTCCCTTTTTGTTACTTCGTGCCCCCCTAGGGGGGCCCGCCCCACAGTTTGAGAACCTCTGGGCTTAGTGATAGTTGTACATGTTTCTTATTTATATAGTCCTAAATCACCATATGATCAAGTCCATAAGAAAGGTGGTCTTGAAAACTCTGGCCAATTTTAGATAGATAGACAGACAGACAGACAGACAGACAGACAGACAGACAGACAGACAGACAGACAGACAGACAGACAGACAGACAGACACTTTATTAATCCCAAGGGGAAATTCACATTCTCCAGCAGCACCTTACTGATACAAAAAACAATATTAAATTAAAGATTGATAATAATGCAGGTACAAACAGACAATAACTTTGTATAATGTTGTTAATGTTTGGGTGGAATTGAAGAGTCGCATAGTTTGGGGGAGGAACGATCTTCTCAATCTGTCAGTGGAGCAGGACAGTGACAGCAGTCTGTTGCTGAAGCTGCTCTTCTGTCTAGAGATGACACTGTTTAATGGATGCAGTGGATTTTCCATCACTCTGCCACAGATGTCAAACTGTCCAGCTCCATGCCAACAATAGAGCCTGCCTTCCTCACCAGTTTGTCCAGGCATGAGGCATCTTTCTTCTTAATGCTGCCTCCCCAGCACACCACCGCGTAGAAGAGGGCGCTCGCCACAACCGTCTGATAGAACATCTGCAGCATCTTATTGCAGATGTTGAAGGACGCCAGCCTTCTAAGGAAGTATAACTGGCTCTGTCCTTTCTTACACAGAGCATCAGTATTGGCAGTCCAGTCCAATTTATCATCCAGCTGCACTCCCAGGTAATTATAGGTCTGCACCCTCTGCACACAGTCACCTCTGATGATCACGGGGTCCATGAGGGGCCTGGTCCTCCTAAAATCCACCACCAGCTCCTTGGTTTTGCTGGTGTTCAGGTGTAGGTGGTTTGAGTCGCACCATTTAACAAAGTCATTGATTAGGTCCCTATACCCCTCCTCCTGCCCACTCCTGATGCAGTCCATGATAGCAGTGTTATCAGCGAACTTTTGCACGTGGCAGGACTCCGAGTTGTATTGGAAGTCCGATGTATATAGGCTGAACAGGACCGGAGAAAGTACAGTCCCTTGTGGCGCTCCTGTGTGGCTGACCACAATATCAGACGTGCAGTTCCCAAGACGCACATACTGAGGTCTGTCTTTAAGATAGTCCACGATCCATGCCACTAGGTATGAATCTAATCCCATCTCTGTCAGCTTGTCCCTAAGGAGCAGAGGTTGGATGGTGTTGAAGGCGCTAGAGAAGTCTAGAAACATAATTCTTACAGCACCACTGCCTCTGTCCAAGTGGGAGAGGGATCGATGTAGCATATAGATGATGGCATTCTCCGCTCCATCCTTCTCCTGATATGCAAACTGCAGAGGGTCGAGGACGTGTTGAACCTGTGGCAGCAGCCTCTCCATGGTCTTCATCACATGTGATGTCAGAGCAACAGGCCGGAAGTCATTCAGCTCACTAAGACGTGATACCTTTGGGACTGGGGTGATGCAAGATGTTTTCCAAAGCCTCGGGACTCTCCCCTGTTCTCTCTCTCTCGATGGTGGTGCCCCGCTTCGTGCTGCAGCCAGTGATGATCTTCATCCCATCCCACACTTCCTTCATGCTGTTATTCTGCAACTTCTGCTCCAGCTTTCTCCTGTACTGCTCCTTCGCCGCCCTGAGCTGGACTTGGAGTTCCTTCTGCACTAGCTTGAGCTCATGCTGATCACCACCTTTAAAAGCCCTTTTCTTCTGGTTCAAATGGCCCTTGATATCACTTGTAATCCATGGCTTGTTGTTAGTCTTTCTTAATTTTAATGTAATTTAATTTAATTTTAGCCTTTCTTAGTGAAAATCCCAAGTCTTTAAATACAGATAAAATAACTGCAATATGTTCCCCCATTTGCTAAAACTTATTCCATTACAGCATCACAGGATAGGATAGATCACACAAAATCTCACACGTTCTCGTAGGCTGGCCAATTAACACAGCATGTACCTTTTTAGGCTATGAGAAAAAACTTCTGCAGTAACTGTACTGTGAATCTAACCCTCTATCCCAAGTCCCTAGAAATGTTACTCATCTGCACTACCTCCCATGCCACTGTGCATTTATGCAGTTGAAAAAATTAGAATGTTAGGATCAAACTTCCAGGCTACCATATGTTCTAAAATACAGCTCTTTTTCAAAGCTCAGTGAAGGTGATCCTTAAATAACTTTATTATATTTTCGCTTAGTTTTAAAGAAAAAAGACTTACTGACTCTTCTTGTAGAGTTTTGAGCCATCTTGTAACTTGGCAACATTCCAGATATAATCATATTGCAAAAAATCAATGCTGTTGGCCCACTTCAATCTGATTAAAAGTATGGTGTGATTACAGTTCCACTGAAGTGACATGCACTTTATTTTGTGGATTGCAGCAATAAATCTCTCACATTTTAACTGATAATTGGCCTGCAACTTGCACAGAAGAAAAACCTGAAAATAATTGATGTTATTTTTGCATGTATGAGAGAATTATTACTGGAAAGAAACTGGCATGAAGTGATTATCTTTTGTCTTCCTTGTTCATCCATCCATGTTCCAACCCGCTGAATCCGAACACAGGGTCACGGGGGTCTGCTGGAGCCAATCCCAGCCAACACAAGGCGTGAGGCAGGGAACCAATCCCGGGCAGGGCGCCAACCCACCGCAGGACACACACACACACACCAAGCACACACTAGGGCCAATTTAGAATTGCCAATTGACCTAACCTGCATGTCTTTGGACTGTGGGAGGAAACCGGAGCACCCGGAGGAAACCCACACAGACACGGGGAGAACATGCAAACTCCACGCAGGGAGGACCCAGGAAGCGAACCCGGGTCTCCTTACTACGAGGCAGCAGCGCTACCACTGTGCCGCCTTGTTCAATATGTTTTATATTACTTTTGTATCCTGAGTGCAAGGGCAGTGCTGTATGGCAGTGCCAGTCTAGATTGAGGCAAAGGTTCACATGTTATCAGTGTCTGTCACAAATCAGGATGGATTTTTAGCAATTGGTAGCTAGTAAGGTAGGCGTTGGTACCATTGTACAAGTTCGTAATTTTTATAGCAACTCATATTGTAGTAGCCATACTGCGTATTATTAGAGGCTGTTATCCCCATAATACAAGCAGTTCAAGTAGGCTTAGGATTTTCTGAACTATGTGCATTATTTGAGGCAGCAGTAGTTTCAGATATCAATTTGAAAAATTGGTGAATTTTAATGGTTGTACATTTGCTAATACTGTATTTTGAGTCAGGTGGGCACATTTTAATGTTATTCATTATTATGCGCCGTGTATAGATTTGAAACTAAGGCAGTATCATGGTGCCCATTTTGTAAACATTAGAATAGGAACAAAACAAACATACTTTAACTTATGGTTTTAGTATCTTCTCAAAGAAAGAAATCTATTATAAGTAACATGGCACAAATGCTTACAGCTTTCTAAATTTTGTTCAGTAATTTTGGGATGAACAGTTCATCCTCAAACATTAAAGAATTTGCTTTTTGAGCAAATTCCAATTCTAAAAGTGATTTATCCTGCAAATGTCTTGGGAAGAATAAAGAGGAGGATTTGTTCTGTGACAAATGGATTGCAAATTCACTAACAAGAGGTAAGACAACATTTATTTTATTATATCTGGTTGGGGCTGTGGCAGTGTTCTGTTAGAACTTTTGAGTTTACCTAAAAAAGACATTACAATTTTGTTTCTTAGCTGACCTCCTTTGCAGTCTTTAGTAGTCATGGAATCTTAGTCCTGGGCATGCCACTATTTGGTTAACGTCACTATCAAAAACTAGAAGAAGAAGAGATGCGTACATTAATGGAAACCTCAATTAAAAATTATTTTATTTTCAATCTTACTTACCCTATGTAGTTTGTAATGATGGCCAAGAAAAAATGTAATCTTTTTTTTATGCAGATCAGGGAGAAATAATTTTTTTATATAACAGAATCCAACAGTGACTAATGCTGTACAATGGAAACATCAGCACACATCATAAACAGGAAATACATTCCCATAATACTGTGCTTTTTTATTGAAGATAGGACTCTTGACCAATGAATGAGAGAGGCAGAGATGTGGATCTTCGATTAAAAAGCACAATATTATGGCAATGTGCTTCTTGTTTATGAATTATTTGATTTTACTGGTAACTATTTCATAATATTTTAGCAGAAAATGCATGTGTTTTTAATGTTTTGAGCATATGAGTAGATAACGAGCATATGAATTATGTGACACAAGCAATGTCAGCTTTTTTTTTTCTTTTTTCCATGAACAATTTTCAAGTCGTTTGCTATTGTACAGCATCGCTCACCATTGGGTTCTATTATGTCATTTTTTTTTTCTCTCTGTTCTGTGTAAAAATATGAGATTAAAATTTTTGCCTGGTTCTTCCCATATTACTCCAGATCTGACCAACTTCAACAATGAAAAAATGAAAAACACCAGCTATAAGAGCCAGATAGTATAGTCAACCTATTTATATTATTGAATCTGTTAAAGTTATATACAACACAATTAATAGTAAACAACAACATGATCCTCATGCCACAAGCAAGAACTCTGAGCAGCTGGTAGCCCTCTCAGTTGCATGTCCTTTTTCGGAGCAACTGGACACAGACTTCAGTCACTGGATTTAGAGTGTAGCTATCTTAGTCAAATGAATGAAAGTGCAACTCCCCTCTCTCTAGTCACAAGTACAACTTCTTCCATAGTGAGTTTACTCCATTTCTGCCTCACTACATTTGTAACACAATTACCACATATAAATTACATATGTTGTGTACATATGAAAATTATGTTATTCTGTAATAAGTGTGGATTAATGCTGATTAAATGGTATGGAATGGACAGAATACAACAATCAACACAGAATAGATCTTACTGGTTCCAGAAAGAAAGGCAAATCCATGCAGCTTATAGATGCAAGATATTTTTTTCCTGGAATAAGGCTTGATGAACTAGCAGACTCTTAATTGCAGTAATCCTCCAGTTCTTCTCCGCACTTTGACACATCAGCTCTGAGTCTCACCAGCTTCTCCCAGAGCTCCCCTCATCTCAATTATGAATTATGTGCAATTATGCATATCAACCGCAGAAGCATTTTATCCTCAACAAGCATGCTGACATCAAATTCCATTTTCTTAACCATTTAAAAATGTTTTAAAACCCCCTAACATTTCCAAGAAAACTCATTTTCTAAGAATAGTCACTGACATTGTCCAATTAGTCCCTTAAAGTTGATGGTGCTTATCCTAAGGTACTGAAGGAGTACACTGGGGAACTATGTGTAGCTTTTCAGCGTATCTTCATTCTGAGTCTATTCCTACAGCTGCTTGGAAAAAATACTTTATGGTACCTGTCCCCAAGAAAGTGTCAGCAAAATTTTTAAATATCACCTGGTGGCTTTGACCTCAAACTCTATGAGAACCTTATAAAGGCTAATATTGACTCATTTGCAAACCCTGGTCAGAACAGCACTTGACCCTCAGCAATTTGCTTACGAGGACCACAAGGGGTGGACAATGCTGTCATCTATCTACTGAATAGAACCTACTCCCATCTGCAGAAACAGGGTAGCATGGTGAGGATATTGTTTTTTGACTCCTCTAGTGCATTCAACACCATAGAAGCCAAACTGCTGAGGGAGAAACCTCAGTCAATGAAGGTTGATTTTACCACTGTATGTATATATATTCCCTGCAATCCAGTTCACAATGGAAAAAGAAAACAATCGACACATCAATTTCCTGGACATTTACATCAAAAGAAATAGTGACGCCACCCTGACCACAAGTGTTTACCTCAAACAATGCTATGCAGACAAGATTCTACACTTCGCCAGCAATCACCCGGTATCTCATAAACGGAGCTGCGTGAAAACCCTATTTAAACGAGTCCACACGCATTGTAATACCAAGGAAACAAAAATTAATGAGAGACGCTATCTGTTTCAACTTTTCACCTCGAACGGATACTCAAAATCATTCATTAATCGGAGTCTACACAGCAGACGCCAAAGGAATCAGCATACAATCGACGTCAATCAGAACCCCCACCCCACCTGGCATTCACTCCCGTATCACCATAATGTGTCAGAAGGCACGGCACGCACCCTGACCAAGTGGGGCATCAAAATAGCACATAAACCCACCAACACTCTGCGCATGGTCCTTTTTAATGCTAAAAACAAGAAAGCGACAGCCGAAACACGAAACGCAGTTTATAGTATTCCATGCAATTCTTGCTCAGCTGTATACATAGGACAAACGTCAAAAAAAATCTCAACACGTGTACAGGAACATCGCAATGCCGTCAGAAGAAAGGACGCACTATCTTTGATATATTCACATACTAAATCGACAGGACACACATTCAACTGGGACAACGTAAAAGTAAAATTTAAGGCCAGTACAAAAAGCGCCAGAGAGTTGGCCGAGTCTTGGCTATCAGATGAAAACGCCATCAACAGACACTTGGACATAAACCCAGCATATGCCAACTTAAGAAGGACATATGCACTTTAATTAAACGATACACCCCCCCCCCCCCCCCTGATCATACTGACTTAGGCCCTCCTCACTCATGCACCAGCCTCCGTTCAAGTCGGTCTACCTCTCGTCATATGTTGGAACGTACCTTGTCTCTGCTTAGCTAGCGATACCTGTTTGTTCAATAGACATTATCATCTACAGATTGTTAAGGAGTAATGTTTGACGTTTTTGAGAGAGAAATCAAAACTACATGTGTATTAGAGTGTACCTGCTGATTGCCAAAGATATCACGGCCACATGCTTTTCTCCCAACATGGGGGATGCTCTCCTTTCAGACCAGAACACAATCAGATACAGTGCCAACGTCTATTGATTTTTAAAATTTGTCCTGTTTCACTACTACATGGACACAGCCGTTGGGGACAGCTAGTCCTGGATAATGGGCTACTTAACTTACATACCACAGTTTGTGAGACTAAAGAACCGTGTATCTGGCATGGTTTTAAATGGCACAGAGGTTCCAAAGATTACTGTACTGGTTGTATTCCTGTTTACCCTGCACACCTCAGATTTTAGATTTAATACCAAATCATGTCATCTACAGAAATCTTCTGACGACACACCTATAGTTGGATGTATCGGCAGTCAGCAGGAGAATGAATTGAGGTTATTTGTGAAGTACTTTGTTGAATTGTACAAATTGAACCATCTGCACCTCAACATCAGTAAGACAAAGGAGAATATTGTAGACTTAGGAAGGTCAAGCCCACTGTGCCAGGTTCTTATTGATGGTGAAGATGTGGAGGTGGCGAGGACATACAAATGTATCTTGATGCATATGAACAACAGGCTTCAGTGGAGTACCAACATGGAGGCTGTACACGGGAAGGATCAGAGCTGTCTCTATTTCCTGAGTAGGTTAAGTGGATAAATTTGCCATTTTCACCCATTAATCTACACTCAATAACCATAATGACAAAGTGAAAACATATTTTCAGAAGTTTGCAAATGTATTAAATATCAAAAATGGAAATCTCTTAATTAATAAATGTATTCTGCGGTGGGTTGGCACCCTGCCCGGGATTGGTTCCTGCCTTGTGCCCTGTGTTGGCTGGGATTGGCTCCAGCAGACCCCAGTGACCCTGTGTTCGGATTCAGCGGGTTGGAAAATGGATGGATGGATAAATGTATTCAGGTCCTTTGCCTTGACACTCCAAATGTGGTCAGGTGCATCCTGTTAGCATGAATTATCCCTGGGATGTGTCTAAAACTTCATTTGAGTCCACCTGTGGCAAAATTAATTCATTATATGTCATTTAGAAAGGCATAGAGCTGTGTATATAAGGTCTCACAATTTACACTGCATGGAAGGACAAAAACTAGGCCATTTAGCCAAAGGAAATCTCTGTAGACCTCCACGATCAAATTGTGATGAGGCATAGATGAGGACATGGGTATAAAACCATTTTTAAAAATGTTTGTGTTTTCCCAGGAGCACAGTGGCTTTGAAAACTGTGACATGGAAGAAGTTTGGCTAAGTGGAAGCCACTCTTGAATAAAAGGCAAATGACAGCCTACTTGGAGTTTTCCAAATGGCAAGAGTCCTTTAACTCTGAGACCATGAGGAAAAAGATGCTCTGATCTGATGAGATAAAAATTGAACTCCATGGGTAGAATTTCAAGCACTTTCCTGGTGAAGATCACACACTGCTCAACATGTACCTAATACAATCACTAAAGTAAAACATGATGGTGACAGCATAATGCTAAGGTGCTTCAAAACAGCAGGAACAGCAAGACTATTCAGTACTGAGAGAAGAAGAATGCTGAAAAAACAGAAAGATCTTTGAAGAAAACCTGCTCCAGAGTGCATGCAACCTCAGAATGGGGAAACAGTTCACCTTTCAGCACAACAATAAAATGAAGCATACATCCAAGACAACACTGGACTGGCTTCAGGACAAGTCTTTGGCTGACCTTGAATAGCCCACCAAAGCCTATACTTAAAACCCATAGAATATCTGTGGAGAGACCGGAGGATGGCAGTTTACAGATGCTTCACATTTTTTTTAACAAAGCTTGAGAGGATCTGCCAGGAAGAATGAGATAAACTGTCCAAATCCAGACTTGCAAAGCTTGTAGAGGTTTATTCGAGAAGACTCAAAGCTTTAATTGCTGCCAAAGGGGATTCTACAAAGTACTGAGTTAAGAGTCTGAATTATAAGAATGACAGATTTCAGTTTTTGATTTTACTCTATTTGCAAACCTTTTTGAGAATAAGTTTTCACTTTGTCGTGATGTTTTAAGTGCAGGTTATTGGCCAAAAATGTCAGATTTATCCATTTAAAGTAAAATCTTTTCACATTAAAGCATGCAGAAAGTGAATGGGTCTGAATACTTTCTGAATTCAATGTATGTGGTTGAGCATAATAAAAACCACAAACAGATATTATTTTAAGCCCACTTGCAACAGGCTTATTCCTATAACTTAGATTTATTTCTTTTGCCTTACATTGGTTTGGGGTCTTTGAATTTGTGCATCAAGGTGCATTAGTGAATTATGGGTTACTAGCATCTTAATGGCACAAATTGATTTTGGCAGTGTAATTCTTTGTTTTGTAAATTTAATTTGATTGATAAATAATAGTAGATCAAATACTATTTTGTACATTGTTATATCTCATGACTGGGTACTGCTTCTGAGTGGCATGGTGAGGTTCTGATGCAAGACCACATTTCAAACAAAATACTACTCACTCCAGCATATGACTGTTACTATAAATTATTCCTTTCTGGTTAGCCCAAGTACTTTAATGGAGTGATACATATGTGACATCTCAAGTTTTCTCTCTATTTTCCCGGCTTGTGTGGAGATGTACAAAAGCTATTGCAAAAATACATTGTATCAAATTTAGAAATATGAAAGCATTATTTTTTTAATTTGTGGAGCTCTTTATATGCATGGGTATCTTATTTTTGTGCTTGAAAATTCGGCTTTATGTTCTAACTTGATATGTACTGTATCTCACATGGAAGTCAACTACTATGAAAGTTAAGGACCAGCTGTATAACATTATAAATAACATCCTGAAATGCAAAAAATAGGTTTTTGGACTTTCTCACATTTGATTTATTCTTTCTTCTCACTGGGTATTCCTCTCTGGAAATTACATCAAGCTTGCATAACCATAATTTGGTTTATACCTGTCCTAATTATTGTATTTCTTAATTGATTCCTTACTCTGACTTTTCTCACTTTCTCCTTCTCCCCCTTTCCTGTATTTCTTTGTAGTGTACCTGGAATCAGTTTCTAATTTTGAGTGATCAAACTCACAAGTGGTAGGAAATGTTTTGCTTTTCTGTGATGTCATGCAAGGACAGGTCTCAGTGGAATGGAGCCCATCTTCTGAAATACTTGGGGAAAGCAAAGCCCTGAAGTACACCAATAGAGGAAGCCTCTGCTCTTCCCAGGGTCCCTTTAAATTCCTGCTCCATATCTATTGTCAAGGAAGCTATACATTATGCATTGTGACCAGAAGACGAAAAGTCACACCATGATGGCTTCAGATTCATTGGAAACAGCCATGATCAGACTGATTTTGAATATAAAGAATTATGTCATGTATTTTTTCTGTTTTATCAAATAGACAGTAAGATGATAGAAAACCAGATTCACATTTCCCCATTCACACCATTTTAAAATAGAATCATATTCTGTCTCATTCTGAATCTGTTATGTTCTAACCATAAAGAGACAGTATAAATTGTGGAAAATAACACAATCATTCCCCCATCCCTTAATTACTTAAGGCACTCAGCATTGCAGAACTATACCAGTAAATGCACCGTGGTGTGTACTTCATCTGTCAAGGAGTTCTTTACAAAAGAGATCTCTATGTTAAAAGGCTGAGGACCCAGAATGGCTTTGTTCTGATGCAAAACATTGTAATGAGAAAGGCCATGTGAGGCTGCTAGTCAGATATGTGCTTCAAATCTAATCTCCACGAGTGATAGAGAAAGGCAGCCCTCATAGGTGGTCAAAGCAAAAAGAAGGAATTCAGTGCTTTAGTTTCCTGGGAGCCTTGTTGCTGGGGGTTGAAGGGTACTTGAATAATAACAAAATTTCATATGGTCTACAATATAAAAATTTTTTATAGTAAAACAGAATAATAATAACACCAACTAAAATTACACATTCAATTCTCATAATTTAATATTCATGTCTTGTTTATGCATTCTTCATGGTTTATTTAGCAGATCACTGAGCCATGCTATGCATATGACTTGCACGGAAATTATAATGTTGTTTTGCAAAATGTAGTATACTGCTTTATCTTCAGGTCAGAACTCACTTGTTTAAAAAATTAAATAGCATAACAATACATCCTTTTTTCATCTATCCATTTTTAGATCCCAATGTTTCCTGCATACAGTAGGTTTGGGGCAAGCTGGAGCTTATCCAAGCTACAAAAGATGCAAGGCAGGAACAAGCACTGAACCAGATGCCAGTCCATTGCATAATACATCCACACTCATTCTCAATGTGCCAATGTAGGGCTGTCAATCAATCCAGACACATGTGATGGTAGGAGGAAGGCAACACATAACAAAGGAGAATATGCAAATTCCACACAGAAGACATCCTAACCAAAAAATCTAGCTATGGTCTGAGCACTTTTCACAGGTAATACTACAAGCTGCATAACTATGAGGGGCTACAGTGCTTATAAAATCATATAATTTTCTGTGTAATCTGTTGTTTTACATGTTCACACTATTAGTTTATAAGAATTTACTACAATTCTGCGTGCATATAATACTGATTCAGTTCATATGAACTTTATTGGTTTGTGTCTGTGTATTACTGGTTTGTAAATGTAAACTACTGGTTTGCATGGATTCATAAAATATTCAGAACCATTCACTTTCTGCACACTTTATTGTGGTATAGATTTAATTTTAAACAGATACATTTGCCATTTTTGTTCATCAATCTATACTCAATAGCCCATAATGAAAAGGTGAAAACGTGTTTCCAGAAAGATTTGCTAATTTTTTAAAGATAAAACACTGAAATTTTTCATTCATACAAGTATTTAGATCCTTTTCTGTGATACTCCAAATTGTGGTCAGGTGCATCGTGTTAGCTTGAATAATCCTTGAGATGTATCTAGAACTTGATTGGAGTCCACTTTAGGCAAACTGAATTGAGTGGACATAGTTTAGGAAGGAACACACCTGTGTATATAAGGTCCCACAATTCACACTGCATGTCACAATAAAAAAAAAGTTCACGAAACTCTTCGGAGACCTCTGAAATAAAACTGTAGTGAAGCAATGGCTAGGTTATACTACCATTTCTAAAGCTTTGTGTGTTACCAGGGGCACAGTGGCTTCAATAATTCTGAAATGGAAGATGTAAGGAATCACCAGGACGTGTCCTGGAGTTACCTGTCTAGCCAAGGAAGACTTTAGACAGGAAGGTAGTCAAGAACCAAATTAACATTTCAAAAGAGCTTCAGAAGTCTTCTGCTGAGATGGGAAAACCTGTCGGAAGAACAACTGTCTTGCCATCTTTCCATCAATCAGGCATTTGTAGTGGAGTAGCAAGGCTGAAGCTCGACTTGAATACAAACCATAAGATAGCCCATTTTGAGTACAGCAAAGAGAATTTAAAGAACTCTGGAAGCATGAGAAAAAAGATTATCTGGTCTGATGAGACAAAAATTGAACTCTTTGGGCAGAATTCCAAGCACTATGTCTGATGAAGACCAGGCACTGCTCATCACCTGACTAGTACCATTCCTGCAGTGAATCATGGCGGTGGCAGCATCATTATGCAGGTGCTTCTGAACAGTAGGGACAGGGAGACATGTCAGAATTGAGGGAAAGATGAATGCAAGCAAATACAGAGAGGTCCATCAATAAAACCTGCTCCACAGTACACGAGACAAGACTGGAGTGACCTTGTGTGGCCCAGCCAAAGAAAAAACTTTAATCTCATAGAAAATCTGTGGAAAGACCAGAAGATGGCAGTTTACAGAGGATAACCTTTAGATCTAATGAAGCTTGAGAGGATCTGTCAGGAAAAATGAGATAAATTGTCCAAAGCCCAGTTGTGGGAAACTTGTAGAGATTAACCCCAGAAGACCTGAAGCTGTAACTGCTGCTAAACGGGCTTCAATGAAGTACTGAATTAAAGATCTGAATACTTGTATAAATAAGAGATTTCAGTTTTTAATTTTTAATATATTTGCAGGCCTTTCTGAAAACATGCTTCCACTTTGTCATTATGGGATATTAAGGATAAATTGATGGTTAAAATGGCAAATGAATCCTTTTAAAATTAAATCTACAATTCAGTAAAGTGTACAGAAAGTCAAGGGGTCTGAAAACTTGCAATGTAAATCAATAGTAAACACTCATAAAACAAGAGGTAACCATGTAAATCAATAAATTACATTAAAAACTATATTATTTATTGCCTGTTTGGCCCCTCATACATAACCATGCCAGCCATGCCACATCTTATATCTAAACGTCTACGCATAGAAGTATGTGTGTCTGTCCGGCCCGGAAATGAGAGTTGGAGTCGGGGTAAGGGCTCCCCCTCCGAGGAAACGGAAGACTCGCTTGGCTGCTAATAACACAAGCGAGGCCAGCATGTTAGCAAAACGAAACCTCTGAAGAAAGACAAAGTCGCTTAGCCGCTAATATCGGCAAATCGGTATTCCTTTTACTTTTCCTTCCGCCGCTAATGCACAAGTGATGTGAGCAAATTGGCAAAACAAATCCTTCTAGGAGAGTATCATCCAGAGTAGTTTTTTTTTTTTGTTCTTTATTTCGCCTTATACAATTTCTTGTATTAGGAATTTGTTAGTTTTCGCATACCCCTTGGGGTCAGAGAGTGTACAGCGCCCCTGGTGCAATTTAAGGTTAAGGGCCTTGCTCAAGGGCCCAGCAGAGTAGGATCTCTTTTGGCAGTGACGGGGGATTCGAACTGGCAACCTTCGTGATACCAGCACAGATCCTTAGCCTCAGAGCCACCACTCCGCCTTAGTTCCTTTCAATTACCTGACATCTCTACATTTCAATTTTTTTTCTAACGATTTCAATAGTTTCTAGGACCCCGGACTTTTTACAGCACGGGCTTACACAGCTAGTATGTAATATAAACTTACAATATTTATATACTGTATAAGTTTGCAGCTTGCTTCAACTAATTCAGATTCACAGTAGGCAGAGCCTATCCCCCCCAGCATTGCTCACAATGCAGAAAGCAGCTCTGCTAGTCCATGGCAGGACCCTCTGACTTACATTCACACTTGTACTCACACAAGCTGAACTTGGAATCACCAGTTTTCCTAATCTGCACATCTTTGAGCATGTGGAAAGAAAACTAGAGTACCATGAGAATTCAAACTGACCCCTAGTTTATAGTATACAGTATGTAAACTCCATAAACCCAACAGCTTGGGGGGTTTAAACTCAGGACACTGGAAATATGGGGTTGAAGTGCTAATGTTCCAATGTGTTTATATTAAAGGAAATATGAACTTCAGGAGACATGTAATCAACATGACTTGTGTTGTCCAGTGTTACTCCCCCGTTTATGGTCAGCAGGGAAACATTAGCAATAGACAAATACAGCATGATAAAAACAGAATAGAAAGCACAAGACGCAGCACCCTGAGCAAGATAATTGGATTTGAGAATATTATGTTATTCAGTATTTTGAACTGTTAGATTAAATACTGGATTGTTATTTTTACGCAAAATTAAATACAGAAGCAGCTTGGTCTTATATTTGATTCACTTCTGATTTTCTACATATTTTTGGCTTTATAAGATGGAATAAAGTACTAGAAAATATTTTGAGAAAAAGATTCAGATCAGTATTCAGAAAGAGGCATGTTATAATGGGGCTAACCTAAGAACTAGTTGAAGGTAAACCTAAAGCTTGTTCTACAATATTCTGCTAGCGGTTTATCCCCAGAAGAACTTTGGACTGGTTGTAATAAAACCGACTCTATGCTCTTTCTGTCTCTTTCTTCCTGAATAATTTATGAATAAACTCCCGTCGGCTCTGCTTGACACCCCACACATAACACTTTAATAAGCTCTGACTCTCTCTGCAGCGCAGAAAGCCTGGTCATCCACTTCAGCTTTCCAGCACTGCTTAAACCGACAGCATGAGACAGGCGCCTCTAACAGGCTTTTTACACTCCTGATTTTTGCCTTTTGCTCAGTTGGAAATGGAGATGGCCCTTTGCCATCCTGAAACTCAAATTTATTCAAGATGAAAAACAGCTTACTGTGTTTACTCATTGGTCGCCTTGTGTATTGCTATGCAAAGTTTTGCGTTCTATCAGCAATGTTTTATGTCACTAGTTAGATAGTTGGAAATATTCTGCTCAATAATTTCCTGACAGGCTAAAAGAAATGTGAAAATATACAGTAAGTTTGTCTACAGTGTCAAGGTAAACAGTTGCTGCAGCATTAACTCTGAAAAAGTGTAATTGTGTAATGTAAAGTTTGCATTTCTAGATAGCTGTATAATCATTTCCTAATTTAGTATACTGGCAAAGAGATGAATGCTTAGATAAGCACTTCTGTGTTACCGCTCAATGTAAGAAAACAAAAAAGTCAAATGAAGCACATTTCGGATATTTCTAAGGTCATGGATTTTATGTGTGCTTTATTAACTACATAATTACTGTGAGCTTGACTTCCATTCCTCTATTTTCAAACCCACTTATTTAGTCCAGTACTTGTGAGAGACGATTCCTGTCCCAGAAACACGGGATACAAGGCTGTAATCTGCTGCGGAGAGAGCAAGATGTGAGAAAACTGGAATACACAGAGGAGCAGTCATACAGACAAATGGAGAATATTCAGACATGCAATACGATAAAAGCATAGTGTTATTAATGAGTACAGTGACAATGATGTGTGACCACTAGGACATTTCTTTCCATTGAAGAACCTAAAATAAATATTAAGGATTGCAAAGTGAAAAAGTAGATTGGGGTGGCATTCTATTGCTACAGCCTTCAAGCTAGCAGAGATTTTAAGAATCTTCCTTTAGATGTTTAGAAAATATACACTGTGCTCCTGCTATGGAAGATGAGACTAAGTTTGAAGATGGCAAGCAGACACAAGCAAATTGATTTTGGCAAATCAAAAGGAGGCAATGTGTTTTGCTGACACCTTAACGCTTCTGTCCACATTGCAAGCAGAAGTGCAGAAAGAGAAAATTACAGTATATATTACAGTGCCCTCCTTCAGAAGTTGTAAAAAAAAGATTTTAACTTCAGCCATTAAACCCAATACAGACTTAACTTTAACCACTTTTAGAAAGGCAGCATATTCTACAAAAGCATATCTATGGGAAAACAGGATCTGTTTTGATTTTTCTCAAACATTTATACAAGTGGTGGTCTTTGATGAGAGGCTTTCTCCCTGGTTGTCCTTGACTGAAATGGATAACTGCTGTTCTTCATTGTGTACTATTTTTTCTTTTTGCAAATATTTGAAATGAATAAGAGTTTTGAAAAGTTAGGAGTATGTATTATTAATAACATTTTCAATGATAGCAACATTGAGAATATTCTAAAGACAGCCCAGCAATACCTGGGCTGTAACATGATAACAGTGCCCCTGGCTATTGCATCACTAAGTATCTATCTATCTAAGTGTTTTATTACTGGATGTATTACAACAGAGGCATAGTAGTGGTCCCATCATGTACCCCAGGTTTACATTGTGTACATTTCATTCAAAAGGTCTAAGAATGTTAATAGTAAAGTTCATGACCAGCGTATTAAATAATACCACCCGAGGCAAGTCACATTTTTGCTGTTCCCCAAACATGCCCCTCCAAATTCTTACTAGTCATGAGATGATACCCTTAACACTAGAATTACCAGAGTCTACGAAAAAACTCGTAGATCCGGCCCACCTTAAAATCATTCGCACCTCTCCGACAGCGTCCTTTGTCCTCTAAATGTGCCGATAAAAACAAGCTGCAAGCAGCCGTCTATTCCATCCCCCCACCGACTTACAACGTGCACGAGCATCTCCCAGCTCATGCCTTGATTGATTATCTGGGAGTGAAGTGGAGTTTTACAGTGGAAATAATAGATTGTTATTTGGAACACACGCATTCCATGTGTGTTCTGTTTCTACAGTAATCTGTGTAAACACATTGTTAAAAAAAACTTTTTCATATTTTAGTAATAAATGTTACAAAATGTAGGCATAAACTATAGAATGTGTGAAGCATGAAGTCCAAACATCAAATAAACACTTTCACAAAAGGTTCAGAAACAATACAACAGTGTCTGTGGCATAACGGTAAGATTTGTTGTCTCAGAGCGCAGCAGGCTTACTGTCCCTCAGAGACCTGAGTTCAATTCCCTGTTGAGGAGAAAGTGATTTTTTTTTTCTTTTTAACCTAAAACGGGCATTAAATTTATCAATTGGTATGCACTGTCAGTTAATGAGATCGTTATATTTTCATATGGGATGCTCCTTTTAAAATATTTTTTTAACAATTGAGACTGCAATTAACATGAACAAGTGTCCTTATAACTGTTATTTTTAAGATCCATAACACACAGACAGACAGAGCACTGCGTAATAGAGAGACAGACAGGCAGAAAAGTCACTAGATATATAAATAAACAGGGTTAGGCACATATACTGAAAGAAAAAAAAGATCAACATGTGCGTTGATCTTGCTGCACAGAATAAGCTCACGCTCTCTAACATCCCCCCCCCAATCTGACTCTAAGTAACAGCGCAAGTACAGACGCAAACCAAGTGTATGTGTGTACTGTATAATATTAACAAAAAGAGCAGCTTACTACTGAAAACGGCAAATACAGGAGTGAGTGGGGATCGAACCAGGGACTCTTGATCACACTTGGTTTGCTTCTGTACTTGCGCTGTTACTTAAGGAGGGTGGGGGGGGAGGGCGGTTAGAGCGCATGAGCTTATTTAGTGCTGCAGGATCAACGCACATGTTGATCTTTTTTTTTCTTTCAGTAATAGCGCCAACATAAATCCACACCCGATCTGACGCTGTTCGTTTTCAAATAATATTGCATTAGTGCAATGCTGTTTTCACATATATTGTCTCTTTCTTTCAGATGTGTAGTAGAAACCACAGCATAGAGCATAGAGAGAAGTGTGTACATTGTAACAGGTACACTTGTTGTAAATGTAGGAAAGACGATCCTTGCGTGTGTATGTGAACAGCTAACATTTGAATCTGATGATTGCATACAGCGCTGAACTTACTGCTCTGTACTATTCTTTCCTCTGCATGTCCTTGAGATACAAAAGAAACAGCATACAGCAACATGTGGGGACTGGCAAGATCAGGGAAAAAAAACACGCAGTCACTGATTACAAACCGCAAGATGTTATGCGAATGAATATGAATAATATGAATAATGTTGCATTCGTGCCACAAAGTTTTCCGAAATGTACTATACAGGTCATAAAATGAATAATTCCAAATATCATATATACCTACATCTGTGTTTTGTTTTGTTTTTTGACATCATACACCATAAGGTGCATACTAATTCAGCATGAGCAGGAACACTCAATAAAACTGAATAAAAAAAAATCAAGTGATGGTGAGATACGAAGAAGGCAGATTCTCCAGCGTTTGTGCGTCAGCTTTAATCCCTCCAGATGAGAGAATGTCCAGTTCCATTGTCTCAAAACACCACTCACATCTCCAGTAATTTCGTTTCAAATGAAAAATAACAGCGTCAGATCACTGGGTGGGGGCAGTAGTATGTATTGTGATCATGATTTAGAGAGAATAAAAGTTAAAAAAACGTTAACTTTTACAAGTCCTATAAAAGCACACCGTGTGTTACAGACGCAAACCAAATGTATGTGTGTACTGTATAATATTAACAAAAAGAGCAGCTCGCTACTGAAAACAGCAAATATAGGAGTGAGTGGGGATTGAACCAGGGACTCTTGACTACAAGTCAGCAAATTTTACTGCTATGCCACTGAAGCTATTGTCTCTTCCTTGAGCCTTTTGTGAAAGTGTTTACTTGATCTTTGGACTTCAGGCTTCATATATTATATAGTTTATGCCTACATTTTGTCATTTACTACTAAAATATGAAAAATGTTTCTGTTTTAAAAATGTGTTTACACAGATTACTGTAGAAACGGAACACACATGAAATGCGTGTGTTCAAAATAGCGATCTATTATTTCCACACTAAAACTCCAGCAGTTCAGTTACTACCAGATAATCAAACAAGGCATGAGCTGGGAAAACTTAGTGAACGTTCTGCGACGGTGGGGGATGGAATAGCCGGCTGCTTGTTGCTCGTCTTAATCAGCACATTTAGAAGACAAAAGACGCTGGCAGAGAGGTGAGAACGGATTTAAGGTGGATCTACGAGTTTTTTCGTAGACTCTGGTAATTCTAGTGTTAATCCACATGCAATAGATATTGCGATGCAAGTTTCATGGTACAATATGTCCATGATCCAGTGTATCCTCAGAACAAAAGACAAAATAATAAATAATTAAAAAAACAAAAATAACATTATTTTTGTAAACAATGAAAAAGATTAGCTTAAATACAATGAAACACACGAAACAGACATTAAAAACAATACAAATGTATAAAATATTACATTTGGCCTCCAAGACATTTATTTTGCTGAATGCAAAACAGAATTTGTCGTTTTACGAATCCTACACACTTCTCTAAATACCTTGGCTGTTGCCAACTGTGTCCTGTGAGATAAATTGATAAATTGTGCCTACACATTTTAAGTAAACGTATGCAGGCAAACGTATGAAACATTTAACAGACATTGTACCTGTGACTGTCACCTTAATAACATTTTGGAAATTAAGAAAATGTTACAAAATTACATTTCATCTATTTCCATACAGTGTTTTTATATATATATATATATATATATATATATATATATATATATATATTTAATATATATATAGTATATATATATATATAATATATATATATATATATATATATATATATATATATATATTATGAGACAAGATGGGGTGTGTGGGATTTCCTTCTGTAGCTCTGGAAGGAAAGAAAGAGAAGAAGTGTTAGCTGATAGCGCCAACCCCTTTTCTAGTGGATAATTACAATTATTCAAACCTCTAAGATGCCTACCATGCATATATATATTAGGATACACCCGGAAGTGCTGGGGGCAAGAAGACCAGGGACACCCGGAGTGCTTCCGGGTGCGCAGCCGGTACTTCCACCACACTTGGGAGTGCCGGCGGAAGCTAATCAGGAGGCACCTGGAGCACATCTGGGTGTGTATAAAAGGGGCCGCCTCCCGCCATTTGATGGCTGGAGTCGGGTGGAAGTGGATGGAGCTCGAAGGAGAGGAGTGGAGGGGGTCAGAAGATAGAGAAAGGCATTGTGAAGAGGCCTGGACTTTGGGGGAGTATTGGATTGTTTGTGTGTACTGTACATAGTAAATTATGATTAAACGTGTGTTGGTTGGTGAAGCATCGGTGTCCGTCTGTCTGTGTCCGGGTCATGTTCCACAATATATATATATATGTATATATACAGTACTGTGCAAAGTTTTAGGCAGGTGTGAAAAAATGCTGTAAACAAAGAATGCTTTCAGAAATATAAATAATGATTGTTTATTGTTATCAATTTACAAAATGCAAAGTGAGTGAACAAAAGAAAAATCTAAATCAAATCAATATTTGCCTTCAAACCAGCATCAATTCTTATAGGTACACTTGCACAAAGTCAGGGATTTTGTAGGATTATAGTCAGGTGTATGATCAACCAATTATACCAAACAGGTGCTAATGATCATCAATGTCACACGTAGGTTGAAACACAGTCATTAATTGAAACAGAAACAGCTGTGTAGGAGGCTTAAAACTGGGTGAGGAACAGCCAAACTCTGCTACCAAGGTGAGGTTGTGGAAGACAGTTTCATGTCATGGCAAGATTGAGCACAGCAACAAGGCACAAGGTAGTTATACTGCATCAGCAAGGTCTCTCCCAGAGAAAGATTTCAAAGCAGACTGGGGTTTCAAGATGTGCTGTTCAAGCTCTTTTGAAGAAGCACAAAGAAACGGGCAATGTTGAGGATTGTAGACGCAGTGGTCGGCCAAGGAAACTTAGTGCAGCAGATGAAAGACACATCAAGCTTATTACCCTTCGAAATCGAAAGATGTCCAGCAGTGCCATCAGCTCAAAACTGGCAGAAACCAGTGGGACCCAGATACACCCATCTACTGTCTGGAGAAGTCTGGCAAGAAGTGATCTTCATGGAAGAGTTGCAGCCAAAAAGCCATACCTCCGATGTGGAAACAAGGCCAAGCGACTCAAGTATGCACGAAAACATAGGAACTGGGGCGCAGAAAAATGGCAGCAGGTGCTCTGGACTGATGAGTCAAAATTTGAAATATTTGGCTGTAGCAGAAGGCAGTTTGTCCGTCGAAGGGCTGGAGAGCGGTACAATAATGAGTGTCTTCTGGCAACAGTGAAGCATGGTGGAGGTTCCTTGAACGTTTGGGGCTGCATTTCTGCAAATGGAGTTGGAGATTTGGTCAGGATTAATGGTGTTCTCAATGCTGAGAAATACAGGCAGATACTTATCCATCATGCAATACCATCAGGGAGGCGTATGATTGGCCCCAAATTTATTCTGCAGCAGGACAACAACCCCAAACATACAGCCAAAGTCATTAAGAACTATCTTCAGCGTAAAGAAGAACAAGAAGTCCTGGAAGTGATGGTATGGCCCCCAAAGAGCCCTGATCTCAACATCATCGAGTGTGTCTGGGATTATATGAAAAGACAGAAGGATGTGAGGAAGCCTACATCCACAGAAGATCTGTGGTTAGTTCTCCAAGATGTTTGGAACAACCTACCAGCCGAGTTCCTTCAAAAACAGTGTGCAAGTGTACCTAGAAGAATTGATGCTGTTTTGAAGGCAAAGGGTGGTCACACTAAATATTGATTTGATTTAGATTTATCTTTTGTTCATTCACTGCATTTTGTTGATTGATGAAAATAAATGTAACACTTCCATTTTTGAAAGCATTCTTTGTTTACCTGCCTAAAACTTTTGCACAGTACTGTACAGTATATATATTTGGGCTGGGAATCGATTAAAAAACATTAACTAATTAATTGCAAACCTGAATCACAGGTAGGGATAAACATTACACTTCTGTTTCATAGAATTTTGTCATTATATTAGATCAGTCAGCACTGTAACCGACCTGGCAGAACAGCAAGTTAAATACAGAGGTACTAGAGACTTATTTTGGTTTTAATGCCACTTAAAGATAACTTATTTAGCACTTATGTAATATGAAATTGATTTAATCCTATTACAGAAACATGAAATGAAAAAAGAGGGAGAATGTAATTTTTATCTTTGAAACTTTTCTCTAGCATTACACCAGGACTGCTGTAAACCCCTATTTCTCCTGCTCCCCTGCATCTATATCAGTGTGTATAAATCAAGAAAATGAACACCAGTGCTACATAGTGACATGTGGTGTATTGCTGTGAACCACATAGTATGAAATGTTAAATCTTTAAATGAAAATTTTATTTCATAAAATTTTAAAGGTAGTATATAAATAGGGTACGGGGTGTGTATGTAATTCTTTAGGTACACACTTAACATTTTTATATTATTGTTTCGTTCTATTAAAAAATATATTTAGAGTCACAGATGTGCACACGGAAAAGGCTTGGGTGACAGCAATTCTCTGCTGAGACAGGAGATGGCACTGTGTACTAATGACCTCTCTTCTTCTCCTTCTGCAGAAAGAATGTTTAATACCATCCCATCTGACACCACCTCCAGAGTTTGCCCACCTGCACCTGCCTCTTCCTTCCAGAGCGCCTTAAATACAGCTTAGCTGCTATCCTGAGTAGTCAACCTTAGACAGAAGTTGGGATGACTCGATTTAGCTTTCTTTATATTCACTATTTAGAATTATATTGGGTTGGCCACAAGGTTCCCCAAAAGTCTAACCTTGTCCTGTGGTTGCTTTTACAATATCTACAGTATACAGACACTATATGATATGTGTAATTTAAGAACATGAACATTATCATGCATAGACATGTAGTTTTGATATTCGGACTCAAGAGCTGCAAGCTATGAAATCTTTGAAAATGAAAAGATTTTTAAACATTTTTAAAAGCAGTTTAAAAATAAGGCGACAGAATTATATGTAATTCTTAAGGTTCATTGGAAACTCGCATTTTATTATTAGTATTATTTTATTAAATTAGCGTTGCATTAAAATACTTCATTTAACAAAGCACTGCCTGAGGTGCCCACCTTGTCACCTCATTCCACACACTGGGCCTGAGGGGAACACAAGTGTTGCTTTTTTCACTTTATTTTTGTTTTGTATTGCACATGTGGACGCTAAAAGTCGGGAACAACAAGGAAATGGACACCAATATAAAATAAAAATCACTTTCTTTTATTCTTGGTGAGAGGAGGCTGCTGCAGACTCTGTCATGTTCCAGTGCTACAAACCGTCAGCCTGCCAGCAGGAAAAAGAGACTTCCTTAAATACTTGTTGACAAAAATAAAAAGAACATAGCAGTTCATCTTGAGGTTATTACACGGATTGCTGTAGCCCCTGTCCACATCCTGAATTTGTACATGCAGAGAAAACACAGTGTTTTTTACAGATAAAAAGTGGTCAGTATTTTCACAATTTTAAGAAGTACACTTCTGCTAATTTACACGTAAGTTTAGTCCTAACGGTTATAGGGTGTATGCAACTCAGCAGTTTTAGACAATGCTCACTTTCTCATTCTTTTTTTCACGCACATTGCTCATAAAATATCAAGGGTTACATAAAGGTTAGTTCAGTACATTACATTAGTTATAAAGAAATAATATTCTTACTAGTCATTTAGCCCGTTACAATAACGGGCGATAGAACAGTAGTGCATAAACATTAGTAGGAACTGTCTATATTAAATGGCAAGGGACTTTGACCTCCTTCTTTTTGTTCGTCGTATTTTTCTTTCTTTCAGCCTTTCTTTTGTTGATGTTTACTTGCTGAGCTGACCGTTCTTCGTGGGCTGCCGCCGTGTATTGTGTGTCTTTAATTTTCTGTGACAGTAATACTGTCTTGTACGGCTCTATTCAATAAGGGCGCGCACAAAAAGGCGAGCTTCAAAAGGGCGACCTCAATTGAGCGCGGCGAATAAAGGCGTTCTTAGATAATTTAGTTCAAATGGCTCTGGAATATGTGAAGAGCAACAAAGGTGCAGATCTTTATTTACGCGCGCCTTTATTCGCTGAGCCCAAATGAGGTCACCCTTTTGAGGCTCGCCTTTTTGTGCGCGCCCTTATTGAAGGATACCTGTGCGCGCCCTTATTGAAGGATACCGTCTTGTATGTCCGTTGGCTTGTACGTCCGTAATATACCTTTAATTTTCTCTGGCGGTAATACAGGCGTGCGCGTCGGTAATATGCCTTTAATCTCCTCTGACAGTAATACTGGCTAGTATGTGGCTGTAATATGCGTCACTGTATTGTGTACCTTTAATTTCCTCTCGCAGCAATACTGGTTTGTATTTCCGTAAAACGTCTCTAACTTTCTCTGACAGTAATATCGTGCATCGCACCGTGCCCCGCGCATGCTCACTTCATCAGAAGACACCCACACACTGACACCTGGACGCACATAGGGATTTTATATATATAGATAGCTTTAGTAACTGCATTAGATTACATTTGTTCAGTTAGCTTTAGCACATTCTTATTTAATACATAAGTGTCACGCTTCTTACAGTTCTATTAGCATCATACTTTTATTATTTGGAAAGACTGATGCACCTTAATTCTACATTTTCTTTCTCACACATTTGTTGAACCCCCAAAAATGTTTATATAGTGCCTCTCTGTTGCAGCATCATTTTAAGGTACATAAATATCTTACAACTTTTTATATAAAATGGTATATAGTACAAGAAAAGGCAAGTTAACTTACTCAGTGTCACACAGTAATTCAGTGATGGAGAAGGTTGATGTGGCAAACATTTGGGTTTAAAGCACAGTACCTTAACTAGTGCCAGAAGTGGGCTGATTCTCGCCCACTTCTGTGTTTGCTCTTTGGAGTACCGGGAGTTTTTCTTGTGAACAGGCAGTGTTTGAGGTCAGATGGTACTCACTATTATGCAGTCCCAATACTTATACATAAAACTGTTCAGAGTGTTGTCACTTTTTCTTTCATACTGGCACTTATCACAGCCTCCTGGTACTATGCCAAACGTGCAGATCAGTCACCATTTCTAGGGACTGTAGGCTGGAAATGCAGTCCTCACTAAACTTCTTGACTAAGGATGAATTATATCATACAAATCAGGTCACATTTCGTTATTAAGTTTGTCCCGCTACTTTCCTATCCTCCTGGTGACAAGTAGACTTAGAACTTCTATGATAATGTTAGCCTGATCACAGAAGAGCAACAAGATAATAAGAGCCGAGGTACAAGGAAAAGCATCATTTTTAAATCAAAGTGAATCGAAATACACTGAAACATATACTGGTGGTAAGCAGCATCAGCAGTGTTAGCAAGCAAGTTTCTATCCTAGCAGTACTAATAGCGAGGAACCTGTTGACATAACTGATGACACCGTTCAATATTGGTGTTGATGTTCAGCCAGACTGCTGGTCAAAGGAGCAAATGCTGTACTTTTACTCACAGAATGAATTGCAAATCATTAAAGACAAAACCATGTTGGGGAAAATCAGGTTTAATATCATCATAAAGCAACACTGAGGGCATCTGAGGTATCTCCTGTTATCTTTTATTCACAATAAAAGTTTTAAATGTTTTATGATTTTGATTTAGTGATATTGGCTGATATGCATCCCAACATGTGAAGTTATTTTTTTTTCTTTTATTTATATACTTTATATTGAAGGTTAAAATAGCAGAATACAACAACACAGTCCGTCTTGAGAGGCAGTGTTATTTATCTAGAATTAAAAATAACAATGCTAGTAATCCCAGAGTTATTATTCTCTACAATTGATCATCTGCTAAACCCAGTTCACTCAATGGAATGCCTCCAAAAAACTTCCAGTGAAACTTGTGAGGCTTTTGCTGTATTTTTTAATCAAAAAATTAATTATATTAGAAATAATATAGTACATCTTCCCAATACTGAACCTCTTAAACCCTGATGCTCCGTTTTAAACAAATTTAATTCTTTCACCAGGATAGATTTGTCTGATTTATATAAAATAATTTCTCAACTGAGACCCTCCACCTGCGTCCTTGACCCAATACCAACAAGTTTTTTTAAAGAAGTATCAGGCGTGCTAATTGATAGTATTCTTGACATAGTAAACTCGTCCTTAGATACGGGGGTCTTCCCAGACTGTCTTAAAACTGCTGTAGTTAAACCCCTGCTCAAGAAAAATAATCTTGACTCCTCTGCTTTTGAAAATTTTAGACCTATTTATAACCAGCCTTTCTTAAGTAAAATTCTAGAGAAGGCCATCATTATGCAGATAAATGATCACTTGAATAAACATGCTATTCTTGATAAGTTTCAGTAGGGTTTCAGAACACATCAGTACAGAAACTGCACTCATTAAAGTAGTAAATGACTTGCAGGTAAATGCAGACAGAGGCCGTTTATCTGTTTTCATCCTCTAGACCTAAGTGCCGCATTTGATACCATTGATCACAATATTCTTAGAAATCACCTTAGTCAATGGGTGGGCCTCTTTGGCAGTGTCTTAAATTGGTCTGAATCCTACCTGGCAGGTAGAAAATTCTTTGTTAGTTGTGGTAATTATACTTCAAAGACACATGATATTCTATATGGTGTTCCACAAGGCTCTATCCTGGGTCCACTGCTCTTTTCGATTTACATGCTTCCGTTAGGTCAGATTATCTCAGGGCATAATGTGAGCTACTACTGCTATGCTGTTGACACGCAACTATATTTATCAATAGCGCCTGATAACCCAGACTCTCTTCATTCACTGACATAATGTCTCACTTGTGTATCTGAATGAATGAGTAGTAATTTTCTCAAACTTAATAAAGAGAAAACAGAAATTTTAGTGATTGGCAAAAATGGATATAACGAAGTTATTAGAAATAAACTTGGTGCATTAGGATTAAAAGTCAAGATGGAGGTAAAGAATTTAGGGGAAGTAGAAACCATATGTTTATATGGTTATTTTTAGAATGTCATGCTTGGGTCACAGATTTGCGCAGAAACACAGGAGGTTGTAGAGAGACAGGAACGTTATTCAAACACTGCAAACAAACATTTGTCTCTTTTTCAAAAGTTTAAACTGTGCTCCATGACAAGACAGAGATGACAGTTCTGTCTCACAATTAAAAGAATGCAAACATATCTTCCTTTTCAAAGGAGTGCAAAGCAAGCAGTCAAAAAAAAAATCAATACGTGCAGCTTTTAAGTATGCGAAGCTCCGTTCAGCATGTCCTTCAGGAAGCAGCTGCACACAGCCCCCCTGCTCACACCCCCCTACGTCAGCGCAAGAGAGAGAGAGAGAGAGAGAGAGAGAGGGAGAGAGAAAGTAAGCTGGATAGCTTCTCAGCCATCTGCCAATAGCGTCCCTTGTATGAAATCAACTGGGCAAACCAACTGAGGAAGCATGTACCAGAAATTAAAAGACCTATTGTCCGCAGAAACCCGCGAAGCAGCGAAAAATCCGCGATATATATTTAAATATGCTTACATATAAAATCCGCGATGGAGTGAAGCCGCGAAAGGCGAAGCGCGATATAGCGAGGGATCACTGTAATCAGATTACTAGGACAGCATTTTTTCACTTAAGAAATATATCAAAAGTTAGACCGCTTATAACATTGCAAGATGCTGAGAAATTAGTTCACGCTTTTGTTTTCAGTCGACTAAATTACTGTAACACTCTCCTCTCAGGACTACCCACAAAAGACATAAATCGATTGCAACTAGTGCAGAATGCAGCTGCTAGAATCTTAACTAGGAAAAGAAAATCCAAGCACATTTCTCCAGTTTTGATGTCACTACATTGGTTACTTGTGTCATTTAGAATTGACTTTAAAATCCTGCTTATGGTCTACAAAGCCTTAAATAATCTTGCTCCATCTTATATTTCGGAATGTCTTACACCTTACACTCCAAATCGTAACCTTAGATCCTCAAATGAGTTTCTGCTTAGAATTCCAAGAGCTAAACTTAACAGAAGTGGTGAGGCAGCCTTCTGTTGTTATGCACCTAAAATCTGAAATAGCTTGCCAATAGGAATTCACCAGGCTAATACAGTGGAGCACTTTAAAACACTGCTGAAAACACATTACTTTAACATGGCTTTCTCATAGCTTTATTTTAGTTTAATCCTGATGCTCTGTATATTCAATTAATTATTATTATTATTCATGATGGCTTCAAAATCCGTACTAACCCCTACTTTCTCTTCCGTTCTTTTTCTGGTTTTCTGTGGTGGCGATCTGCGCCACCACCACCTAATCAAAGCACCATGATGTCCCTACACTGATGGATTACACGGCCAGAAGTCCACATGACTGCCATCATCACGTTCTTCCATGAGAATCCTGAATACAATGAGGACTGATTGAGGTCATTTATGTTAGGTAGAATGCCTAGAGGCGGCTGGGCGGTCTCGTGGCCTGGAACCCCTGCAGATTTTATTTTTTTTTCTCCAGCCGTCTGGAGTTTTTTCTTGTTTTTTCTGTCCTCCCTGGCCATCGGACCTTACTTTTATTCTATGTTAATTAGTGTTACCTTATTTTAATTCTTATTTATTTTGTCTTTTTTCTCTTTCTTGTTGTTGTTGTTTACAAGTCCTTTTTGGGTGTCTCTTTCGTTATGTCATTTACATATAGCTCATACTTTCTGTTGTGTGGGTGAATTGAAAATGCACAGTGTGGTGGACGACCAGGACCCATGCCTGGCCGGGACGCCCCTTTGGCACTGACTCCGGAGGAACAGACATGGGCTGCACACTATGTCCCCTGGAACGCATCATGGCAGCCCACCTGGGTTTTATCGGGGCCACGATCATGGAACACCAGAGCTCAGCCCTATTGGCTCTGTGGCCACCGCCAGGGGGAGCTGCACGGCTTCCTGAGCCCGTGTGAGCTGTGATGCAGCCACAGCTGGAAGTGCAGCCTGAATTAGGTCAATCATCACCTGGAGCACTTCCGTGTGGGCTATAAGAGGAGCCAGCAGCCACTACTCAAGGCGCTAGAGTTGGGAGGAGGAGGACAAAGCTGCCTGGGAGGAGTGAAGGAAGAAGAGTGTGTGTGGGTGTTTTTCTTTTGTATATTTTGGGGACTGTGTAGGGCCTGTGGGACACGGGGGAGACGTGCCCCACAGCTGAAGAAAAATAAATCTTTTGTTTCATTTTTACATGCTTCCGTTGTCAGTCTGTGTCGGGTCGATGCCTATATAGCACCTTTGCCACAACAGCAAATGATTTGTTTAGCTGATGTATCTACAAAGGGAACGACCTGATAGCTTGAGTTCCATCACTGATGGTTTTCCACTTCAACCACTGGCTTTAACCACTTGACCACACTGCCATCAGAGGACTCCAGGAGAAAGAAGATGCTTATTTAATCCTGTTTCAGTATTAGCATTACTGCCAGCAATAAAAAAAATACAAGTGTCAACAAAAAACACATCAGTTTAGTTCTTAAATCAATAATGCACACCTAGGTACATGTCTTTGGGAATACAAAATATTAGCAAAAGGTTCCTTTTTACATTATTCAATATTACATGGAAATTGCTTTAAAATTCTCTCCTTTACTGGATTACATCTGAAGATATCCTTCTCAATTATAGGTTCAATTTTTCCTTTCACTTGCTGAAAATGAAATAGAAAATTACTGTATATATTTTTCACATTTGTTAGCACTTAAATGTTCCTCTATTGAAGTAAATTGTTTTTTTTCCTGGAGATTTGTGCATAGTTCTATCACTACAGATTTTATGATAAAATAATGTCACAGATTTTGTCTATAAAACTCCATCCAAAAATCAGACTTTTCATTATATACGTAGACTTCTTGATCTTTAACACAACATAACTAATAATATAGCTGATATGATTTTTTTTGGTTCACATTCAGAGTTTCAGTTTTGTTTATTGTATTTTCCTTTGTTTTTATTTTGTCATTCATTCTATTGTTAATTACCTGTTGTTTGCTCACTTATTTGTTAATTGTATTGTTCTCCTGTGTCCTCATAATTGAGCCAAGGCGAGCAGAGCCACTTACTTTGTATTTGGGCAATAAGACAGGTCAAGTGTCTTTTAACACTTTATTAAAGGGCTTAATAGGCCTTAACAAAACAGATGAAGCATTGAATATACTTTGCAACCTGTGGTCCTCTGCTACCCTTCCTTGAGGTGGGTTTTATATATGATTACTTGTATCTTTTGAGAGGAAACTTGTGCATTTCTTGTGTAAATTTTCATTATCTAAGATATTACACATGCATTATCATAGCTACCGATGTATTTGGATAGTTTCTATCTTGTGATTTGTTTAAGTCTAGTTTAGATTAATCATATAGCATTTTACATTTCTTATTTTCACCATTATTTTTTACTCATATAGTAGTGAGTTGCTCTAATGGGTTTAGTGGTTCATTTAAGGCTTCCCTTCTAGTTAATAAGCAAGTCATAACAATAGTTATTCAGCATTGGTCAGTAATACTGTAGACATTTCACAGAAAATACTTTGCGTGTTCCAGTAATATTGAAAGTATAAGGGTGCACGAAAAGTGGAAGGACATAAGCTCTAGTAGCCATTAGAACATGAAAAGTCTGACAAATGAGAGGAGACCATTTAGTTAATAAAGCTAAGGCAAAGTTATGCTTCTCTGGAGTCAAGTGTATCACTCTATAAGGGTGCAAGAAGAGTGAAAGGAGATACGCTCCAGTAGCCATTAGAACATGAGAAGTCTGACAAATGAGAGGAGGCCATTTAGTTAATCAAGCTAAGGCAAAGGTTCGCTTCTCAGGTGTCAAGTTTATCACTGCTATGTTTCAGCTAGTGTTTATTTCCTATCTTGTACAGTTAGGTCCATAAATATTTGGACAGAGACAACTTTTTTCTAATTTTGGTTCTGTACATTACCACAATGAATTTTAAATGAAACAACTCAAATGCAGTTGAAGTGCACACTTTCAGCTTTAATTCAGTGGGGTAAACAAAATGATTGCATAAAAATGTGAGGCAACTAAAGCATTTTTTTAACACAATCCCTTCATTTCAGGGGCTCGAAAGTAATTGGACATTTACATGGAATTTGCCATTTCTGCTGGTTTTAAATTACTACTTTTCACATGTTTTTGTATTATATAAATTTTATTATTGTTATCTTATGTAAATATTATTTAGTAGTTATGCATTGAATGTACTGTATGTATGTTTCCCCTGAATACATCCCTTGTGGGTTTTGTGGGTGGTATCCAAGAAGTAGAGTTACAATAATATCCCTGCTGAGGGATCTCATCGAAGTCTTTATATTCAGGTTGAGAAGATGCTTCTGTCATTGTAAATATTTTCTTGGATATCATTTCAAATTATTGTGGATTTTTGCTCTGTCTTTGGTTTCTGATTAGTAGATTCTGGATTTGGACTTGGTCATTCTTTGCATTTATATGGCACTTTTCTCACTACTCAAAGTGCTCAGCAATTGCAGGTTAAGGGCCTTGCTCAAGGGTCCAACAGCACAGAGTCCCTATAGGCATTTATGGGATTCGAACCGGCAACCTTCCGGTTGCCAGTGCAGATCCCCTAGCCTCAGAGCCACCACTCAGCCTTGTTAGCCTTGGTTTGTCTTTTTAGACAAACCTGTCTTGCCTTTTTGCCTTGTTTTGTCATTTTTGTTCTTCTATTTTTTTAATAGGTACTAGGGGGCTCCGCCACTGCTTGCTTCGCTCGCCCAATTCCGTGTTTGGAATTACATCATGATAACGCAACGTATAACTGCCCGTGAGTGAATATCGTTTCTTTCTCTCTACAAGAAATATGTCTGACATAACCACGCAGGACCTTTCCAAATCTCTTTGCATAAGTTCTTGTCTCGCAGGGCTTCCGGCCCCGGGCGTGGTTACATTGCTTGGCAAGACGACTAGTCTCACAGGACGTGAAAGTGTCTCTGAGACAATCACGTCTCGTCTCCTTCCAAGATTTTTTTTTTATAATAGAGAGACATTGAATTTTAAAAACATGGTTTTGTTTTTGTCCTTTGAGCCATGAGGTCTTTGGTTATTCTCTCCCTTAAAATGCGTTTTTGAATATATTTAAAGTATTTATGTACTTTAAAAGCCTGAGCCCCATTTTGGGCCTGTGCAGGCCTTGAACTCTGCCTCTTGAGTCTGACACTAGGCTGCTAGGGGTGAGTCCTGTGTCTTGGCAGACCAGTGAAGTTTTGGTTTATGTTTTTGGTTCATTTTGAGGCCTGCTTACCCTATATTGCCATTTTGTGCTATGTCAACAATCTGCTGCATTGTGTTAAATGCACTTTTGTGTATTTTTGGGCCTTCATTCACAAGTGTTTAAGTCCTGCAGTTGTTGTGGCTTGTCAGCCTGTCCATCTTCCCTATAATACCTAAACACTCTTTCTATTTATTTTCCATATCTGCCTCTCTTAAAACAACGTTGAATTGTTCCTCCCGCAACTGAGCCTTTGCCCTGTCTTACTTTCTGATTCTATATTTAACAACAAGTCTTGTTGTGAGTGGGGACAGGGAAACATTCACAACTAAAATATTTCCACCAAAGGGAAACTCCACCTTAACACAATCCATACATATACAATTACTTATTGATATTGGTTTAATGGTAATTTGTTAAAAAAAATTAAGAAATACACTAATACAAAAATAAATACAAATCAGAAGAAATCTGAAACTTAATAGAATATGAAACAAGAAGTTTAAAAAAACTTACATCTTGCCTGAAGAAGGGACCTGAGTTGCCTTGTCATTTTGCTTGACTAGTATTAAAAAATATTCAGAAACACGGAGACCAACATCCTAATATAATAACATTGTCAAACATGCTTAATCCAGTTCAGGGTGGCAGGCAGCTGGAGTTTATCTCAGCAGCACTGTGCACAAGTCTAGGACAATCCTGGACAAGGTGCCAGTTCATCACAGCACACTCTCACAAACACACATACACAGACTTACACACACTCACAATAAGCCAACTCAGAATCATTTGATCATCTCTTATACATCAATGGAAGAGAAACATTATCAGCAAATATCACAGGTTAATACTTGGTAGTGGTAATGAGAAGGCAAAACTTATGCTAAGTAAAATCTTTTAAGTTCCAAAAGCATTTCATAATAACTGGCAACCTTTGGAATGACGTCACTTTTCATTTTGACAGGTGCGGTAATTTCATTCTTACGCTTCCGTTCTGCTCAAGCCTTACTTATTCAAAAATCATTTTTGTCTTCTATTTATGAAAAGGTGTGACAAATCTTTCTCAGGCATATTTGCCAGCCTGTACTTTTCTTGCACACTTCTACTTTGTTTGCTTGTCAATCATCTTGTTTCTAAGCATTTTAGCATCTTCAGCACTACACCCCAATCTCCTGTAATTCTATTTCTCATGTATAGAAATATTTCAGATGGAAATGAAAGTGCAGAACAAATATTATTTGTGTCAATTTATCACATATGACCCCTCCATTATATCAACATTAGCTATACCATCTTGATATGTTGTGATGCCCATGTACTGTATTGCAAAGTGACATTCAAATGTCATTAATTTTGGATTACCAAATTCTCCTTAGTCTGACACTTTTCCCTTCTTTTTCAATGCAAGCTTCCTCTAATTTTAAAACCTGAGTACATCCATTAGACTTTACTATTGAATTTCATTTGGATAGACATGTTTTTTTGGAATGTACTTTTCAATAAAAAAACATGAGATGTGGGAATAATGTTAACCTAAGCATCAAAAGCTTGACATATACCTATATTCTTCAGGAGGCAGAATAATATATTAAATATTGTATTATTGAAATATTCCATTAAAAATCCATTAAAATTTAAATGCTCTAAGTCTGAATAGCCAGATATAAAGCCAACCAAATGAAAATTTATGTTTTAAAAGTTTTAAACAGAAATATACATTTTCAGTTTATTTTTTAGTCTTGAGAATATTTCAACTTCCTAATAAAATGACTACTGCAAACCTATAATTGGTTCGGACAGTTTTTTAAAAATGACATTATACCAGTGGTTTCACAAAAACAAAGTTATACAGTACATGTGAGCAGCTGGAATAATCCCCTTGAAAGTCCATCTTTTACCCGAGTATACTTATACAGTATAGGGAGATAAGAGAACCAGACACTGTCCTGGTGTTACTAGACACAGAGCAGAAATAAAATTTGGACAGATGGTGAGTCCATTGCCTGGCATGCGGAGCCATCTTGAAGTCACCAGATAATCCAACCTACATATCTTTTCATATGCAAAAATAAACAATGTATCCAGAGGAGAATGTGAAAACTCCATGAGAAGCTGCCAGATGGGACATAAAGCTAGTGTTTTTGGAGCTAGGAGACCAATTTGCTAATGCTTTCATTGTATGGAGCCATGCACTAGATTTGATGTAAGATATTTTAATCAACTAAATGGTTAAACATACAAAATAAATACTGAAAAAGCTAACATGGTTTTAATGTCATGTTCATCCATTCATCCATCCATTCCTTGAACCCCTTAATCTAGTTGAGGGTCACAGTAAACTGGATAAAATAGGTAAATTCAATAGCAGGCAAAGTATGCAGACTAGGTGACATTTGGCATTTAGTAGCAGAATAAAACTACAGCGGGGAATATAAGTATTGAACATGTCAACGTTTTTCTCAGCAAATATATTTCTAATGGGGCTATTGACATGGATTTTTCACCAGATGTTGGTAACAACCCAAGTAATCCACACATACAAAGAAATCAAAACAAATAAGTCCATAAATTATGTGAAATAAAGTGGAATGACACAGGGAAAAAGTATTGAACACGCTTACTGAAATTTATTTACTACTTAGTAGAAAAGCCTTTGTTGGTAATGACAGCTTCAAGACACCTCCTGAATGGGGAAGACAGTCGCATGTATTGCTCAGGGGTGATTTTGGCCCATTCTTCCACGCACTCTGTCTTCAAATCTTGAAGGTTCCAGGGGCCTTCTTCTATGAACTCTGATCTTCAGTTCTTTTTTCCATAGATTTTCAATTGGATTCAAGTTGGGTGATTGACTGGGCCATTGTAGCAGCTTAATTTTCTTTCTCTGAAACCAATTGAGAGTTTTTTGGCTGAGTGTTTGGGATCCTTGTCTTGCTGAAATGTCCACCCTCGTTTCATCTTCAACATCCTGGTAGATGGAGCAGATAGTTCACATAACAGAAGGTGGGAGCGGAGGATGCCATCATCTACATGCTACACCGATCCCTCTTGGACAGAGGCAGTGGTGCTGTAAGAATTATGTTTCTGGACTTCTCTAGCGCCTTCAACACCATCCAACTTCTGCTCCTTAGGGACAAGCTGACAGAGATGGGAGTAGATTCATAGCTGGTTGTATGGATCGTGGACTATCTTAAAGACAGACCTCAGTATGTGTGTCTCGGGAACTGCAGGTCTGACATTGTGGTCAGCAACACAGGAGCTGGTCAACCTATATACATCGGACTTCCAATACAACTCGGAGTCCTGCCACGTGCAAATGTTTGCTGATGACACTGCTATCGTGGGCTGCATCAGGAGTGGGCAGGAAGAGGAGTATAGGGACCTAATCAAGGACTTTGTTAAATGGTGCGATTCAAACCACTTACACCTGAACATCAGCAAAACCAAGGAGCTGGTGTTGGATTTTAGGAGGACCAGGCCCCTCATGGACCCCATGATCATCAGAGGTGACTGTGTGCCGAGGGTGCAGACCTATAAATACCTGGGAGTGCGGCTGGATGATAAATTGGACTGGACTGCCAATACTGATGCTTTGTGTAAGAAAGAACAGAGCTGACTATACTTCCTTAGAAGGCTGGCGTCCTTCAACATCTGCAATAAGATGCTACAAATGTTCTATCAGACGGTTGTGGCAAGCGCCCTCTTCTACGCGGTGGTGTGCTGGGGAGGCAGCATAAAGAAGAGGGATGCCTCATGCCTGGACAAACTGGTGAGGAAGGCAGGCTCTATTGTAGGCATGGAGCTGGACAGTTTGACATCACTGTCCTGCTCCACTGACAGACTGAGGAGATCGTTCCTCCCCCACACTATGCAACTCTTCAATACCACCCCCTTGGGGGGGGGGTAAACGTTAACATTATTCAAAGTTATTCTCTGTCTGTATACCTGACCAGACTATATTCTCTCAGGATTTCATTGGCTTGTCCAATTGTTGTGTAGCAAACTTTAAATGAGTTTCAACATGCTTTTTCTTCAGCAGTGGAGTCTTGGCATGGCAGTTGACTGCATTACTTATCGGTTTCTTTTAAACAACTGTGCCTGCTAATTCCAGGTCTTTCTGAAGCTCTCCGCAAGTAGTCCTGGGCTCTTGGACAACTCTTCTGATTATTCTTTTGACTCCTCTGTCAGAAATCTTGCAAGGAACACCTGGTCATGGCTGGTTTATGGTGAAATGATGTTCTTTCCACTTCTGGGTTATGGCCCCAACAGTGCTCACTGGAACATTAAGAAATTTGGAAATATTTCTGTAACCAATGCCATCAGTTAGTTTTGCGACAATAAGGTTTGAAGGTCTTGAGAGAACTCTTTGCTTTTACCCATCATGAGATGCTTCTTGTGTCACACTTTTGTGATGAAAAACCTTTTTATAGGCCATCAATTAGGACTAAACCAACTGACATAATTTACACTGATAGGGGGCAGGATTGCTTTCTAAATACTGACATATTTCAGCTGCTTTCTTGGCTTTCCATGCCTTTTTACACCTCCTTTTCTTCAAGTGTCCAATACTTTTATTCCTCTGTCATTCCACTTTATTACACATAACTTAATTCATGGACTTATTTGTTTTGATTTCTTTGTACAGTGGTGTGATAAACTATTTGCCCCCTTCCTGATTTCTTATTCTTTTGCATGTTTGTCACACAAAATGTTTCTGATCATCAAACACATTTAACCATTAGTCAAATATAACACAAGTAAACACAAAATGCAGTTTGTAAATGGTGGTTCTTATTATTTAGGGAGAAAAAAAAATCCAAACCTACATGGCCCTGTGTGAAAAAGTAATTGCCCCCTTGTGAAAAAATAACCTAACTGTGGTGTATCACACCTGAGTTCAATTTCCGTAGCCACCCCCAGGCCTGATTACTGCCACACCTGTTTCAATCAAGAAATCACTTAAATAGGAGCTGCCTGACACAGAGAAGTAGACCAAAAGCACCTCAAAAGCTAGACATCATGCCAAGATCCAAAGAAATTCAGGAACAAATGAGAACAGAAGTAATTGAGATCTATCAGTCTGGTAAAGGTTATAAAGCCATTTCTAAAGCTTTGGGACTCCAGCGAACCACAGTGAGAGCCATTATCCACAAATGGCAAAAACATGGAACAGTGGTGAACCTTCCCAGGAGTGGCCGGCCGACCAAAATTACCCCAAGAGCGCAGAGACGACTCATCCGAGAGGTCACAAAAGACCCCAGGACAACATCTAAAGAACTGCAGGCCTCACTTGCCTCAATTAAGGTCAGTGTTCACGACTCCACCATAAGAAAGAGACTGGGCAAAAACGGCCTGCATGGCAGATTTCCAAGACGCAAACCACTGTTAAGCAAAAAGAACATTAGGGCTCGTCTCAATTTTGCTAAGAAACATCTCAATGATTGCCAAGACTTTTGGGAAAATACCTTGTGGACTGATGAGTCAAAAGTTGAACTTTTTGGAAGGCAAATGTCCCGTTACATCTGGCGTAAAAGGAACACAGCATTTCAGAAAAAGAACATCATACCAACAGTAAAATATGGTGGTGGTAGTGTGATGGTCTGGGGTTGTTTTGCTGCTTCAGGACCTGGAAGGCTTGCTCTGATAGATGGAACCATGAATTCTACTGTCTACCAAAAAATCCTGAAGGAGAATGTCCGGCCATCTGTTCGTCAACTCAAGCTGAAGCGATCTTGGGTGCTGCAACAGGACAATGACCCAAAATACACCAGCAAATCCACCTCTGAATGGCTGAAGAAAAACAAAATGAAGACTTTGGAGTGGCCTAGTCAAAGTCCTGACCTGAATCCAATTGAGATGCTGTGGCATGACCTTAAAAAGGCGGTTCATGCTAGAAAACCCTCAAATAAAGCTGAATTACAACAATTTTGCAAAGATGAGTGGGCCAAAATTCCTCCAGAGCGCTGTAAAAGACTCATTGCAAGTTATCGCAAACGCTTGATTGCAGTTATTGCTGCTAAGGGTGGCCCAACCAGTTATTAGGTTCAGGGGGCAATTACTTTTTCACACAGGGCCATGTAGGTTTGGATTTTTTTTTCTCCCTAAATAATAAAAACCACCATTTACAAACTGCATTTTGTGTTTACTTGTGTTATATTTGACTAATGGTTAAATGTGTTTGATGATCAGAAACATTTTGTGTGACAAACATGCAAAAGAATAAGAAATCAGGAAGGGGGCAAATAGTTTTTCACACCACTGTATCTGTGGATTATTTGGGTTGTTACCGACATCTGGTGAAAATTTCATGTCAATAGCTCAATTAGAAATATATTTACTGAGAAAAAAGTTGACACGTTCAAAACTTATTTTCCCAGCTGTGTATAGATATAAGTGACCTTTCATCATGTGGAGAACTGCACAGGTAGCATCCACAGAATACCCGCTAAAGATCAAATTGGTTGGCTTCTGGCCAGTTGGAGGTGGGGATCTGAAGAAAAACAGCATAAAATTACCAATTCAGGATATTAAATGGAGAACAACATGGATTCAGGGAATGCTACTGGACTGTACACTAGCTCATATGAGTTGTTGAATATATTTCTGCAGGCTATAATGGAATACTCCACCCAAAAATGGTATTTTTAATATTTATTAGATAAAATTGATGGCTGGGAAAAGATTATTAATCTCATGTTTTCATGCAAAATTGTGATAAACAGGTTTTTGATATAATATAAGTCAAATGTGACCAACACTGAACAACAGCAAACAATAACAAAATATGCATGAAAAAAATCTCATTTTGCACAATCAACATGTGAAGTCATCCAGTCTTACGCTCCCAATGTCCTAAACACATGTATTTTTAGTAAAATATTTATAAATAAGTCACTTTTGGAAAGCGTTCTTGTGAACTACAATGGATTGTTCTGAGACATGAACAAGGAATTTGAATAGTTACATTTACATTTATATCTGTTGAGCTTATTTAATGACAGGGTGTGAAACTGCATGGATGAATTGTCCTTCTGCTTGTTGAAACATCTTGGATATGCACAAGTCCCAGGCATATTCTCTTCCTGATACTGTTTTCATTTGCCTTTTTTAAACTTTTAATCTTTAGTAGGAACCATCTCTTGGTGAACTTTGCACTTTAACTGTCATGTGAAATGCTACATCAGCCTATGAATAAGCTGTTACTGGGCTGGACGTTTGACTGATGAGTGAGGCACTTTAATTCAAATGCTCATTTGTGTCTGTGCACATTCCATTTTAGTTCACAACAGTATTTCACAGTAAATATTTTAGTAAAACTGCATGTATTTGGGACATTGTGTGCAAACTGTACAACTTGAGGACCCCACATGTGGTTTATGTGACACTGTAAGGTGAGATTTTTAATAGACTTTTTGATATTGTTTGTTGTCCAGTGTTGGTCGCCCTAGATTTATACTGTATCCGATTTTTTTTTAATCTCCAATCTATATAAGCATGAGAATAAATTTTTTCCTAGGCAATAAACACAAAATATATGAGGTAAGTAACAAACAAAAATATCACTTTTGGGTATAGCATTCCTGTGACACATACAGAGAAACAAATTTCCTTGATATCAACAAAGCATTAGACAAGATAGGGCGGCATTGTGGCGAAGTGGGTAGCGCTGCTGCCTCGCAGTTGGGAGACCTGGGGACCTGGGTTCGCTTCCCGGGTCCTCCCTGTATGGAGTCTGCATGTTCTCCCCGTGTCTGCGTGGGTTTCCTCCGGGCGCTCCGGTTTCCTCCCACAGTCCAAAGACATGCAGGTTAGGTGGACTGGCGATTCTACATTGGCCCTAGTGTGTGCTTGGTGTGTGGGTGTGTGTTGGTGGGTGGTGTCCTGCAGTGGGTTGGCACCCTGCCCAGGATTGGTTCCTGCCTTGTGCCCTGTGTTGGCTGGGATTGGCTCCAGCAGACCCCCGTGACCCTGTGTTCAGATGTGTATAGAAATCAATACCAAAATGAGCTCAGCTATTCTAAAGTGCAGGAGCCCTGACTAACATATGATGAGCAGTCAAAATCAAAACATGCAATGGCAAGACTCTGTCAAATATGTAGAAGCATGAAAATCATTCAGTTATGCACTTTTTTTTTTAAAACAGGCAAAATAAATGTTACAAAGAAACTGCTACTTCACAGAAGTATAACTGAATCACAAATGCTCCATGCCTTCCCAGTATGGGGGTCATACTGCTAGATGTTACATCCAACCACTACCAAGTCTCCAAATCCTATAGTTCTAGATGCTGCTTAGTAAGTTACAATAATCTAATTTATCAGGATTCCAAATCTCAAACATAACACAACTACATTAAAATTTTGAGACAAGCTATATACACAGTTGAGTAATCGCCATGCAAATAATGTTAAAATGATGGTAAACTAAGATGGCTCTCATCACCAAGCACTCAAAAGACTAAGAGCAATACTAGAGGACTGCCACATGAAAGCAGTGAAAAACTGACAAAAAATGTACAACAGCATAACAAACAACTAACAAAATCTCAATAATGCTCTGCGCAATGTCACGCACGAGTGCATGAGGAGCAGCTTAAGGACCCGACGCGCAACGCGAAAGTCGTGCCAGGTGACAATGGCGGGGTACTAACCTCTCTCTCTCTGTTTCCATAGAAAAGATGAAGCGCCGCTGCCATAATCCTTCCTGGACAACTCCAAGAAACACAACACTTCCAGGTCCCTTTCTCTCCTCTGGTACCCCTCTGATGGTGTCAACCACCCATCCACCACCACGTCTTCCCAGCATTCCACACTTTTAATTTCCGGTCCGGCTCCTTAAATTGTCTGTATAACCGCCCTTTCATGTCTGATGATTTCTTGTTTTGTTTTTTGTCTGATGATTTCTTGTCTTGACCTTGTTTTGTTGCAGTATATGGGGCCACAAACCCCAAACCTTTATGACCTTGTATTTGTCGTTATTACAGCAGACACGAAGGAGAAAAGAGGCAAAGTCTTGGTCCTTGATTTTAAGAGAATATTCCAGTCAGGAGTTCCATGTGTCAGCAGACTGGAGCAACAGACGGAATGGAGGAATGGAACGAGAGATGTTCAAGGAGCTGAAACAGCAGGAAGAAACACAAACAGAGAGCAGTATGAGTTAGTGGCGTCCCTGTTTGGTGCTCTACAGGCTTTAAAGGGCATCTCCTGAAGTCCATGAATAGCAGATGTAGTGTAATCACCATCATGGCCATTAACAACTGCAGCCTATGATGGCTACTAGGCTCAGGAAGTGCCTTAAATGAATACTTCTATGTAGGATCTTTAACTCACAAGAGGTGCTAGTGTTCCAATTCTTCAATGTATCACACTGCGGGACCTGTCAATATACATAACTGCACAAAAATAACATTTACAGTTCTTAATGAAAATTTGTAGTTTGTAAATAACTATTAAATGCTAAATGCTATTCACGTTGGAGTTATTGACGATTGCCTGATTTGTACATTTTTATACTGTTGAGTACAGACTGCAAAATATGTAAAGTGTTTACTTATTTCTAAGTAATAGTCATATGATATAAAAGAAAAACAAAAACCTTAACAACTATGTGTGGAGTGGGGGTATCTTACTGGAAATTGCTGAAAGCCTTTCATGCATTTAAAACAATATGAGATATAATTATGAGACAACTGAATTGTCCCTAGGGAAGCTTTGCTGTCAGGTTCCAAGAAGACAGAACACCTTTTGAATATTAATAGAAATTAAGGAGAGATTAAGCATGAAATTATTTAAAGTGCCCATGCAAGAGTCAAATATCAAGCTTAATGTGAAGTTGGGAAATTGGATTTTCATTTTGCATTAAATATTAAAGTAAGGCCAGCAGGAATGTTTTCAGAGATTATGTCAACTGAACGAAAAAGACAGAGGAAGAAAAGACCACATGCTGACATTCACAATCAAAATATACCTTGGATCTTTCCATACTGTGTTTGTACAACAATGCAGAATACAGATAATTTGAAAACTATTTGAAAAGAAAATGTGATTTTTGTCAGAATAAGAAAAAAAAAAGCGAAAGGATAATTTGAAGAGTCTCTTCTTAGAAATCCCAAAAAGCACTCTGATGAACACAGAGTAACACATACAGTTATATGCTGCTGATGGACTGTCTCATTTTCCACTATGAGCTTGAAGTTCTGTTATATGTACTTATTTTTTATGCCTTATTTTTTTTACTTTTGACTGTGTAACCTATAAATGTCAAATATCTTATAGTTAGACATTCACAAAATACCAATTTCAAAGAGCTGAAATCACAAAAGAAATTATTTTATTCATCTCATTAAAATACAGACTCATCCTAAGATGCCTATATATTAAATAATAGCAGTAATTCTATATATTTGTACAAAGCTTTTATTAGTGAAGATTTTTTGCACTTTTGTAACTGTCCTCTTAAAGATACCTTATAGCTACCTACGGGTGCTCTTCTAATTAGGTTTTGGTCATTCTGGTCTTTAGAAACATTTAAGATGCATAATTACCCAGAAGATAAGTTAAATCTGTTAATACTCACATATAACAATGCTAAAGGATTGCAGGATGGCTCATCATCATCAGTCTAATCATTCTATTCAGTGTGATGGCTAATCATCAGTCAGTCTATACATACAATGCAGCCTTTCTTTCATGATGGACATCTTTATAAAGTGTTTTACCTCTATGCCACCATATGGAGATACAGATAATTAACAAAATAAAGAAAACAAAACAGCTTCAGTAAATCTTGGCCTAGAGTCTTTGAGGCTGGAACTATATTAGAGGCATAAAACACAGTTATTTTACGATAGATTCTGTTTTATTAGGTATTTTGATGATAATGGAGGAAATCACTGTTGCAGACACAGTTCCAGACCTCTCCTAAGTGCTCAATTAGGTTGACATCTGGTAACTGGGATGGTTATATTCTTATGCTTTCAAGCCATTAATTGACCATTTGTAACCTTTGGATGGAGGCAGTGTCATCCTGAAGAGAAGATACTGTCATCCTTTACTATAACACAAAAATTAATTCAGAAATATTTTGTGTTTATTGACATTTACGTTTCCTGTCTAGGTAGACTTACAGTAAACCATGTAAGGGAAATGCGACTTAAACCATAACCCTTCTATATGGAAAGAAATCTTTCAGGTTTGTAGATATCTTTTTGCCTGCTCATCAAACACATGCTGTCATTCATGTTTTAAGATGAAGAGGAAGGATAACTCTTCTCACTAGATGACTTTTTACCACTGCTCAAAATCACTGAAAAATTTTCTTTGGACAAATGCTGCCAACATAATAAGTACTTCACAATGCCCAGCACTTTATACCTGCCTTTTAGTATGATATGCATTACTTAATCTTAATGAACACATTTGTGTTCAATGTAAATTGCATCTCTAATTAAACAAAGTGTTTATTTTGTTTTGTAAATTAATGTAATTTGTCATGGAAGTACTGTGTAATCAGAAAAAATGAAAAAGTCAAGGTGAAATATTTATCCAGTCCCACATGCTTTCTTCATCTTAGAAATATTGATTTTCAGAGCATTGAGAAGGCCATTGACCACTTACATCAAACAGAATTGACTGTTAAAATAATTTTCTCTCATGATGTAAATCTCATTTGCTTACAAACACATCCATTCCATCCAGTCAGTCATATACAGTATTTTACTGAACTCACTTATTTGAATTAGCTAAAAAGTGTGCAGCAAAGAATACAACCAAAACTAAAAAAGGATGTTCATACTGTACACCCCCAATCCTTAAACCTCTGCAATGGCTTCCTGTTAAATTTACAGTAAAATGTAAAAGTCTCCTTTTACACAAAACGTTAAAGGCTTATCGTTTCATTCCTTACATTAGCAAACTTCCTAGTTATTATAATTAAGGTGCATGTCTTTGACAAATTATAAAAAAATGTAACCAAACTCTGGAGTAATCTAATCATTTAAATCAAGACTTAAGAGTCATTATTATTCTTGTTAAAGATTCTGTGTTCATTTTTTCATAAGACTTCTCCATTCTGTTTTTCATTTCAGCATCTTATCAATGTCACTTCAAGTTCCAAACAGTACATATGTCATCATCAATGGTGGCTCCATTGTCAAAGCTTCATGGTATTCTCCTGGAATAATTGTCATTTGCCTAATCAGTGATTAGATTAGATTAGATTAGATTAGATTAGATTAGATTAGATTAGATTAGATTAGATTAAATTAGATTAGGTTAGGTTAGGTTAGGTTAGATTAGATTAGATAAAATTAATTTTATTATTCCCATGGTGAAATTCAGATACATACAGCAGCAGAACCATAAAAAAGAAAGATATGTATTCACAGTACAAATAACTCAGTCAGTCTATCAATCAACCAAATGATTGACAAGCAAAAATAAATAAACACATATTGTGCAGATATTTCAAAATGAATTTAACGAGTGCCCTGGGAAGAAGCATTGAATTGCCTGATAGCAGTTAGCAGAAAGGACTATGATGGCATCCAGTTTTGCCACTATCTTCTTTTATACCGCAGCTTCCAGTGTGTCCAGGGTTTGCCCTGTGATGTATTGCAGAATGTCCACAGTAAGGCTAGGGGACGAATTGACTTAGACGGAAAAGGACTACATTTTTAGACAATTTAAAGGAATACTCTACCCAAAAACAGCATTTTTTGATATGTTCCTTACCCTATATATGTTAAAGAAAAAAAAAAATTTTAATCTATTTTTTTTCATGCAAAATGGAAAGAAATAAAAGGTTGTGATATAATAGAAGCTAATGGTGACCATTGCTGTAAAATGGCAATATGAAAAACAGTCAAGGCAAAAATAAAAAAATAAATCTTAACGTTACTTGTGCCAGTTTTCCAGTGGCATGCTCAAAACATGCAAAATATGTTTTTACTACTAATACTAATACCACAAATTTTTTACTACTGCTTTGTAGAGAAACGGCAAGCAAAATGACACCTTTTATTGGCTAACTAAAAAGATTACAATATGCAAGCTGTCGAGGCAACTCAGGCCCCTTCTTCAGGCAAGATGGCCTGAAGAAGGGGCCTGAGTTGTCTCGAAAGCTTGCATATTGTAATCTTTTTAGTTAGCCAATAAAAGGTGTCATTTTGCTTGGCTTTTCTCTACATTCATAATGGCTAACACAGTACAACACCCTAGTATTACTACTGCTTTTTAATACTTATTAATTATTGTTAAATATATACTTCTGCAAAAGTCAGCACACATCATAAAAAGGAAACCTATTACTAAACTAATACTTTGTGGGACTGCCTTTTTAAACTGAAGACAAGACTCTTGACAAACTATTGAGGGAGCTTTTTATTATTGTCTGAAGTATACAGTACATGTGTATCTGTCCATCTTGTCCAAATAAGGAGTAACAGCCTCTATGGATGAAATGAAAAAATCAGACTTATTTCCTAGTGACTTTCATGTTCCATGAAACCAGCTACATCAGACACAAAGCTGAAAACAACTCTAGATGGGTCACCAGTCTAGCACAGAACACTTGGACAGATGCACCCACTCTTGTTCTTACGATAAAAAATAACCAATTATACTGGTTTGTTCTGCCCAAAGTACTCAGGTAGAGAATACAGCAAAGAATGCACTTACACTCAGATAATCCATCCAACCATCTATCTATTGTCTATTCCCACAAAGATATAATTCTTAATTTCAAAGGAATAATGAATTCATTTTCCTCAGTAGCAGCCTGCTGGTTGTCCAAAACCACTTGCCAGAACAAATGTGTAAATAAATGTGTAAACATTTGGAATGAGGCCTCCATGGGGGTAATGACCCTGACCCATGGTACCTTTACTGCACACGTGCCCCTCCCTGAAATCAGTTCTGCATGGGTGGGATTTACAGAAGATATAGAGATGTGTATTGTGGTACTACTTTTCAAAGTATCATAAAATATAGTGTCCTCTAAACTAGTTTGCTAAGGACTGCGTAGACACTTAGATCTGTTCATAAATATATATATATATATATGAAATACACTTTTGGCCAGTAGCCATTTTTGTATGTGCAGTTCATCATAAGACTACTCTACTTTCATGCTTTTCTGCCAAAAAATAAACTGTCTCATGTTCAGATTTACTCTATTGTGAAGAAGGGGGCTCTGTACACCCCTGGCGGACGCGGTCGCTCCTCCGAGGCCCCCTCTTGAATGCTGTTGCAATGGGAACAAATACAGTATGCCTCCTCTTTGCTCTGTTAGATGCTCGGCTGCTGCTGATGTGTCACATGATATGCTTCTCGTGTAGCACTTCGTATATTTAAAAGCCTGTACAGCTCCTGTCCTTTTTGCTCATTGCATTGTTTCTCTCTCCTACCCCAGACGTCCTCTGCTCCTGTTGGGGGTCCCGCTCCCAATGCGCAACCCTTTGAAGAGGAAGATGTTTTTGCATTCTTTTAATTGAGAGATGAAACTGTCTTCTCTGTCTACATACAGAGTTCGTTTTACTTCTGAAAGAGTCATATGTCCATTTGAAGTGTCTAAATAAAGTTTACCAACACAGCATCCATCTTCCGACTACACATCTAAACAAATAACTAAAGGAAGTTAACATCACTATCTAGTTGAAAACACAAACATGCCATGCCAGAATATAGCACCTCTCAAATGTGTGGGACTGACCAACTGTCTGTCTTTATCATTGCCACGCTCATTACATTGTACAATTAATCATTAAGCTTTAGATACATTGTCCTACAGAGCTCCTGAATTAATTACACCAATTTAGCTTTTGATTTTTTCTCAGTGTCAAGTAATTTACTCAGTTTCTTTTGTCTTTACCTGAAACCCCAGTGGTTTAAAGTGTACAGACTGGAGACATTGGGAGCAGGTGGTTTAGGAAGAAGCCCAGAAGGCGGAGCTTTTGCAGCAATGGATTTCACCACTAGTCACTACAGACTTTTTAATGAGTTGTCCTACCAGACATACAGTATTCTCATTCAAGATTCACTTTTGGCCCCTATACAGTATTCCCATTTCCTGTAAATGCTGGCAGCAAGAAACTTCGGTTGATGCCCCTACAGGGATGTCTTGCCCTTTTGCAAAATATGGGCCAGCTGTCTGACAATGATACCTGGAGTTACCAAAGAGAGCTCTGGGTAAACAGCCCCAGGGGGTTTGTAGGGCTTTGTCTGTTACTGGAAGTGCTTCAGAGTTAACTCGTAATGACCTTGGAAGTACTGTATGGATCAGGCTTGTAAAAGCCATTGCTCTAATGAACTTAGAATAATGTGGAGAAGTAGTGTGTTAAAGAAGTTGTGAAAAAGAAAAAGAAACATTTTAAAAATAAAGTAACATGATTGTCAATGTAATTGTCGTAGGCTTATTTTAGCATTGAGAGTGAATGTTATGATTGTAAAGAGTTTAATTTATGTTTGTAATTGTTGTGTATGAGAAATGCACATTTTTAGGATGTAAGGATCTCTTTGTAAACAACGTTTGCAGTTCTGCCCTCGGGCTGTAAAATGACCAAGCTGTCTGCAGAGCTTACTCTTAAGCATGCAAAGTACAGTTGGCCATGTGAGAAGCAATCTTGTGTTAAGTCAATGACGACGTTTTTTAGAGTCTGGCCCTGTGACTTATTTATTGTCATAGCGAATCAGACCCTTACTGGAAATTGGAGGCATTTGAATTGGAATGGGAGGTCAGAGGGTATGAAAGGGATGCAAGGAATAAATACAGTCTCCCCTGAGCCAGTTCCAGTGAAGACAGTTGCCTCAATGAGGTTCTTCTGCAGAGATTTGATCTGAAGCCTGAAGCCGTTACAATGTTTTGGTGGTTGTAAGTTTTGTAGTAACATAATTGGTGTAGGGTATGTGGAGGCAGTGTGAAGAAACTCTACTGGATAGTGCACCGCGTCCTCTAGTTCCACAACAGAGTCCACAGACATATGTTTTTGTTTTGGAAGTTAGATGGTGAAGGAAAATGGTATTTATATGTGAAGTCATGTCATTTTTTGGTGTTAGAATAGCTCTCTTCCTCAACCATGAGACATCCTTTTCATGCAGATTTTGTAGGTTGAGGTAAACATTTTCAATAAGGGTTTGTAAGGTATTCACCAGGAGACAGAGATTGTTAGGAACATTGATTTTATAGTTCTGTTCAATTAAATTGCTATTACCTATTTTGATGAGGAGAGCACCGAACTCTCTGGCTTTTTTGTCACAGTTCAAGTAAACCCTCGTGTTTATTCTTAAGGTAAGAACGTTGGTCCTAGGCCATAGGTATGAAGACTTCAGACATGCTTTAACTTCATCGGTGCGTGTTCCTCTTGGGGCAACTGGTAAGGTCTTGCGGAATTCTCCAGCCAGCAAGACTGTCAAGCCGCCCATCATTTTTGTCATGTTTCTGATGTCTTGTAGGGTCCTGTCTAAAGCCTCAACACCTGTTCTGTGTGCCATAGTGCATTCATCCCATACAATGAGCTTACAATCGTGCAGCACTTGCGCCATGGTGCTCTGCTTGGATATGTTACACATGGGGGAATCAGTATGGGTGAGGTTTAGAGGTAGCCTGAAAGGAGAATGAGCAGTCCTTCCAACCTGAAGAAGAGTCGCAGCAATGCCAGAAGAAGCTACAGCTATAGCAATGTTCCCTTGCAGAAGACGTGAAGGAAGGCAAACAATAACAGGCTTGAAGTGGTGGAGTAAAGAAGAAGGGAGCAATGAGTACAACGAACAGCTCAGGAAAGTAAGGAAGCGAGTGAAGAGGTGCATGAGCACGGGATGTTGTTAATATATTTAGGCAGGGAGCCAACCACTTGGTAGGTGCACGGACAGCGGCCATGCAGAAAAAGGAAAGGGGACCGGGGACGGCCCTTGTGCGTCTCTGCTGTGAAATAAATCCTCTTTTAATGGAAATAAGGAATGAAACCGCCAAAAGGAGAGGTCAGTTCCGAAAGTTCCTTATGGCATAATGGTGAGAACCGCCAAAAAGAAGACTTTATTTTCTAAAGTTTGTTACGGGGGCACGTTGCGAAATGAAACATACTTAACATTTGTAAGTACAGTGTAAAGGATGAGCATAGGAAATTTGGAAGTCGCAGAAATAGTGAGGAGGGGTTTCCCCTATCTATATATACAGTTTAGGGGGTACGCCCATTTCGCCCCCCTGGGTGTTGCAATAGGACACGAAACATATCTAACTTTTATAAGTTCATTACAAAGAATGAGCACGCGGAATTTCAGCTTTCCACCTATATGGAAAGTGGAAGAATTAGTGATGAGTCAGTGAGGGCTTTGCCATTTATATATATAGATATTCTCAAAGGGAAATTGTCTTTTCGCATGACCTTTGAGAGTCACAGTGCAGAATCAGCCATTGTACAGCACCCCTGGAGAAATTTTCATCTTAACGGCCTTGCTCACAGTCCCAACAGAATAGGATCCACTCTGACAGTAACAAGATTTGAACCTGCAACCTTCTAGATACCAGAGCAGATCCTTGGCCACACATTCACCATATACATTGTAACAAAAGGCGCTATATAGGCACCTGACCCGACACAGGTGCACACAGAGGCACATATAAAAACCAAGAAACTTTTATTTTCTTTACCTGTGGGGCACGTCTTCCCTGTGATCCGCACAGGCACAACCCAGTCCCAAGTACAAATAAACCACCACCAAAGCAAAGCACACTCTTCTTCTTCTTCTTCCACCACTCCTCCCAGGCAACCTTGTCCTCATCCTCCTCCCAACTCTGGCTCCGGAGTGGTGGCTGCTGGTCCCTTTTATAGTTCACCCAGAAGTGCTCCAGGTGCTTGATTGCCGAGTTCTGGCTGCACTTCCGGGTGTGGTGAAAACACTGCCCATAAGGACTCGGGAGTTCCAGCTGCAGCACCCCCTGGTGGCGGCCAACTCCAATTCCCATGGAGCCTTGCAGGAAACCGAGGCACTGCTCCAACCCAGGGGGGCGGCCATCTACCATCCAGGGGGAGGTATTGCACAGTCTATGGCTGCTCCCCCTGAGCATATAACAAAGGGTTATCCCGGCTGGTCATGGAACCCGGCCATCCGCCACAACATATACAATTCAGAGTTGCATAGGGCCAGAGCCTGTCCCTACACCACTGGGCACAAGGCTGATAACAACACTGGACAAGACTCCTTTACATCATCAAGCTCAGACGTACATACACTTGTACCCAAGCTGACTAAGCAGACTTTTTTTTAAAGCCATTAAAGGGTTCTTCTGTTATATGCAAATTAACTCAAGTACAACATTGAAAACCCCAGAAAGACATTGATTCCATATAATCATGTATAATGTAAAAAAACATTCCCAACAGAAGTAAGAAAGAAACATGCCCAAATTAGATTAGATTAGATTAACGTTATTAATTACGTGGGGAAATTCAGAAAAACACATTTTTATTTGTGAAATTCCAATATGGTCGTTTTTAATCTGCACCTATAGGTGGTGCCCCATGTGCCTTCTTCAAATGTCAAATGACATTTCCTTGAACATACTAGGATAAGCAAGGCTAACAGTCTTTGACTGAAGTAAACACTAAGCTTTATTTTTTTTTTACTGTAAGCAGCCAAACCAGACAAGATGTACTGTAAGTGATTCATCAAGATGAATCAAATGATCAGTGCCCATGTGACTTCAGCTATCACCTGAGCGTTCAAATCAAAGCACTAAGCACACCACTAATACAATCAGGGGAGTTGAGGGAGTAAACTCCAAGAGCTACAAAAGAAACACACAACCACATCTGAGAAGAAGCATGCGTGCAATCTATGCAGCAACTTCTTGACTATGAATGGTCAACATGGGAAAATAGCCACCTGTACATACTGAAATATCATTTTAATCTATTAAAAATATGAAATCATGCTACTCTGAGATTTTCCATTTGTGTAATATATTTTAGATAAGTACCGCTCATTTTTTAATAGCTTAAAAAGTAATGAACTAGAGTCCTGTCCAAAGTTGGATCTTGCATTGTAACCAAAGGTACGGTTTCTTCCCAAATTCCCAAAAAATTCACATTTACTTAAATGAAGACTCCAGTTTGGCTGTTTGACTTAGCCGGGTAACCAGGATAAGCCCAAGCAACCTTGAACTGGAATAGTTAGGTTTGAAAAATGGATGGATTAATTTTTGACAGCCCAGACAATTAATCAATTAATGCCTCAACTGTGAATAGAATATAATTATAAAACTGAACAAATAGATGAATGTTAAATTATTTATTAGTTATTTAAAATTCATTTAAAGATATTTAACATTTTTTAATATAGGAAGTGCCAAAAAATTGTGATACATACAAAAAAAAATAACATAATTTCTTCTGTCCATTTTCTGAAACCACTTATTCTTACATGCAGTACATACATTCATACATACATACTTACATACATAGATTGTTGAACCTGCTTAATTCAATTCAGGGTTGCAGAAGCTGTCACCGAACGCAGCAGCACTGGGATTTGGGGACAAACAACCTTAGAGAAAGTACCAGTCCAATGCAGAGCACAAATACCCGCCCCAGTCTCATGGCATCAAGAAATGTCTCTAAGGTGCCTTAAAATGCATCAGAGACGCTGTAAGTCATACTTATTTCCATCCGAGTTGCTGTCACTTTTCTTACCGTATCACCCTGTTCAGTGCTGTGTCACTTTGAAGCCTAAGATTAAGTGAAAAGAAACAGCCTAAGCCAGATGGGAAACCAGTTCATTACTAGCAAAAGAATTTTGTGTTATTGGAGAACAGATAGTCACCACACACTAAAGTATATTTAAGTCTGAAGATTTTAAGAAGAATTTTGTGATGTCTGTGTGTTGTAGGTTAATTGGGCTTTCTTTGCACTTTCCTGGCTTACAGCAATTGCATCTACATTAGAAGCTGAATATAGACTTCTCTCATCGGAATAATAAATTAAAAAACACACAAGCAGCAAAGTATTTCCTTCTTTTTTATTCTTCTTTTAAATTCACTAAACATTAAATATGGACAATAATGAAATATTTTATACAGATTTCATGCAGGCTACTTTTAAGTGATTATCAGCCTTTTGCTCAGACTAAGTGAAAATCTAATTAGTAATGACATATACAGTATCTCAGAAATGACCTGAGGTTCAGTTTCTTAAATGTAATACCACCTGGGAAAAGCATAAAGGTAAATGCATTTTCACCTATGGCACTGCAAACTCATGTTATTCTAACACATGTGCAAAGTATATTCTAAGAATTCTTGAGTGGCTCTTGTACATTTTTTTAGAGGAGTCTTTTATGTCTGCCATCTTTACTGGGACTACTTTTTGCTGTCCTGCAGATACATTGTTCAATACCAATAATTCTTTATAAAGATGTAAGGGTACTCAGGCTGGGGCTGAAATTTAAATGCACATTGGCTACCAATCATTGGAAATGGCAGCTTATTTTAAGAATTTGACAAGACAGCAAATAATAAAGCTCTCTAGTTACCTAACATATATACATATGTGTGAGTGTGTGTAGTGTATTTAAGTAGCCCAAGCATAAGCAGCACATACTTTTTTCTCAAAACTGTAATCCTCTCAACAAACATTCACACAGGAGAAAAATGCCATCATGTTTTAATGTGCAACATTTTGGATAAAGTTTACTGTATTAAGCTGCCTGTTAAAATGTTTTATGATTATGCAAACTGTAATAATGATAATCATTTTTTCCTTTATTCTGAATGATTTAAATAGAAAAGAGTCAGGACTTCATGCTGCTTGAAGAATGTACTTAAGGCTACAATTACTTTAAATGTGCTTGCTGTCATTCAGTATCACAGAGATCATGCATTTTCCATTTCTTTTTTAATCTATCACTTTTCAAGTGCACCTGTTCACACAAGATTTAATTCTGAAAACAGTATATGTGTAAAACTATCAAAGCAAAATTTTCTACAGCATTATGTCCTGCTCACAAAAATTAAGTCTGAAATGTGAAATACTGCTAATTAAATAATTAACAATGAATATCTGGTGTATCATGATAGCACAGGGGTTATCACTGCTGATTCAAGGTTCCTAGTAGCTCAGTGTACAGATTCTACACTCCAGAGAAAGTGTAAGCAACATGTGTGTGAGATAGCTTGGTGCTGCACCCCATGACCCTGCATTTGAATAAGAAGTTTTCAAAATGAATGACTGTACTTATATATATGCATACTCACAACATAAAGAATGAAGTGCTCTTCACACTTGTAAAAAAAATCTGCTTGCCACTAGGGGTTCTCTACTACTTCACAAATGCCAAACTGACATTCTGACGTGTGTCTGGATTTACCCACACACTTCTGCAGACAAGCTCTACATAGCGTCCTGTCAATGTGTGTATGTAGAAATGTTCGCAAGCCAGATGTCGATCCACATTTTCAGGATCAAGTCAACTCAATGAACTTTGACACATTTTACCGGGGAAAATCAGCACCACTAAAATATACACAACAATTTCCCTGATGCTCATATTTGAAAAGAAAAAGACAAACACAATCTATTTAAAGAATGGCTATAATAATATATTTTCTCTGGCAGTTTATTGAACTAATTCTGTTTAATCTCATCCTTTTTTGAAGGTGAGAAAACCTAAGTGAAACCAGAGAGAAACCTCAAGAAGAGAGGCTAAAAAATTATTTCACATCCTAGTAAAAGATTAATTGGAGCTCCTCTAACCAGAGCAGAGTACCAGCAAAGACTTTAATATAATGTTGTAGCTGAACAGAGCAATTAAGAGAAGGCAAAGAGAATAATACACTAGTTTATATGATATTATATGTAAGAATCTTCAACCTGCTCAATAATACATAGATTATTTTGACATACACTCTGTGACTGCCTTGCTACACTCAGACTTCCTTTCACAATGCACAAAAAATGTACAGTATACGGGCAAAGAAAACTTTATGAAGAAGGAGACCTGCACTCAATAACACCAAGTGTAAAAAAGAAAAAAAAAGTCCAAAATAGGAAAAGGGAAAATAATACTGCCTATATTGGGCATTGGGTTTTGGGCCAAGAAAAGAATATTACTTTTAGGGATTCTAAATTACAGAGTGTTTGCAGAAGATTGACCTTATGGTTCCCAGTTGTGGAACCTTTCATCTCTGCTACAGTCTGGACTTGTCTTTGTATTTGCGTTTTGAATTTGGTTCAGTGGGTTGTGTTATACCTTTATGACATTATTTTGGTACACTGTATTAATCCATAAGGGGAAACTGTCTTTTCACATGACTTTAGGCGGTCAGAGAGCAGGGTCAGCCATTGTACAGTGTCTCTGGAGTCATTTTCAGATTAAGGGTCTTGCTTAAGGGCCCAGCAGAGTAGGATCCCTTCTGGCAGTAATGGGATTTGAACCAGGAACCTTCCAGATATCAGCATAGATCCTTACCCTTAGAGTCAACACTCCTGATTATGTAGCACAGTTTATATCAGTTTGAAATTAGATGGGATTGAACCGGTCCATTTGGCTGTAAAGCTTGGGCAGCTTAGTGTGTTTCTATGATTTATATATAATGGTTGTTTAATATGAGTGATTTGGTGATAGGAAACATACATAGAGTCATCTTTAATAGGATCATTTTGTGTTTTTTCATATATTTTTTTCCCATAGATTTAGAAAAACTTGAGTAATTGACTAAATGGTACTTTTTCAGTGTTTATAATTCCATGCTTCAATGCCATCCATAATTAAATTGGTCAGACCGTATAAACAGGTACTGAATCTTTCATTGAGATTTTTTTGTAAGGTTACCTTGCTGGTTTCTCTTATAATCTCTAGAACACACTCAATGTATCTACTGGATGCCAGGCTCTTCTATTTATATTAGCAATGCTGGATATTTTTATTTCATACTATTCTCTTTCTTGGAGCTAATTACAACATTGAAAATGTGTCCAATTCCTGGAAAGTTTCTTAAAGTTTAGCTATATTTTTCTCTCTCTTAGTTCTAGGGGTGTGTTTTTTGTAGATTTCCAGTCTGACATGAGGATAATATTAATTGTTGGTATCCTGATTCACTAGTATTTAGAGATCCTGACTAAGGGTTATTAAAGAAAGCAGTGGCTGTGTATTCCTTTGCCCCATCTTGGGTTTAGGTTACCTATATGATGTTTGGGGAGCTAAGGAAGAGAATAAAGTAAACTCTGAATGCATCCAAAGTTCTTAATATCTCTATCAGTGATGTCTACAGAAATAGTAATTAGAGAATAAACGATGACAGCATTCAATTGGAGTCCAGGTCCATTGACCTCAAAGAACATTATAATATATCAACACAGGGCATTTATAAAAGAAATGCATGAAAAAGCCCTGGATATCACACCTCAGAACTCCTTGTTTTTATTCCTAAGTCATTAAACTGTCAACTTGCATACAGCCATGTACTTGACCAGTTAATGAGCAAAAATTATAAAATGACCACTGATTTTGTACTATGGAATCAATGTCATTGCCCTTGCAAATCTCAGTTTTGTTGTATTGTAAATCTGCCTGAGAGATATTTTATGTTTATAACTGATACACATTTTTTATTTATTTTTAAATTGATGTGGTTGTATATCTTTATATATAATATGCTACCGTGGCTGTTCGCTTGTCTGTCCAGGATTTTAAATCACCTTGTAGCTCGCAAACCGTTTGACCTATTGACCTGAAATTTAGTACACATATACTACATGACGTCTACTATACGCTTTCGGGGTGATGATTGACCTCCAAGGTTATTCCTCTTTTTATTTTTATTTTATTTTATTGTGGAATAAACTCTCGGCAGTGGCCAGCAGGACGGCCATGCGGCGCATGAGTATGGGCACCGTTCTCATCCCTACCACCATCACTTCCCCTACCTCTTCATATCTTAAATCATTCTTGAGGCAGATTGAACACTTAAGTGCCAGTTTAAGTGAAAAATTAAAGAAAACATACTAAGTAATTGCAACACAAACACAGACTTAATCAGTTTTAATGCGAAAAGATGCCGACGAAAGAAGAGAAGAAGCGGGACGCTAGGGTGGAGAAAAGAAGAGCTGCTCAGGAAGCAGCAAGTGCATCAACCTCTGAGCAAACGAATGCTAAATGTACAGAGAAAAAGTATGAAAACTGTGAATGCTCACGTCAAGTGTATTCATGCGTCATTACTGGTTTATTTAATATTTATTGTTACCATTGCTTTTTTTTAGTAATTTGTGTCTGATGTGTTGTAGTGCTACATTGAACTGTATTGTCATTGTTTATTTCTCTACCAGTGGCAATAGCAACAGATATTTGTCATGGAACTGAACTGAACAGTAGAAATGGAACTGAACAAGACTGAAGTTGCTTCTGCGTTATGTCAGGAAGAAAAAAAAACTCACAAAAAAAAGAGCCTTCTACCAAAGTAGAACCTAACAAAACTGTGGAAAACATGGCCAGAAACTGAAGATTTAAAAGTTGAGTTAGCTAGCCAGCTAGCTAATATAAGAAAGGGTTTAGAATTAAGATCAGCCCTCTGCTGTAAATGTTTGTGAACAACACCTAAAATACAGATATGCAGGCTTTTACTTTCTTTTTTGGTAGGCACATATAAACACATTAGAAGTTTTCAAAGTACAACAGACTTTGAGTTGCATCTGCCATATGCCTATACTGAAGATCATTGTATTTTTACAGAAAAATTGTCTCATATCCTCATAATATAAAACCCTTTATTATAGCTGGATTGTTTCAATTTTCATTAAGGAAGGTCTATGCATATTCAGAAATCAGTGAAGGTCTGCTCTGGTTGTCTAAGTCACAGCATATTCATTTGGTATAATAATGTAATTTACATAATGGTCATTACCTACAAAACTAAAAATCATTTAATATCTAAAGCCATGTCCTTGAGAATGGAGCTGCACAAGCTGACTGCTGAAGAGTTACTTTCCCAGTACATTTAGACTCTTCAATGACTGCTTTAGCAATTTTCAGCTGTTCATGCATAGCTACAAATTTTAATTTTATTGCTTAACAGCTTTATTAACACACAAAGCACACGAAAAGAACACAGAGAGAACAGAGATTTGCATTCTTTAAACATAACATGTACAGTATATGTCTTTGTTAATGTAATACATTTGACTTTCCCTGATGCTATCTTGTAAAAATAAATACACAAATTAAAAAACAATGCAATATATGTAAATGCAAGTAATAAACAGCATTATATTAAAAAAAATCTTAATTATTTTAAACCACAAATAACAAACACTGACCTTTGCTTTCCAGAGAATTTCTGAAGTCAAATAATTCTCAATCTGTATATCCCTTGCCCTGTTCAGCTGTCTTCTTTCAACCTTCAAGTAGTTCTCTATGATTTTTTTCTCATCATTACCCCCCTCAAAAATAACAGAAAGAGTGCCAAGGGCAGCAAGCCAGGCATTTTTTATTTTTATTTTTTTGCATATGATAAAAACTGTCATAGTGTGGCAATTACTATCATATGCCAGTGACTTCCAAAATAGTCCAGAACTATTTTCCTATGCTTTATTTTTTGATTCTTTCAATTTTTAGTTTGCCTTGGGCACTGACAATAGGCGCTCAGTGGCTGCCAATTCCTGTCAGACACATGTCAAGCATATGGCAAAATGTGCCAACTAAGTTAATTCTGCAAAGACCCAAACAGAAAAGCTCAACTTTAACAGCTATTATTACCAAAAATAAGAGACAAGAAAAAAAAACCCTAACAAACATCATTAGTATAAATATAGTCCAATTAAGAAGCTAGGCAATATTCATAAAATTTACAAATAAAATCTATTCAAAACATTTTGTATGGAAGCCAAAAATGCATCCATAAATGTGTTTTTTTTTTCTTTGATATTAATTGAATTAATCTTTCATTTTGCATATACTCTATTTAAAGGTGAACTACTTTTAATAAGAGAAGTTTTAGAATCGTAAAAACTACACATGAAAGCAATACATTAGCATTTTGTCTTACTTTTAGAAACAGTGAATGTGAAGAATTCAAGAATGTACATTATTCAATCTGAAATTTAGGCCTAATTCTGAATATATATATATATATATATATATATATATATATATATATATATATATATATATATATATATTAATATATTATCAGGCACATAAACTGTACATTTCATATTTTATGTTTTTTTTGTACTATACTGTATACTGCATGATCCCCCTAAGAATCTGTAACTCGGTATGTTTCAAAAAAGAGAATTAATTTATGGATATACATAAGACTATTAAACCTGCTTAATCAAATTCTGGGTGAAGGCCATTTAATCAGCTACACATGCATGTATTGTAGGTCTGACACAAAACATGCTTACAGTATACAGTAGCTCTTGTAGTACACAGAGTAGGCCTTGCTCAGATATCTAAACAGGTATCCACTGACTATAGATGCTTGCTTCTGGATTTAAATTTTTCCTTCTGTTCAGTTATTACGGCATTTGTCCCACCCAAATTGTAATGGTTACTGCTGTTATCTCACAGATCCATTATCCTTTGAGGACAGCATATTCTTCCTTATGAGAGTGTGGATTTTCCTGAAGCCCTGTATGAGAGTAAGTGGGTGAATAAGTGGGCCCTGTGATGGACTAGAAGGCAGGTCAGTGTTGATTTCTAGGTCACAATTCTCATGACCCCAAAATGGCTCTGGAGCAGAGAAGGCTACATGCAGGCCTAATCTTCAAAATTCTCAAAGGTATCAATAATGTTGATTCATCAGAATCCCTCCAATTGAATAATGAATCATGTACTCAGCACTTCTTTGCAGAAAGTCATAGGAAACTTTAACAAACTATTGAGTCATGTAGTGGATGTGAAAATCTTGACAACTTTAAAAAGTATCTGGATAAGATTTTTGGAAAAGTTAGCTATTGGCTTTTTAGACTTACTTGATCCACTGAATGATTCCCTTGTTTGTCAAAGATCCTATGGTGTTACTGAGTTAAACAAGTCTGATAATGTTATATTATTTTATGTTATAGCACCAAAACTGCAGTGATTCTGTATTCTGATCTAATACATATTATTTACTACTTTTAAAATCAATAAACCACTTAAATTTTTTATGTTTTCATTTAACATCTTACTTTCTACAAAATGGATTCTGTTTTTAAATGTTTTATTGAAATTCTAACACTATCTAACTTTAAACCAAATCATAAAATTTTACAAAAAAAGCTTAAATCACAAAACTAAAAAATGGATTGGACAACTGTACATTAAACATATTAGACATTTGTTTTATTGATAATACAGCTGTTATATTTCTAGTATACCTAAGTGACCAATTCATCTTGTAAACCTCTCCATCAGCGTCTTTTGTTTTGTAAATGTGTCGATAAGCGCAAGCAGCCTGCTATCCCATCCCCCCACCGCTGCAGGAAGGGCAAAAAGCTCTCCCAGCTCAAGCCTTGTTGCTCTGGGAGTGGAGAACCTGGAGTTGTATAGGGTAAATAATATATCGTTATTTGGAACACATGCATTTCATTTGTGTTCAGTGTCTACAAAGATCTATGTAAGTGTAGGATGAAAGGAACTGCAAGAAATGTTGAACACTTACCTAAAAGACAAACTTTTATCATGTTTTAGTACTAACAACAAAATTTTGACATGAAGTGTATAATGTGAGAAGAATGAAATCCAAATATTCAGTAAGCACTTTCACAAAAGGTACAAGTATAACAAAACAAGTGTGCTTTTATTCAAGAATATAACCGAAGAAAAAGAAATCAGGATTCTGTACTTCATTGAAATGACTGCTTTGGTAGTACAGCAGGAAGAACTGCTGACTCATAATAAATAGGTTGCAGGTTCGATCTTGGTCACTTCCCAAAATTTACGTTTTGACTAGTGAGCTGCTCTTATTGTTACTATTCTACAATAAAAACATACATTTGATTTGAGTCTGTAACAGCCAGTGTAAATATATGGTGCTTGTAAAAGTTAACTTTTTTTTTATTCAGTTTTATTCTCACAGTCACGTTCACACTCCCCCTTTTCTGACACTGCTGTTTTCAAATAAAGATGTGCTATAATAGGTGAACTCAGAGAAAGAGAACAGAAGCCCTCCCTGCAAGAAGAACAACGCAGCTGCACCAGGCGTAAAGGCAAAAGATGGCTCTGTTTGGATGCAGCAACAGGTCAGGCATCATCCTGCCAGTCACTCTGCCCCACACCTGTCCTCCAATGAAACAGCACAGCTTACAGAGCTCGCCAAGGTATCGTGCAAAGTCCATTTTGTGATTATGTTTTGTGATGGTCTTTATATAAAAACATTTATATGTTACTTATATAAAAGCCAGAAAGAATGTTATTTACCTTGATTTATTTGCATATCTCCTACCGCGTAAAGTCACATGTAACCTGCAGAGCTTTCTCTGTTTGATCGACACAGGCATGTTCACAAAGTACATGTGTACTGAAGTGACTGTAATTGCAGGTGGAAAGTCCTGTCTCACCCTACGCAACTGTGTTTGATCTTGTTCAGGAAAATATCCCAGTCACCCCACAGGAGAAAGACTTTCTGAGACTAAGGTCATAAAGCTTATGAAACCGTCTCTGGACAAAGGCAGAGCCGTAACAACAGTTGTGTGGCGCTTCCACCTGCAGCTAAAGTCACTTCAGTACACTAATAGTCAGACTACCCCTCTGGCATTGGGCTTCACCCCTTCCTGTGTTTGTGTGATGATTACATTCTTCACACTTTTTATAGAAAGTTTACGCTCTGTCAGATTGCAAGGGGAAGGTTATTTAACCACTTCCTTCAAGTAATTCCACATATTTTGATTTTAATTTAGGTCCATGTCTGTCTGAGTCAGTCTTTCCTTTTGAGCTATCCTAAGGAGTTGAGGACCAGCAAGGTGAAATTTGGGCACTGTGGCTGCACTGATCCAGCTTTAAGGGTTTCAGTCAAGCACCCAGATGATGTTACTATGTTCTACTCATGTCTAAATTAAGTTTTTCATCAAGTTATTCTAGTTTTCTTTCAACTTCTTAAAATATGTTGCATGTTAGGTAGATTAATGATGTTAAATTAATCCCAAGGGCATATGGGTATGAAGCCTTACAATGTAGTCTTGTCCCGGTACATTGCAGATTTCTTTCTGGCACTCATTGTTGCTAAGATAAATTTAATACCCTGCCCCATGTCAAAACCCTGTGTTTTATCGTGTAAGGGTTTTGAGGTGAAGGATTTTGGGGTTGACCCTTTCCTAAAACATTAGATACTTTTATTACCACACACAGATTATTTGTTATGTAGACCCCCACATATGTCTTCTACACCAACTTGTTCTCTTATCCTTGTACTCACCTGGTCTGGAAGGAGAAACAGCCTGTAGATACAATGCACTCTCAGCTGAGACTACGACATCACCCAGGACAAGTCTTCTATTAGAAGGTGTCTCCTCCTTTCTCCATAACTCAGACAGCAAGACAGAGCAACAAGGTGAGTAAGAGGAGCAGGCAATAAACTTTTACTGAATCATTATAGATTTTAATAGATTTAATAGATTTTAACATTCTTGAATATTCTTACTGTGCCAAAAAGCAAAAGCAAATAAAAATGTAAATGAGTGTAGCAAATCACCATACAACCAGGAACAGTTCAGGAGCCATCAAAGATGATGCTGGCTGACACGCTCTGAGTCTCTGCGTATTTGTGTTCTTTTTTCTTTTCCTACTTCCTGGTTCTTCTCTTCAAATCAATATATACTTTTACTTTAAGCTGATGACTTTTTAGAACTTTTCAGGGCCAAGCTGAACACCCCTAATTCCTTCTCTGCCCATTGCTATTCTGACAGACAACATCAGTACATGTTCACAAGGTGTGCGTGCATGAAGATAACCAATGGTTCGACAGCTTTGCTTTTATGCCCGTGGAAAGTCCAGAAAATGACCATTAGAACCTGGTCTTTCTTAAAATATAATTTTGCAAAAGGTGCCTGTCTGCGGCAGCATGGTGACGCAGTGGTAGTGCTGCTGCCTCGCAGTTAGGAGACCCGTGGTCGCTTCCTGGGACCTCCCTGAGTGGAGTTTGCATGTTCTCCCGATGTCTGCATGGGTTTCCTCCCAGAGTCCAAAGGCATGCAGGTTAGGTGCACTGGAGATTCTATATTGTCCCTAGTGTGGGTGTGTGTGTGTGCCCTGCGGTAGGCTGGCACCCTGTTAGCTAAACTGGCAGTTTTTACAGAGGTCAAAAGTTCAAGTAAAAGAAAAACTTTAAAGTAAAAGAAAAACACAGCTTAAATATGCATAAAAATGTCTAAAATGTTTTTAATAATTCAAAAAATATAAAATATTAGCTGTGTGAGCCCGTGCTGTAAAAATGTAGCAGCCCTTGGTTTCAAAAGAATCGACACGCAGAGAGTCTCAGACTGGTGCGTTTATCTTTATTTTCAACCACACATCCTAGATGCCACTGATTTCTGGGCAGGGTGTGTTCCTTAATAATGACTATGTCATTCACCTTCAGGTTATGCTTAGGAACATGCCACTTCTGGTATGTGGAAAGGTTCAAGAGGTATTCTTTCTTCCAGCGACTCCAGAACTGTTCAATCAGAAATTGGACTCTGCTCCACCTTTTGGTAGCATTCACATCTTCCTTTACAAATTTCTCAGGAGGTGGAAAAGCAACCTTAGACTTCATTGTAGATGTAAGCCAATACAGCCTTCGAGTCTGTCCAGAAGAATTCTTTATCAACTTTAATCTCTATTTCAGCTTTCAATTTAACACTCATTCTGGCAGAAACTACAGCAGCTGAAAGTTCCAGTCTTGGAATTGTTGTAATTTTTGTAGGTGCAACTGTTGCTTTAGCCATTACTAGAGTGCAGTGAACATCACCATGTGTATTCTTATATCTCAGATAAGAACATGCACCATATCCAACACAGCTAGCATCTGAGAAGTGCTGTAGTTCTGTTCTGACAATGTTGGCAAAGTTTTGTGGGTGATAACATCTCTGTATTTTGACTTCTCTTAGACTTTGGATACCATTTCTCTATTCAGCCCACCGTGGGTGTAGGTCTTCAGGGAGCAGATCATCCCATCCAATGTTTCTACGGCACAGCTCCTGCAGGATGCACTTTCCATTTAGAGTAAATGGAGCCACAAACCCAAGTGCATCATATAGAGAGGCAATGATGGATAGAATGCTGTGGCGTGTTGAAGACTGATTTTTTAAAATAACATCATAGCTGAAAGTATTGCTTTCTATCGACCATTGAATACAGAGTATGCGGTCTGCTGTTGTATCCAAAGTAAGATTAAGAGAATTGGTGGTTGTTGCCCTATCTGAGGGATCTACTCAGTCGAGAACTTCTTTCACATTTGAGTTAAACTTATAAAGGTGTAGACCCCCTCTTTTGCACAATTCCTGAGTTTCAACAATCAGTTTCCTAGCTTCTTTAACAGACGAAACACTGGTCAACCTGTCATCTACATAGAAGTTTTTCTCAATGAATGCCGCTGCTAATGGATAATTATCTCTGTGTTGTCATGCAAGATAGTTAAGACCAAAATTCGCACACCCTGGGGATGATGCTGTACCAAAGAGGTGAACTACAATCCTATATTCTTGAGGTTCTCTTTCCAAATCTCTGCCCTCCCACCATAGGAACTTTAGATAGATAGATAGATAGATAGATAGATAGATAGATAGATAGATAGATAGATAGATAGATAGATAGATAGATAGATAGATAGATAGATAGATAGATAGATACTTTATTAATCCCAAGGGGAAATTCATAAAAAAATAGTTGTAAAAGTAAGTGTGTCCAGGGAACGAATCCACATAAAATAAAGTGATAGGAGTGATCAATAAAAAAGAGAAAAATAAAAGTACTGTAGAAAAAACAAAAGTCATACACGGAGCTGCTGAAAAGGCTGCCACTCTCGGCGGCGCCTGAGTTATACATAAATAATTATACGTAATAATTAATAAATAAATAATTACATAACTCAGGAGAGACAAAGAACTGGTGAAACATTCTTTCAGTGTCATAGGTTATAGCTATGGCTTCCTTTCTGAAGCGACAAAGAACTCCCATTGGAGAATTGATCAAGTCTGGGCCTGTCAGCAAAGTGTCATTTAGAGATACTCCCTGGAACTTTGCAGAGCAATCAAACACAACTCGCAGCTTATCTGTTTTTTTGGGGTGGTACACACCATGATGGGGAATGCACCATTCTGTCTCCCTCTCAGATGCAGCAAGGGCTAGCTCAGCATCACCCTTGTTGATCATTTCCTCCATAAAGTCCTTGTAGTGGTGATGGTACTGTTGGTTGGCTTGTAACTGGTAATGCTAGAGGTGGCAGTCAGATGTTGTGTGATCACATGGGACGTTACCCTGTGGACTTCCTGACTTGCATTGGTTTCTGTAGAAGTGGAACCTGTCATTGATGCCTCCACAAGATGTTTTCTTCATGCAGACAGGTAGGATGGCGTCGGCCACATGTGCGACAAGTGTGTCGCCTTTTGCAATCCTTGCTGGTGTGCCCTTTCCTTAAACATCCAAAGCAAAGGTGATTTTTATGAATGAAGGCCTTCTTTTCCTCAGTAGGTTTCACTGCAAAGACAGTGCACATAGCAATACCATGGTTTTCATCACTGCACACAGAGCAGGGTAGTTTGGATTTGGAGTCTAATGTCTCCACCTTCCTTGGAGTGGAATTAATTGTTTCAGGACTTGTGTTAAGTGTTCTGACTCTTCTTGGTGACTTCTCGTCTCCTGTTTTGAGGTTCATCATGAGAGGGGAAACTATGGGATTACAGGCTATCGGCTTCCTTTTGTATAAATTCCGTGAAGCGAGTAAAGCCTGGATAGTCTCCGGATGCATCCATTTCCTTTACAACAGCTCGGCTCCACCTGCATACAATCCACTCAGGCAATTTTTTAAGCAGCTTGTGATTTTCCTCACAATCGTTTAGGATGGACAGTCCTTTAACATTAGGGATAGCTTCAACACAGCTTTGCAGGAAGTCTGCAAACTCTCGAAGTGCTATAGGATCATTTGCACCAATCTTAGGCCATTTCATAAGCTTGTTTCAAAAGGCCATTTGTACAATAAATGGGTTTCCATATCTCTCATTAAGGACAGTGCTGGCACTCTTATACGTATCCTCTGAGTTTCTGTAGAAAAGTCCCTCCACGGCCTTGTGAGCCTCTCCAGAAAGGTACCTTTTCAAATACAGCATCTTTTCACAAGTTGGAATGGGCTTTCAATCAAAAAGTGCAATGAATGATGTCTTCCAATCAATAAACATTAAGGTATCACCAGTAAATGGGGTTGGTTCAGGGATAGAGAGACAATTTATGGCTAATGAACTTGCAATTGCTTGGGCAAGACTAACTGATTCTTGAGATGTGGGCACTTCAGGAGAAGAATATTGAGATTGAAAAAATACAGCTTCTGGATTTAGCTGAACTCTAGATTCAATGTTTTGACACACAAAGTAGGTTCTGTGTTCATCTTGTTCGTCATACCTCTCCAGGACACCTTCAAGATTGTTGTAAACTCTTACCCGGGCTGCTGCTACTCTCACTTCTCTATTTGTGTATAGTTGCTGGAGCTTTGCCTTTTCCTCCTCCAACTTTAGATGCATCTCTGCTTCTTTCTGCTAACATTTTTGTCTCATTGAGCTTCCATTCGCTTTCTAATTTGTGAAGTCTTGCTTGCTGAGCATGAATTTTTTGCATAGCTTTGGCCTGCAAATTCTGCTTCTGCATCTATACGCTGGCTAGAAACTTTGGAGCTGGCTTTTGAGCAGTTGTCTGATCTTTGTGATAACCCTGAGATCACCGTTTCTGTTTTTGTATATCCAAAGATAGACCCATACTCATCCTTATTCAGTGCCATTCTCACTCTTTCTTTCTCTAGTTGGTCATTATAGGCCTCTTCAACAGTATGAAGTCTTTTACTTACAAGCTGACAGACTTCCGCAGTCAAGATGACACAGGCATCCATTTTTTTAACAATTTCCGGAGTAGAAGTGTGGTTGCGTCAAATGGACTCATTATGTTGGCACACCCTTTCATGTCTGGTTTGAATGTCTTCTTGTATTTTATCAAGGTCTTCTTGTGAACAGAAAGTTTTCAGTTTTGTCCTAATTTCCTTTGGTATTTGCTTCCAGGAGTCTTAAGCCTTGTTGAATGCTTTCTCATGCTTTTTGGCTTCCTGATCATGCAGTTCCTGGCCCTTCTCTGTGAAGCTTCTTTCACGAGAGCTGGATCTAACTTGTGTTGTCTCTATTGGACTGTCATTATTTTCTGCAGTGGACAACATTTTATAGCCTGGGCAGCTGTTTAATTATCTTGAGTATTTCGTTCTTTGTGTCTTCAGTGGGCTGTGAAACAGCAGTAAGTAATCTCAGCCCTGAGTGACACCACTTACACCAGACATCTATAACGTTTGGACCCCGAAGGATTTTACTAAATTAGAATAAAATGAAGGTCATAGGCAAATACAATATGAATACTTAAATAACTCCCAGTGTATGCGTGGGTTTCCTCCGGGCGCTCCGGTTTCCTCCCACAGTCAAAGACATGCAAGTTAGGTGGATTGGCGATTCTACATTGGCCCTAGTGTGTGCTTGGTGTGTGGGTGTGTTTGTGTGTGTCCTGCGGTGGGTTGGCACCCTGCCCGGGATTGGTTCCTGCCTTGTGCCCTGTGTTGGCTGGGATTGGCTCCAGCAGACCCCCATGACCCAGTGTTCGGATTCAGTGGGTTGGAAAATGGATGGATGGATACTTAAATAACCATTTCAATCAAACAAAAGGTGTTTTCACTGTAGTTCAAGCTTAAAGTTATGATTTCATAACATAGCATTGAACTTTATCATACCTTCACAGCTATATCTCTCTACTTTGTCTTAAACATTTGACCTTTTACCTCAGGAATTATAGTTCTTTCTCCTAACTTCTACATTTTTACAATATAATAACTTTTAAACTTTGACTTATAATTATTAAAATAAATACTGCACTTGTTAAACTTTTACTTATAAAATATTTCAAAGGAGACCATACAATTTACTGAACAGTTTTAACTTAAAGGGTTTAGGAATTTTACTAGAACATCATTATAATATAGTCCATGTAAGTTTAAGTACTTTATATATAAGGATGTATAAATTTAACTGTCCCTTATCGTCAAGGATTTATCACTGTATCTGGTGTGTTGTCAGACTCGAAACTTGCCTAAGTGCATGTTATCAGCGGGACAACTGCTGCTTTTGAGGTGCCAAGTAGTACAAGACGTGAAGGACATTTCAGATGTACAGTCGAATTTTCACTGTAGAAGTCCTTGGTTTCAAAAGAATCGACACGCAGAGAGTCTCAGACTGTTGCATTTATCTTTATTTACAGTATGTCTCAAACTGTGGCTCTTTATTGTAGTCGTTATATCGTCACAAGCACTGTGAAAACTATAAACAAAAATATAAACGTACAGTTTATAACATTCTACAAAGTAACAGAACAAATGGACAAATAAAGCAACATACCAATTAATTGCGTACCTCGCTCCGCTTACCAAGGGGTGCAATAAATCTAAAGGTCACCATTTCAGAGATAGCGTTAGTCCTCACTGTTTCTTCACCCTTCCGGTATTGTATGTTGTTACATTCCCTACGTGCGGAATGATTTTGCGGTCATTTACACTAGAAACTATTGAAATCATCAGAAAAAAATTGAAATGTAGAGATGTCAGGTAATTGAAAGGAACTACTCTGGACATCTCCCTCCTAGGAGGTTTCGTTTTGTTGACGTGCTCGCATCGCTTGTACATTAGCGGCGGGAGGAAAAGTAAAAGGGATACCATTTTTCAGATGTGCTCACCACGCTTCTGTATTAGCAGATAAGCAAGTGACTCTCTTTTCAGATGTTCTCGTTTTGCCAATGTGCCGGCCTCGCTTGCATATCCTCGGAGGTGGAGCCCTTAGCTCAACTCCACCTCTCAATTCCAGGCCAGACAGACACACACACTTCCATGGATAGACGTTTATATATAAGATATCATACTAAAATCACATTCCTGAAATTATTTAAGCAGGTATCATAATGTGTTATCATTGTGTTATGCAAATATGTAATTAGGGTAAATGTTAAGGGTGTGTATTTACAGTTAAGGTTAAAACTAACTATAATTTCAGTATTTTTTTTATTCATTTTACTGTAATCTTTCCATACAAATAGATCAATTTTTACAAAAGATAGGATTGAAAACAAGTCGCCCCCCACCCCTGAGAGAGAGAGCATGGCCAGCAGAGTAAAACTTAAGGCTTGTAGACATACCTAAATTGATGAGTTTAACAGGGCAATAGAGATAAATCGGAGAAGAAAAAGAAATGTGGAGATAACTGCTTCCTCATTGCATTAAGAGCTTATTCTAAGATATTATTGATTAGATCCTGACAGGTTTTGAAAAAATTCTGTACAGATCCTCTAACTGAATATTTGATTTTTTCAAATTTCAAATAGTATAAAACATCGGTTTCCCACTGACTTAAAAGAGGAGAGTTAGGATTCTTCCAGTTTAGCAAAATAAGTCTGTGTGCCAAAAGTGTAGTGAATGCAATCACAGTTTGTTTGTCCTTCTCCACTTTAAACCCATCTGGAAGAACACCAAACACAGATGTTAATGGGTTAGGAGGGATTGTGACACCAATGCTGTCTGAAAGGCACTTAAAAATTTTGGTCCAAAATGATGGCCCAGAACATGTGACCCAGTGAGGCTGGGACTTGATTACAGTGTTTGCAGGTTGGATCTTGCCCTGGAAACATTTTGGACAGTTTTAGGCGAGACAGATGTGCTCGATATATAATTTTGAGTTAAATAACTATGTTTTGTGCATATGGAGCTTGAGTGAAGTCTCTGCATTGCTATTTTCCACTCCTTTTCTGATATATTGATTAAGAGATCTTTTTCCCATTGTCCTCTTGGATCTTTAAAAGGGAGGGACTGCAAGATAATTTTATATATAGCAGAGATGGTGTAATTGTTCATAGGATGCAAATATGTTGTCCATATAAAGATCTCTAAGCAATTTAATCCCAAATCTTTTCCAGATATTACAAACTGCATATGTTTGCGAGTGTTGAAAGAGGTGGTTCTTTTGCAGAGGTGCCACAGATAAAAGATTCTCCATCTTTAAATGCTTTCTACATTGGTTCCATATTCTGAGTGTGTGAAGCACAATTGGGTTATTAGTATATTGCTGATAACTTGCATTTATTGGGGCACAAAGCAGGGAATATAAAGAAGTACTGCAGGATTTTACTTCTATTGCGGACCAAGCCAGTGTAAGTTAATCTGTTTGTATTCAGGTTTTTATAGCTTGTATGTTTGCTGCCCAGTAATAAAACTGAAAGTTGGGTAGAGCCATGCCACCTTCTGCCTTAGGTCGTTGTAGGGTCGCTCTTCGGATATGTGGGTGTTTTGAGTTCCAAATAAATGAGGTTATTGTTGAATCTAATTGCTTAAAAAATTATTTATTAATGTATATTGGAATGTTTTGAAATAAAAAAAGTAGCTTAGGAAGAATATTCATCTTAACAATGTTAATTCTTCTAGCTAGAGTGAGATGAAGGGTTGACCATCCATGCAAGTCTTGCTTAATTTTTTCCATATAGAAGGTAAAATTTTGTTGATAAAGAGCTTTATGTTTACTTGTGATGTTTACCCCTAGGTATTTCTGCTTATGACTCCAAGGATTAATAAAATAACAATGGGAGGTCGAGCTTTTAGTTACAGGGCCCCTAAACTGTGGAATGGTCTGCCTGCTACTATAAGAGATGCCCCTTCGGTGTCAGCTTTTAGATCCCGGTTGAAGACTCACTACTTCAGTTTAGCATATCCTGACTAGAGCTGCTGATTAACTGTACATACTGCATCTCTGCTGTTAGTCATTAGCACTAAAACATAAGTAACATGATAGTTATTATTTGATACTAACCCTCACCTATTCTGTTTCTCTTCTCGGTACTCAAATGTGGCACTTGGTGCCATGGCCCACCTGCCAAGTTGTTTTGCCTGCCTAAGGTAAAGTCATCCCTGATGGAGGATCACAGGAATCGTGGGAAAGAGGGGTCCTTTCATCGGATTGGCTGGCCCAGTGCTGTTTCAGCCGTGGAATGGCCAAATGGGGGAGGCAGCTTGATGGATGAGGTCTCCAGCACTCTAAACGTATCCAAATCTTATCATGTGATATCATCTACTGTTAAATTTTGCTCCGTACTTTTAAAATTTTTATTTTTATACTGTATTGAGGATTTGTTCTGTTCTGTGTATTGTATTGTATTGTATTGTATTGTATTGTATTGTATTGACCCCCTTGTTTTGACACCCACTGCACGCTCAACCTACCTGGAAAGGGGTCTCTCTTTGAACTGCCTTTCCCAAGACTTCTTCCATTTTTCCCTGCAAGGTTTTTTTTGGAACTTTTTCCTTGTCTTTTTAGAGAGTCAAGGCTGGTGGGCTGTCAAGAGGCAGGGCCTGTTAAAGCCCATTGCGGCACTTCTTGTGTGATTTTGAGCTATACAAAAATAAATTGTGTTGTATTGTATTGTTTAGAAACCTCCAGGGGTCTGATAAGTTGTGGTCAGTTACAAACTGTGTAATTGTCTTTGCAGTGTTAGATGGCATCCCCCCTGTGACAGGAGTCCTATCTAAGAGTGGATTTAAAACACAAAGTCCCCAGCCATTATAATTTTATGAGTGTTCACATTGGGAATGGAGGCAAATACATTTTACATGAATTCCTTATCATCGACATTCGGTGCATAAACATTTATCAAAATCATTTTACAGTTAAATAAGTTGCCCATGACCATCACATATCTCCCTTCAGGATCAGATTCTACATCTGATGCTACAAATTAGACTGTTCTATGTATGAGGATTCTCACACCTGTAGTTTTCTTTGTAAAGCTAGAATGAAACATTTGGCCAGTCCAATCCTTTTGCAGCCGGAACTGATCCTTGCTTAGTAAGTGGGTCTCCTGTAAAAATACTATTTTAGCGTTTAAACCTGTTAGGTGAGAGAATACTTTCTTTTTCTTTAATTTGTGATTCAGGCCTTTAACATTCCAGCTCACAAAGTTAACTGTCCCATCATGGAGACATTGATTCTGAATATTTGATGTCATTTCATAGTCTTAACTGGAAGTGAGACAGCTTTAACCTTAATTTCCTATTTCCCCACGGGTAATTACCATGCAGCCTATTCTTACGTTGATAGTTACAATTATAAGGATTAAAAGGATAGATTAAATATAGCCTGCTCTCCTTCTGTCCACCCCCCCTTATCCCCCCACCCCCCCATTTTGCCTCCCCATGTGAGGCTGGACCCCACTTCACAAAGTCCCAGTCCTCTGACATACCTAGAGACAGAGCACATCCAAAGCAAGACAAGCCCCCCGTTTGAGGATTAGAAAGTAGAGATATCTATTGCCAATATAGTCTAAATACTACAGTAAATGCCTAAAATATAATCATTAACATACTATAAGCATAAGATATAAAATCTTCAGCAATCTTAAAGTATTAAGATAATAAACCCAGGGAATGGTGTTAGAATGTGGTCCAGGATATGCATAGTAAATCCTTATGCAATAATAACAATAACAATAAACCAAGGGTATGATGTTAAACAGTCCCCTTTAGGGTAGTAAAAAGAAAAAAAAATTAATTTCTTCCACACACGTCTATAACTGTAATTAAGACATAAACAGAAAGCGTCCGAGAAATGTAAGTGTAGTGGATGTAAATGTAAATGTAGTGGATCAGACAACAGGTGATATCTCCTTTGCCATGCCATGACAGGATGCGTCTCACTATTGTGTTTCAGAATAGTCTCGGGATCAGCTTTAATTCCTTTTCTGCTTCCTCCTTACTGGAGAAAACAATAGTGTTGGCCTTGAACATTCACTTTCAGTTTGGCAGGATACAAGAGGCTGTATTTGATATCGGCTTGCCGTAACCGCTGTTTGATGTTGTAGAAGGCTGCACGTTTAGCAGCTGTTGCGGGAGAGAAATCAGGGAAGATACGAATGTAGTTATTTTCAAATATAATTTCTTGCTTGTGTCTGAGGAGTGCCATCACATCTAGCTTACATAATAATCTCTCAAAGCGGACAATAAAAGACCTAGGTCTAAAGGTATTTTATCTGCGTATCTGCTGCTATCTCGGTATCTGATTTAACACTAGAATTACCAGAGCCTACGAAAAAACTCGTAGATCTGGCCCACCTTAAATCGCTTCTTAAAACCGTTCTCACCTCTCCGCCAGCGTCTTTTGTCATCTAAATGTACTGATAAAGACAAGCTGCCAGCAGCCGGCTATTCCATCCCCCCAACGACTTAGAATGTAAATGAACTTTTCCCAGCTCATGCCTTGATTGGTTATCTGGGAGTGAAGTGGAGTTTTAGAGTGGAAATAATAGATTGTTATTTGGAACACACGCATTTCATATGTGTTGCATTTTTACAGTAATCTGTGTAAACATATTGTTAAAACAGAAACGTTTTTTATATTCTAGTAGCAAATGACAAAATGTAGGCATAAAGTATATAATGTATGAAGCCTGAAGTCCAAAGATCAAATAAACACTTTCACAAAAGGTACCAAAAAAAGCCACCGCCAAAAAAAAGCCGCCTTAGTGTATGACATTGACACTCATTAGGTAACTGTTTCTGTGGCGCAACAGTATCAGTCGCTGACTAGGAATCAGAAGGTCATGTGTTCGATCCTGCACAACTCCCTTTTGAGGAGTGTTCTTATTTTCACTATTTTAGAAAAAAAAAGATACATTTGATTTCAGTCTGTAACAGCCGGTGTAATTTATGATATTTGTAAAGGTTAGCTTTGTTTATTTTTTTTAATTCACTTTTCATTGTCTCAGTCGCATTCAGGATCCTTCCCTACCAAACCCCCCCCCCCCCCATCTGACACTGCTGTTTTCACATAAAGACGCGCTATAGCTCTTCAGTGTATCACGATACATACGACCGCGTGTTTTTTTTTCCCCAATATTGCCAGTCCCCACGTGTTGCTGTATGCTGTTTCTTTTGTACTCCAGGACATGCAGAGGAAAGCATAGTAAAGAGCAGTAACTTCAGCGCTATATGCAATCATCAGACACTCCCCATCTGACACTGCTGTTTTCACATAAAGACGCACTATAGCTCTGCAGTGTACTTGTGACTGCATTGTCGTACCGATACTTGCGAACTGAAGTGTCTGCATGCACTTTTCGTGGCATTACACGTGTATTTTTTGAGCATGCCCGTGTCACTCAAACACAGGAACATATGTTGATGTAAAAGTATAACAAAACAAGTGCTTATTTTATTCAAGACTAAAACCGAACCAAAAAGAAAGCAAGTTACAGTAGGCGGTTGATATGACAGCTTGCGTGGTGGAATGCTAAGAACTGCTGATTTCCATTCCGTGCCATATAACTGTTAACATTTGAATCTGATGATTGCATATAGCGCTGTCTTATTCAGTGTGCGCAAGAACATGCAGGTGGCCAGTTGCTGCGTGCTACAACGCATATTTTAAAAAAAGAAAGAGACAAATATATGTGACGTTTTGAAGAAATCATTTTATGACGCGAATAGTACCAATCAGAAAACATCGTCGAAGTAATGCAATATTATTTGAAAACGAACAGCGTCAGATCGGGTGTGAAGTTATACTGGCGCTGTTTGAGTCAGATCAGAAGCTGAATAAGCTGAAAAAGCTCGTGTTCTGACTCGAAGTAAAAAAGCATGAATTAATCAACAGAAATAACCGCGATTGACATTTTAAACTTAACGATTTACAGTACATACCAATTTATAAATTTAATGTCTGTTTGAGGAAAAAAAAAAACACTTTCTCCAAAGCTGGGAATCGAACTCAAGTCTCTGTAGGGCAGCTGTGCCCCAAGTCAGCAAACCGTAGCGTTAAGCCACGGAAGCTGTTGTATCATTCTTGAACCTTTTGTGAAAGTGTTTATTTGATGTTTGGACTTAAGGCTTCACAGATTCTATAGTTTATGCCTACATTTTGTAACATTTATTACTAAAATATGAAAAAGTTTCTGTTTTAGCAATGTGTTTACACAGATTACTGTAGAAACGGAACACGCATGAAATGCATGTATTCCAAATAGTGATCTATTATTTCCATTCTAAACTCCAGCAGTTCAGTCACTCCCAGATAATCAAACAAGGCATGAGCTGGGAAAACTTAGTGAACGTTCTGCGACGGTGGGGGATGGAATAGCCGGCTGCTCGCTGCTCGTCTTAATCGGCACATTCAGAAGACAAAAGAGAGGTGAGAATGGTTTTAAGGTGGGCCGGATCTACGAGTTTTTTCATAGACTTTGGTAATTCTAGTGTTAAAGTCCTCACCAATTATTTTATAGAATAGTTCAACTGTGAATTTCACTGGGTTTGGACTTTCATGATTCTCAGGTAGACCTTCAATTCTAATATTATTCCCTCTGCTTCCATCTTCCAGGGCGGCAAGTCTGTGTCCGAGTTTTTTGCATTCGGAATTGGCAGCTGTTGCTTTTCCATCAGTGGTGGATGCTAGATTTTCGGCTATTTAAATTTGAGTCGTGAATGACTGCTTAACATCCTCTAGCTAATCGGCAAGTGTGCTCAGTTTAGATGCGTTTTCCTGAATGTGCTCCTCAATTTTTTCCAGCATACATTTAAAGGGCATCTCAAAGCGAGTATATATGCATTTCTCTGAGTCTTTATAATCCTGCCGCAGCTCTTGCCGCAGTTTCTCACTTGCTTTCTCATTTGCCTTCTCGCTTTTCTTTATCTCTTGCTTGAGCTCAGCGATCATCACCTTCAGTTCGGTCAGATCATTTCTGCTTTCGTGCTGTGTAGGCGAAGCGGCGGGCTCTATTACAACCAATTTACCCGGCTCGCGTGGAGTAGGCGAAACTGAGGACGGCAAGGCCTTTTCCAGTTTCAAATGATCTTCCCCAATCGGCGAGCTATCGCAACCTGCGTCACTTGCACTTTCACTCCCCATTTCGCTCTCAACTGGAGACGATGCAGCAGCGAACTGTGGTCCTGAGGAGTCAGGGCTTTCGCCCATCTGTTCCAGGTCAGTCTCTGAAAGGCCATACCTTGAGCTTGAACTTGGACTTGCTGTTCTGGGCTTGGGTGTAGCTTTAGTTTTCTTTTCCATTTCTTTCTGAGCCCCTTTCTTACCGACCATGTTTATATATGCTTGCATATATTGTAGTAGAACCCTCGGGTTGGATAAATACGGGATATCTCAGGATAATAAAGAAATAATATTAAAAAATAACAACGCTGCTAACGGAGCTCCACTTCAGACGTCCATCTCTTGCAATGGACGAGACCAATAATAACCTCTGAATAAGAATAATTTCAGTATTCTTACATAGGGCGAGATGTCTTATTGAAAAATCTGTCTATAGTTGTCTCCATCTAGTTTTCCTCCTTTTCCTAACAAAGAGCATTCCAGAGTTTTACAGATCCTAGAATATTGTTGTAAAATGCATACATTGACCAATTTAGACTGTTTTTTTTGAAGTTTTGATAGGTATCACATTTTAGCCTCTTGTAAAACGTACATGACATTCAGTTGCAAAGTAGGAAGAAACTCTGGTTGGGGCAACAGACCATAGCAGGGCTCATATACGCAGAGAGGAGATAAAGTGCAGATTCACAATAAAAATGTCAGTATGCAGGATACATGAGGTTGCCCATTAACCATGCAAGCCTTCGTGTGTAAAAACATAAAATAATCATTTTCATTTTATTTCATTTATTATATTTAGAGGATATTTGAAGCCTTTGAAATCTCTTAATATTAATTTCTTGATCTGTGACTTTCTACAATTTTAGCCAAATGGTCTTTTGAATCTTACTTTTCGGCCATAATTGACGTTTTACTGTGAGATTCACTATCCAGCAAAGTAAAGCCAACAGCAATAGCCGCTTTTATTCTAAAATAATCCTAGACAATACAATGGTATACAGGTGGAAGCCAGTTATCTTGCTGTTAGAAATGGAAGGCTATTGGCTATGCCAGCTTTAATTTACAATTAGAATTAGAAAAGGGAGTGTACATTTCTTTCTTTCTTTCTTTCAATTTTTATTGAATTTTCAGAACCTTTGTATCATTCTTGAGTGGCACAGTGGTAGCGCTGCTGCCTCGCAGTAAGGAGACCTGGGTTCACTTCCCAGGTACTCCCTGCGTGGAGTTTTCATGTTCTCCCAGTGTCTCCATGGGTATCCTCCAGGTGCTATGGTTTCCTCCCACAGTCCAAAAACATGAATGTTAGGTGCATTGGCGATCCTAAATGGTTCCTAGTGTGTGCTTGGTGTATGTGTGCCCTGCGGTGGGCTGGCACCCTGCCTGGGGTTTGTTCCTGCCTTGTGCCCTGTGTTGGCTGGGATTGGCTCCAGTAGACCCCCGTGACCCTGTATTAGAATATGGCAGGTTGGACAATGACTGACTGACTGAATCATTCTTCTCCATGTTTTAGGACTGGTTAACTATCTTATTGGATGTCGCTCAGTTTCAGACTGATATCCCAAATCTCTGGTGCTTTTTTAAGAGATGTTTAGACCTTCTACACTTTAATGTACATTTCAGGATATTATTTGATGCACTGATACTGGAAAAAATGAAAAAATAAGAATGACAAGGTAACAAATGGGTGTATTTTAAAATATTCTGTAAGTGTAAAAGTATTCAGAGGTTTGTCATCTTATATTCTGAGAATCATGTTTTATTCTGACATGCAACACTCTTCAGAAAGATGATAAAATCTAGATGCAGCTACAAAAATAGAATTATCTAACCATTATTCATTGATTTATTTAGGGATAATAAGCTTATTTCTATACAGGGTCAACAGTGACTGCATTATTTATTACATATACTAAGTACCTTACATACAGTATATAAAATCAAGGAAGGTGCATAGTTTCAGCTGTGATATATCAACTTTTTGACAGTATTAATAAAATCTTTTATCTACCACAGTCATATCTTTTGTGCTAAAAGTCACTCAATGGCCAATCTTGCAGTGCTGATTTGTAGCTATTATTGTTGCTAAATCAAACGTATTAGTCACAACATTTTCATTTTCTAAAGTTAGACAGTTTTGATTCCAGTTTCCTTACAGAAATGCAAATAATTAAATGAACAGAATGTATGAGTAGAAACCAACATCACCCTTGCATTTCCTGCCTACTACAGACTGTTTCCAAGCAGCATCAATTAGCACTAAATCTTCCCATTAGGATTTTAATCTGTTTTCCTATCAACCTGTAATGACATTTTCAATTCTATGATGACTACCATTAAATAATAAAATGAGTAGAGCGCGGTTTTCAGCTGTGAAATTTTCCAGGCTAATGTGCATGTACAAGAAAAAATATACATAGGAAATTTAGTCATAACAACTTTCAAGAAATGTCAGAAAAGATTTTGTCTCATGCACCCTACTTATCACACTCCATAGACTAGACAGCAAAAATAATCTGTATGTTTTTAAGTGAAATAAATTAGGCAATGTCTAGCATTTTGCTGGTGAAACCTAGTGTCAAGAAACTGAAAGCCAAATTTCAATTAATTTTAACATTAGTCTGCAAAGATTTTGAGGCCTTAGGCACAGCTCTCCATGGGTTCAAGGAATACATTTTGCAGTGTATTAAACTTTAGCCTTCATATTCTTTAACCTGCTGAATTATCTTCTGTTCTAGTCAAACAATACATATGCTGTATATTAAACTTCAGATCATCAGTCTTTGATTCTACCCAGTCATATGGTTGAAGCAGGAACATTGACAACCTTCAAGAAGTATCTGAGAGAGATATTGAGTCAGCTTAGCTATTAGCTAAGTAAATGAGATTGATGGACTGAATGGTCTTCCCTTGTTTGTTAATTTTCTTATCTTCTTCTTCGTCTTCCCTGCAACTGGCAAATGTGTTGCTGTGATCCACTAACATGCTCTCCACAATGCTGAAAAGTATTTCTAAATGCTACAGTTAGGCGATTTGAATCTAAAGAATTCCATTAATTCATCAGCAAAGGTCATTGCCATGTATTTTAATGTTTCTTTCAGCTTAAAAAATAAATTGATGCATCCTCCAAAATTAATTGTGAAATCAATAAAAGAACTAAAAATTACTTCAGTTACACTTTAGCTGCTTCAGAGATTAGTTCTTCACCTCATAAACTCGTTCCTTATCTAGTCAGTTGTGACACTATTGGCAGTTTCTATTTTATTAAAATTAAATAATAAATAAAGATATATGTATACAAGAAAAAAATGCTTCAGTTCATTGTTATGCTGTCTGCACATGTCTCAACAAAAGGTTCAGTTTTCTCAGATTTGATACAATCTCCCTTTAGCTGCCCAGGCATCACTAATCAATCTCCTCTTACCTGTAACACATGGAGGTCCTTTCTTTTAAAACAGGAAACCAATCTTTATACCTTTTAATTCTTTTTAATAATTAGCAACCATGTTACACATAATCTTCACTAAATAACCTTCCACAGTATATAAATCCTGATCATTATCTGCTTTAGTCTAGTCCTGTAAGGTATAGATTGCTGATTGACTTCTTTATACACAAACTCTATTTATTACATATGTCTTGAATTCTGTCTATCATAAATACATTTAATCAATGATTAGTAATTCCACTCTCACTTTTATTTTATTCTTTGCTACAGAACAAAACACCCACAATTTGCAACAACTGAAAGTACTGTAAAAAGTGAAAATAAATAAATAAATAACTTGGATAATTAACACCAAGCTTGAGTAAATCACAATTTTAAGCTCGAATATGTCTGATAAATGTAATGTTCTCTGGTCTAAAGTTACTACACCAATGCACAGCAAAAGCTACAGTACTGAGATCATAGCAAAGTCCGTGGGTCTTCTATGACAAACTAAGTCACCCATCATTTACCTCGTTTTCTTCATTAGATTTCAACTGCATGCCCGAGTCATATGAGTCACAGGTTAATAAGATTAAACAGTTAACTGATGTGTAATATTTCATGGAAGCAAGGCAGAAATGTTTTACTCCAACAGACTGACAAATTGAAAATTTGCCATCTTAAAGCACTGAGTGATGGCTTGAAAAGTGAAGTGTGACACAAGAGTTTTTCCTTACCTTGTTTGCTTTTAGAATTCCAGCTGGCATCTAACTGAAGATCACATTTTGAGGAATTTGAGATTCATTACCATGCTTCAACTCCAGCTTTAACAACATGACAAATGAGAAAAAGAGGACACAGCCTAATCCTACATTGTAATGTTATCAAGAATACTTCTATAGCAGTGTGATATTTGGTTCATAAATGGAGAGTAAAGATAATTAAATAGACTGTTTTGATATACAGTATTTATCTTAAAGCTAACTATAGGACATTTTGAGCTCACCAGGTTTTTTGTCATTTTGGCAAGAATGAACATCAGGACAGACATTCTCTAGACTAAAGCAACATCATACTAGGCAGTAAATAAAACACAATTAGTTAAGCTTTTAATTAATTATTTTAAAAATAATATAGCCCTTCTAGTCATACAATATGTCTTTTTATATGGAAGGTCTGTAGTTACTCTAAACAGTCCCTGTATGAGTGAATGTCTGTGTGTGGGATGTATGTGTGTGAGCCCAGTGACTCATTCAGGGTGGGATCTTGCCTTTTACTTAATGTTCCCCACATGCAACCCACATGTTAGGTTTTGTTATATTACCTTTCATAACTAACACTTGAAGGTTAACAGTTGTCAAGTCTCAGCTGGAGTTCAAATTCAGGTTCCGTGACTCTTTTGTTCATTTTTGATTCTTTATGTTGATTATGTACATCATTCTTTACTTTTGGTTTTGTCTACAAATATCAGTTGCCTTTTCAATGTCCCAGGTGTTTTGTGAGTGGTCCCCCAAGAGAAGGGGCCACCTGCTGATCACCACCAGAAACTGACCTCTACCCTATAACTCCAGAAGGTTTTCCACAGTTCCTGGCAGTTCATCCTTAATGCACTTCGGAGGGGTAAGTTTTTGTGTTTTCCATGTGCTCTTTGACTTTTTGCTCTGTTTTTCAACTATTCCTAGGATCTCGTATTTGCCTTTAACAGGAATCATATGCCTGTTGCACCTTTCAGGGCTTCTCAGTATTAGAGAGCATTTTTCTTGTGAAGAATAAATATTTTTAGGTATAAAGATTCTTTTTTGCCCTTGCTACTAGCCCAGTTTGTCTATTCCCGGTTTTTCATTTTTTGGGACTATGTGCTTTGGAAGTCTTTAGTGATTGGTACTCCTAGCCCACAAAAACACAAGACAGTTTTAATGTGATTTACTCAAGGTCACAAATTGCGGAACACAAATGATCACATAAATGTTTAAGTTGACAAATGCACTTAGCTAGTTTCCCCTTACCAGAGTCAGTTTTATTTACTGGAAAAATATGGTCAAACATGCGTGCATAGGGAGCATCTCTATGGCTCATTTATGGTAAGAACCCCAAGATCAGAGACTAAGGTGACCCAGTTACTGACTACAGAAGATGACTCATCTGAAGAACTATAACGTTACTTCTGGTGGCATCTGGGAAGTCCCATCACTTGTGTGCTCCACAGTCTACTTATGGAAATGCCACGCCTGTTCATTTCAGAACCTGCTTCTGAAGGAGATGGATCTAGCTCTCAGCGCATCCCAAGTAAAGAATTATGAAGACTGGAAATCATGCTGTCCAATTTTTTAAAATAAAGAAAATGTATATGTATCATAATAAAACACAAGTAGAAACATTATTCACATAACACAAATGAAGAGGGGCTACAAACCCATGAAAGCAAAAAGGTACTTGTACTGTGTAAAGTAGATAAATAAAAATAGGTTTTCATTTTCCTTTATTGCACATGCATATGTCAAAAGAACTACAAAAATCAGATACTGCTTTAAGACGACAGGATATTAAAGTTTTGAGTAATACTGCAACATACAATCCACAGCTCTCCAGTCCTTGGTTACTAAGATACTGTGTTCATCATTTTTCAGAGGTTAACCACTTAAAACAAGGTAATCTAAAAAGGTCACTTAGTCAGAGACAAATATTGAATTCCTTTTAACCATATGCAAAATTAAAATGAATAAACAGTGAAGTAAAAAAATATTGACAAATTACATAGACATCAAAGCTACATTGAAAAGACCCAGGACAGGGCCTTAGATCTATTAAAAGATATTTTTGTAACCATCCATGCACTCACCAAACCTCATCCAGTTCAGGATCACTGGGGTCTTAGCCTGTCTCAACAAAGTTGGGCACACGTATGTTTGGTGTGCATGCACCATATGGATTGGATAGATTGGGAATATACTGTATATTTAAAGTTAGTAATAAGTAAATATATATATGTATAAATATTTTTACCAAGTTCTCTCATAGAATCTAAAGTACAGTAAGGCTATTAACACAGTTTGGTGTATTCTTTATTACTGAAAGAAGTGTTAGGAATAATTTATAATAAGGTGTGCAGTAATTGGCCCTAAGGTTTGCAAGTGTTCCTACAGAAACTCATCAGCAGTAACTGAGATTCATCACTTGGAAAAATAACATTTGCAGCAGAATGGAATTCAAAAATGATCTTTAAAAATCACCAAAATAATGTCCACTTTGCTTGGTAGTCTTGTGTTTCAGCTTCTTAGTAATTATTTGCAAGCTATTGGCTAACCTTATGGATTGTAAACAACAAGTAACGAAGAAACAAAGGAGGGGCCTTATGGGGCCATTAGAGAAAGAGAAATCTGCCATGGCCTCTCTTCATACCAGCCTGGAAATGGTGATTCTACTGGGCAATAAGTTTTGTCATTAAAAATGGTTTCTCTAAGTAAATATTTTAATGTCACCCAACCTAAAAGAGCAAAAGTAAAAAAGTGGTATGATGGAAGTGAACATGGTATCGTGGTTAGGCACTTACATTTTAAGATGGATAACTAAGTGCTTTACCTCACTAGATGCAGTGCAGCCATACAGTGTGCAGCCAGATCAATTTTCAAGGCTGTGTTTAATTTCAGTTCTGTTTTTTTGCTAGTTACTTTACAACATCTTTCTGTAAAGAGAGGAGCATCTATTATGATGTGCTAATGGCTCAGTACATGTCACTGACCCACCATGCAATCTTACATACAGTAGGTCAGTTAATCTGCCAATTCAATAGTTTGGAATGTTTACGCTTTGAACTTGCCAGTCTTGGGTCACTTTGGATAACAGTGCTGGCTAGATAAATTTGTATGATATGTTTAATACTTTACATTATTTCTAGAATTATTAGAAAGGACTAAGCTTTATCCTCACAGGTGGTGCAGTGGTAGTGCTGCTGCTTTGCAGTAAGGAGACTGTGGAAGATTGTGGGTTTGCTTCCTGGGTCCTCCCTGTGTGGAGAGCGCTTTGAGTAGTGAGAAAAGCGCTATATAAATGTAATGAATTATTATTATTATTTATTAGAAAGCTGTCAGCAAAAGACAATAATGAATGTGAAATAATGTTGTTAAAAAAGGGCTGGGAAACATTGCATAAGTAATTTACACAACTTTCTTCAGGATGTCCTCTTCAACCATCTAAACCTTTTCCATTCTGGGTCTACAATTTCTTTTTGGGTACTGATAAGGGGTTTCAATCCATTGGCTAAATAGAAGATAAAACTATGGTAATCTGATAAAATATCAATTGTATTCTGAACTGTAACATTCTGTCCGGAAATTCTGAAATATTGACTATTGTATCTGAAGGTGTAGGGAACACCAAGTTCTTAGGGTCGTGTCTCACCTAGTTTAGTGCTCTTGTTTAATCTGTTTCATATGGGTAAAATATATTAAAGATGTCTTTAAGCTTCTGGGGGAGTTCATACTTTGCTTAACTTGTTGACACATACTAGCAGAACAGAAAGTCATTTTTGCTTATTTCTCCCAGAAGAATCATTGAAGAAAGTAGCTTATCCATAACATTGACATAATAATCCATCTCTGACAGGAGATCCATACCAGCTTCACTGATACTTAATATGAAGCTCTCCTCTGATTATCAAATAAGCGTCTGCTTCAATAATATAAATTGGGGCAGTTTGTCTTATTGTCAAATTGAGTTTCTGCTCTTGGGAAATTGATTAGGAAATACCGGATAACATGATGGATGAAAGTTGTAGAGCATTAAGGCTGAATTGACCAATGCCCTGGGGAAAAAAAAAACTCTTCAGGGATTAGAACGGAAAAACTCTGGTTAGCAGATCTCATTTTCTGATTTCTATTGCCCTCAAGATGCTTCCTACTTTTGATTTTGGATTAACTCTGACAGCACCAAGTTTCTTCCCGTTATGCTTTTATTAGCAGAATAGTGCCTGATATATTAATTTTCAGGATTATGTGATCCTTATAGAGATATCACTTTGATCACTAATAATTTTTGAAGTGTTACAAAGAGGATCTATACACTTTATGCTTTTGCTCTTGTTGCACTCTATTTATTTTACAAAATGGCAACATCTTCCTTTGTACAGGTCATAGATCTAATGCCTATCATTGACTCACTGTGCAACCCCAAGCAAGTCACTTAATCTGCTTCTGTTATAGAGCTAGACATGTAATGGTACTGCAGAGATTTAAAATGGAATTCACCACACTGACTAGGCAAAACATAATATAAAGGTGTTTATATTATTTGTAATTTGTGTTACTTTTGTCTTTTGAATGCATATTAAAGGAACCAATCCTAGTCAAGATATGAATCTATCAGATATTTATTAAACACCAGAAACAAGTGGAATTACTGTATAATTCTTTTAGCTAATCTGACTATAATGGAGAAATGTAGAAACGTGGTAATAATATAAAAAATGTACAATATGAACCACATAGAATCAAAAAGCTTAAAAAATATATCTTACTATTGTAGGAAAGTTAATGTACTAATTTAAAAATATATTAGGTAATAAACTACAACTGGTAGAGTTCTAAAATTACATGAAAACAGAAGGTATATCTGTTGTCATGTACAGTATGTATGCTACAGGGGCATTTTGTGGGCTCTTTTGAGGTAAATTACCAGGGGACAGAGGTTGTGCGAGTAGCTTACACTTTCTGTTTCTGGCTCTAGACATAAAAGGAAAAGCATGGATGGCCTTTGACTTCACATTGGGCTCACGTCCGGAAAATGCACCTTCAGCCTGGCATGGCATATAAATGCAGAGCCAACCAGAAAAAGGCATTAGAAGCAGATCGTTATGATTCTTTTTGTATGTTTTCTTCACCTATTTGTGCTTGTGTTACACCATGAACTTTAAATAGTTGAAGTAGCAGTACTTTAAACCATCTCCTTGAATGAAATGTGTTTCTGTTGTTCATTTATGCACACTAATATTATTATCTATTCATTCATCTCGCTTTATTTTATAGTACAACTTGTTCATATCATGAACATTACATTGTTTGCCGTCATGGTTATGATTCACATTATTTTTCAAAAGGTGAATACTCTGGAATAAATGAGGACGAGTGGGCCAAAATGATAGCAGTATTAACGGTTTGTTCAAAATAGTAGTCAGTATTGCACAAAAAAAGTTGGGAAATTATTTGACTTAAAAAACAGCAAGTAAGCAGAAAGTAGTCAACTATACCAGAAATGGTAAAAAAAAAAAAGAATAAAAGAAAAAAAGTGAAGAGAATATGACAATATTCATAACATAAGAAGCTTGTGAACAGGAGCTCAAGAGACTCACTGACAGAGCATTGAATGAAAGTCAGAAGCCAATTTAAATAATAAAACTCATCATCTGAAATGTGTCTCAGGTGGTCATTAAATAATTACCCTTGCTAGGGAACATTAAACCAAAGGTGTAACTTGAGAGAGAGAGTGAACCTAGAATCTATGGCCAAAACCATGATGTACAGTCCTGGTACTCAAAAAGTTCAAGTATTATTCGCAATATTCAACAAAATCCATTACTGTTAGATGACATTTGAGAACTGTAATGAATTGCTTCTAGCCTAAAGTACACGTGTGACTCAAAAGCCATGAATACTAGAGAAACACAGCCATTAAATGGAATTTAACAATTGTACTCTATATTTTGTACATGCAAGTCAACTGTACGTGCTGAATAGATATTGCATGGATATTACCTGACCTTCCACCTGAAGTGAGAGAGAGGAAAAAGGGACATGGGCTAGTTGCTTTGTTCTAGTATTATATGTATTATAACTTTCAATTATAATTGTATTTGTATAATGTATGTATCATAATTGCTTTGTTAGTCGCCTTGAACAAAAGCACCTGATAAATAAATCAATAAAACAATTAATAAACCGTCACTACTCTGTCCCAAAGACAAACAATGCATAACTTTCTTAGTGAGTTCCTTATTCTGATGGTGGTCTTTGAGTGTTGCCCAGAAAATTGAATTTAAAGAGAATTTTTGGCCAGTAGTACCGTGAGTTGGGAGGTGATTTCTAGCAAGGGCTCACTGGCCCCCACCACGACGAGTCAGACAAGGAGAGTTTAAAAATGAATAACCTGATGGTACCAAGTCAGTAAAACATGAAGAGTCACCTTTTACAATCCAGGTCTCAGTGATGAAAAAGAAATCTAGATTATTTGACATAATAAAGTCTTGCAGAATAAAAGTTTTATTAGACACTGATCTCACATTCAAGAGAGCAGCCTTGATAGAAGTAGAAGAGCTTGCCGCGGGATGAGCACGGGTGAGCGTGCGAAGATTAGCAGCGTTTACTCCCAGAGAGCACACCGAGGAAAAGTGATGCCGCCTTGAAATGGAGAAATTAAATCCGATGTCCAGCGCCCATGAAGTTAAGATGGTCCATCAATATAAAATAGAAAAGTAGTGAAAAATTTCATGTTCAGGGCGCCTTAAAAGGTGTGTCAGAATTGGGTCAAAAAAAGACTTGCTTAGGTACAGCATTCAGTCAGTAGACAAAGACATTGTAAGGATTAACAGAGAATCTCTCAAAAGTGCTAAGCTTAATATCTTGGCAAAACCTGCAGGAGACAACTGGGCAGAAGTGGTTTAGAATGCAATGTGCAGCAGGTGAGAATAGGAGGAAAAATGATTTTTGGACAGTGTGTGTTCTATTTAATCCAATTTAAACATAAATGGTACAATGTTATCATTTAATCCTAACCTCCAATGGGATGTCAGTATTTCAATATACCTAATGCATCAGATTAAAATCAAGCTGTAACATGGTTGACATTTGACTTTTTCTGCAGCTCAGTCTTCCAAGATTGCTTAGGTATACCAAAAGGTATATCCTTTATTTAAAAAAGAAAAAATATTAATTCTGTATTGATTTAAAGAGAAAGTAATATCTGTGTGTTTTTACTTATGAAGTAAGATACTGAAATCCTAAAATGGGTTGAGAGAGCAGAAAAACATAGATATATTTGATTGTTTTTTTTAGTGGTTCTTAGCTGGTTTCTCTAATAGGGTGCACTTCATTTGTTCCTGGTTCATCATTTCATTAAGTGATGCCTCATCCTCTTTTCTGAACCCATCCATGTTGCTGACCAGTGATCATCCACTATTTTAAAAACAGACAGATAACATTTTTGGCATTTTTGTTTTGTTTTTATCAAGTCAGTCATTTGGTAAAGAGGTGTTCATCTGCCGTTTTGTTTGTTTACCTTTGTGTCATTTCCTGCTTAGCTGTAGTCTGTTGTCTCAGCATCTTAGCATCTATGCAGCAGGACAATCACTATTTATTGACGACTGCATATTTTTGCTGTTTTAACAGTAAAATTACCAAAGCCTAAACTCGTAATTCCGGCCCACCTTGAATTCCTTCACACTGCTCCATCAGCGTCTTTTGTTTTGTAAATGTGTCGCTCAACACAAGCAGCAAGTAGCCTACTATCCCATCACTCCACTGCCGCAGAAAGGCAAAAAGTTCTCCTAGCTCAAGCCCTGATTATCTGGGAGTGAGGTACCTAGAGTTGTAGAGGGTAAATAATATATTGTTATTTGGAACACATGCATTTCATGTGTGTTCCGTATCTACAAAGATCTATGTAAATACACTGTTAAAACAGAAACATTCTTCATATTTTAGTAATAAATGACAAAATGTAGACATGAACTGTATAAAGTTTGAAGCCTGAAGTCCAAATATTAAATAAACACTTTCACAAAAGGTGTAAGTATAATACAACAGCTTCTGTTGTGCAGCCGTAACAACTGCTGACTTGTAATCATCAGTAATATCACTTGCACAGGTCCTTCAACTCAATCTCTCCACTTTGTTGACTGATCCTGCCACTGGAGCATTTCTTCCTAACACTCCCTTTATCTTCTTCTGTCGACCACCTAACTTACGCAAACCTTTTGTCCTCAGCTCACTTCAGTGAGGAAAGCCATGTTGCCTGCCAGGTAAATTTGTAACAGTAATAGCTGTGTCATTTGCAAATATGCCACCAACAACACCACTGTATCTGGTTTCTCAGGTAAATTCAATATTAAATAATTGGCGTCAGACCAGTATGAACATTTTACCTATTGAATTTGATGTAGGAAGAGTCCAACCATCTGTATTGGGAAAATTGGGCGATGACTAGCAGACCATTTCTGGGAGTATGTTTCAACTGTTAAGATCAAAGACATCACAAATAAAATTGCACAACAATTCACATCTGTGGATCATATCACACTGATCTCTCGATGTTCCTTCATAGGATTTCTAAGACACTTTTAAAAGCTAATACTCAGCTTGGAATCACATACTGTATTTCTCCAGGTGTTAACATTTTAATCTCTCACCTCACTTCCTCTAATACCAATTTTTACACCTACTCCATCTGTGTACTCCAGTTATTAGCCATGGTTTTGTTTTCTCCTTTCACTCGAATATATGTATATATACATACATATATAGTGTAAGAAAATTCACAAACAATGTGAAAGAGTTGGGGATCCACCCCTTATACTTGTACTGAAGTTATGGTAAGAATAGGTCTTTACAGACAGGCGCCCAAAATAGAACTGCGAAAATAAACAAAATGGCTGTCACATATTATCAGAAAAAAGAAGCAATATAATAGTAAAGAGGCATCCTGGGACTGGAAATGACATCACGACTAGGTGGGTTCTCGGAGCTGGCACAGGAAGTGATGTTAGGTTGCCTTCTGGGAATCGGAAGTGGTTTTAGGTTGATGGTTCATCGGTTGTTCTGAAGGAAAAGAAGAGAAAGAGTTAGAGGGCAGCACCAACCCCTGGTCTGGTGGGAACATGCTCTTATTCGAGCCCATAAACTGTCTCCTACTAGCATGTGTATGACTATATATTGTCACACATGTGCACATGGGAGGCAGCTAAAGGGCTTGAATAAGGGCACTTCTGAATCAGACGAGGATGTGGCAGAGTGCACTGACTCTTTTTCTTCCTTTCCTGCAGACCATTCATGGGAGATTCCACCTGACCCTCTTGACATCACTTGTGGGTCTGAGCCTATGGAGGAAGACCTTGCTGGCTCCAGCCCCTGTGATGTCACGTCCAGGCTCGAGCCTATGGCCGAAGACCTTATGGGCCCGACCCCTTTGACCTCACTTCCTGTCTTCCCCTTTAAAAGGCTCCCCCTTTTCCCTATTCCCTCAGTTTTGTTTTGGACTCGGTTTTGTGCACATCAGTGCTGTTTATATTTTTGCAACTTTGCAGCCAGGATACCAGTTATGCGGGTGGCTGCCCCAAACCTTGTTATGACTCAGAGTGGAGTTTGTCACAATATATATATGTTACCTCTTCAAGTACACACCTGATGAAGACTATACATCCAAAATACTTTGTCTATTTCCTTCTTTCCTTTTCAGTATGGAAATAACCTTAAAATTTCTTGGTCTTATTATGATAATTGTTGCATTCCTCCTTTAAAAATCTACCAGTGAAAAAATCCAAATGATAGACTGAAAACTATAACATTCTTAAGTATATATCCATTCACAATTTTCGTTATCCACCCTTCAGTTCAATTACTGTGTTTTCAGAAGCAGCTCTTTGAATTTGAAGGGAATGTGTTGATAGCTTTGGGCTTGGTGGACTACCCCATTTACTTTAAGTATTTCTACGACATTTCATCTCTACTTTTACTTCATTAAGACCTTCTTTATTTTGTCACCATTAAATAGTCTGACATCAAGTCCATAAGAACTCTAGACAACTAAAATTTCTCATCTGAGGGATTCATTTAATGTGTATATCTCAATAATAAAAATGGAAATGAGTTTTCTGTCCTATTTAAGATGGCTTGGGTTAATATTTTCTCCATTACCTTCATTACCCTATATTCAGAGAGTAGCTTTTTAATTATTATGCTATAGATGCCTTTGTGTTTGCACATTAGCAGTACTTGGACAATATGCATAAGCATGTGAAAAATTAAATTAGAGCAATGATCCAGTTCCAAGAAAGAGAAAGATGCATTCTGAGATTGCTTTTCACTGAGTTACCTGTGGCATTCAGGCTGAAAAGGCCAACTTGAGAAGATGTGTGACAAAATTGAAATCAAATTTTTAACAAATGAATCAGTCTTCATTTTATTCAGTTTTGATTATCAGAGAGCACCTTTATGTGAAACAATAAAGAAGAAAAATAATTTCCAAAGCAATATAATACTGCAAGTTGGAATATGAAGACAATTAACATAATTAAAAAATGGAATTCTAAAATCGTTTGTGACAGTAGGGTTTATAGATTGAATTAACTGCATTATCTAAGCTTCAATTTTGTACCTGTGACTGAGCAGAATAGCTAAATAATGAAGCCTAACTGTCGTTTAAAATAAAATTTGACAAAGCTTACTGAGAAACAAAGGAAAGCATTCTTAATGGAGGAATTGCCCAAAATATATTGTATAATAATAGCTGATTACATGGAAGAATAAACATTTCTGCTTGAAACAGGCAGCTTAAGTGTAGCTGACAGCTAACTACAAGTAGCAATTAGCTCAAATTTTTACAGATTACATATTTTATCACATAATTGTATAAAATACACATAAAGTGATCCTGTATAGAAGATATTTAAAGTTATTTATTTTCATTTTGTCAATTTTGTGGGATTTTCTTTCACCCAGCATTATGTGAATTCACTAAACCTTAAAGCTTAAAGTAGGAAAATTGAGAATGCTACTTTTCCCAGGTGCTTCCCTACTCCCCTAGTACAAAGTTATAATCTATCACATTGCTATCGCAAGGCAGTGATTATTAAAGTGATACATAAAAAACTTACTGTTCGATTTTAGTAATGACAGAAAATTACACATTGGATTTCAGAGAAGCATGAAAAAAGAGAATATATGCTGTTATACAACTACAAAGCAGTTTTATGGTGAGAGGTTCAGTGCTACACACAGGCAAAAGGAACATTAAGATGGCCAATACTATTCTACAGGAAGCATCCTCAGAAAGGGTTTTAGGTGTTACGCTTGTACACATTTTCCTTTTTTGTCTTTTCTGTGTTTTTTAAAGTTTTATTATCCATGTGATTTTTTTTTAGTTCAATTGTAATGTTTGCAACTGTCATATTATATAAATATTCTTATGTATTGTGTATTGCTGAATGTAATCTATAGTCCTTGTATTGTGTTGGTGGAACTCTAAGAGGTGGGTTCACCCTGATGTCACAGCTAATGGACCGCCCTTCACCTTTATATTCAGATGGAAGAGACGGTTCCAGCAGTGCATCATTGAAAGGTGTTGGAGTATCAGTCTTGTGAGTATTGTTTAGTTTGGATTTTTCTGGTTTATTAAATGTTTGTTTCTGGATTTTGTCTTAAGATTTGCTAGCCCTGACCTGCCATTTTAGGAATTCCCATTTCAGTTTGATTTTGAAGTGGCCAAAATGCACTTCTTTTTTGCACTTTTTTCCTTTTCCTTACCATTTGTGTTTATTTGTTTAGTTAATAAATTCTTTAAATTCAAAGAACATTATTTTGTTTTTGTCAAAGCTATGAGGTATATGATCATCCTCTCCCTTGAAGGGCATTTTTGTGTAAATTGAAAATTTTAAAGTATTTTTGTGCTTTTAAAGCCAGTGACCATTTAGGGTCTTTGCAGGTCTGAAAGCCTGCTTCTTGACTTTTGTGGTGTGGCTACTTGGGGTGAGGCCTGTTTCTTAGCAGACCAGTGAAGGTCCTGTTGTGGTCTTTGTGGTATTTTTGAGGGCGGCGCTCTTTTTGCCATCTTGTGTTGCTGTTCTTAAAACATCAGGGGTTTATACTGACACAGCATTCTCATTGTTTAACCAACATACAGAAGCAAATAAAAATCAAATAGAACTGTTAGTCTAAATTGTTAAACCTTTTAAAGTTTATGCTGACATATTCCATTAGTGAAACCTACCTAAAGTATCACCATATTAAAAAAGGCATAAAGACACTATAAGTTGTGAAGCAAACAGCAACACAATGTATCCCAGAACTAAAAGGCATGGCCTGCACTGACAAGCTATCAGAGATACTGTAAACCTCTTTAGTTCTGAACAGAAAAGGCTGTGTGTAAAGCTAATCCTGGCATTCACTTTTCTCAAAGACATCGCTAAAACATTTTCATCAAAATTCTTTGAAATAAACAGTGAAGCACATGCTTAAGAGAACTAAGAAAATGAAGGAGTAATGTGTTTAACATTGAAGCCGCTCTTCTTCCCACAAAGAATAGTGAAAATATGAAATAAAACACTAAGGCTTGTAGGTAAAGTGGGAACCTTAGAAATTTAAAAAAATATCTTGATGAGACAATTGGCTAACCCAAAAAAGTTTGATGAACCGAGTGACCATCTTTTTCAAATTCTCTAAGCACTTTGTACTTTTTCACAATTTTATACATGCTTTTTTTGCTATATGATGGGACAATTGTCACTGTAGAAGCCCAGTCTTTATATAATTACCCTTATGTATCTCTCAGGACTTGTGGTGTGTTTCCCTTTTCCTTTATGAGGTCATCAATGGTGCACATAATCCATTCATCATCTGTTAGGCAGGCATATTGTCTCTAATACAAAATACAAAAAAATACATTGATTGTATTCTAGTGTGTACTGATGCAAAATGACAGATAATGCATATAATGATTATGAGGTAGTCTTATTTGTTTATTAGTGTTTGAAGGGGAAAAAATGTGGTGGCACTCAATGTGTTGGGCTGGCATCCTCACACTCAAAGAGATATCAGCTAAACAATACACACATTTGCTCAGCATTTTCCATTCACTCGCACAACAAAAAGGGAGAGACATATGCACATGAGATAGAGAACGAGGGACCCAATATAAAAATGAATTTGAGTGATTCTTCAATATTAAAAAAATAAAAGACCCTTGCTAATAGCTCTAATAGGAGAGACACTCATTTGCTGAGACTACTGATGCTGCTGTCTACAAATTTGTGTTTCAGTGTCTTTTGGTTCACTTTAATTTTGAAGTGGTGCTTTTCTTTCTACCTTTGCTGTTGTTGCCCTTTTGAAACCAAGCTAATATTATTGCAGATGTTCTTATTCTACATGTCACCAACATGATAAGAGAGCAGCAGGACAAATATAATAATGAAATGTGAACTGACTTTCATAACTTCGTGTATGCTGGATAAAGTGAGGACCACACTTCCAGTGTACAATCTCTAGAGATATTGTCAGGTCAACACATCTATCTTAATACCAGGAAGTTGTGAAAAGTGCCAGTGTGAAAGTAAAAGTAGCAATACTCCAAAGAGTAAAACTGATGAGTAATGACTGAGTTTAAACATTGCCTGTACTTCAAAAGGCAAATGTAGAAGTACTAATACTGATTACCAGTACTGGCTCACCTCAAGCACTGTTCTTTACATTTATTAATTCATAATCCAAAAGGTTTAAAAAGGATTTTCTGCAATTCTTCTGTAACAGTATGTACAATATAAAGACTGCAGCTTGGCCAATATTTTCACACTAATATATATTCCTTTACATTAATCATCAATCTATATATGGTTACCTGTAGGTGCATACAAGAATACCCATTCCCAGACACAACTATACAACATCAGTCCTCAGTTCAAATAAACATTTTTTTTAAATAAATACCTATGAACAGGCTTCTTCTTCAGGATTTCACAAAACAATATAATTTTTTCTCTCTTTCTTTCTTCCTTCAAAGCGAACTTTGTCCTTCCTCTACACCTGACTCTGACTACTTCCCTGCTTACTTTCCTATATAATATATATACAGTTAGGTCCATAAATATTTGGACAGAGACAACTTTTTTCTAATTTTGGTTCTGTACATTACCACAATGAATTTTAAATGAAACAACTCAGATGCAGTTCAAGTGCAGACTTTCAGCTTTAATTCAGTGGGGTGAACAAAACGATTGCATAAAAATGTGAGGCAACTAAAGCATTTTTTAACACAATCCCTTCATTTCAGGGGCTCAAAAGTAATTGTACAAATTAAATAACTGGAATTAAAATGTTCATTTCTAATACTTGGTTGAAAACCCTTTGCTGGCAATGACAGCCTGAAGTCTTGAACTCATGGACATCACCAGATGCTGGGTTTCCTCCTTTTTAATGCTCTGCCAGGCCTTTACTGCAGCGGCTTTCAGTTGCTGTTTGTTTGTGGGCTTTCTGTCCGAAGTTTAGTCTTCAACAAGTGAAATGCATGCTCAATTGGGTTAAGATCAGGTGACTGACTTGGCCATTCAAGAATTTTCCACTTCTTTGCTTTAATAAACTCCTGGGCTGCTTTGGCTGTATGTTTTGGGTCATTGTCCATCTGTATCATGAAACGCCGCCCAATCAATTTGACTGCTGTATTTAGCTGGATTTGAGCAGACAGTATGTCTCTGAACACCTCAGAATTCATTCGGCTGCTTCTGTCCTGCGTCACATCATCAATAAACACTAGCGTCCCAGTGCCACTGGCAGCCATGCATGCCCAAGCCATCACACTACTTCCACCGTGTTTTACAGATGATGTGGTATGCTTTGGATAATGAGCTGTTCCACGCCTTCTCCATACTTTTTTCTTGCCATCATTCTGGTAGAGGTTGATCTTGGTTTCATCTGTCCAAAGAATGTTTTTCCAGAACTGTGCTGGCTTTTTTAGATGTTCTTTAGCAAAGTCCAATCTAGCCTTTCTATTCTTGAGGCTTATGAGTGGCTTGCACCCTGCAGTGCACCCTCTGTATTTACTTTCATGCAGTCTTCTCTTTATGGTAGACTTGGATATCGAGTGTTGTTCACTTGGTTGGCAGTTGTGAAGGGGTTTCTCTTCACCATGGAAATGATTCTGCGATCATCCACCACTGTTGTCTTCCGTGGATGTCCAGGTCTTTTTGCGTTGCTGAGTTCACCAGTGCTTGCTTTCTTTCTCAGGATGGACCAAACTGTAGATTTTGCCACTCGTAATATTGTAGCAATTTCTCAGATGGGTTTTTTCTGTGTTTGCAGTTTAAGGATGGCTTTTTTCACCTACATGGAGAGCTCCTTTGACCGCATGTTGTCTGTTCACAGCAAAATCTTCCACATGCAAACACCACACCTCAAATCAACTCCAGGCATTTTATCTGCTTAATTGATAATAACATAATGACGGACTTGCTCACACCTGCCCATGAAATAGCCTTTGAGTCAATTGTCCAATTACTTTTGAGCCCCTGAAATGAAGGGATTGTATTAAAAAAATGCTTTAGTTGCCTCACATTTTTATGCAATCGTTTTGTTCATCCCACTGAATTAAAGCTGAAAGTTTGCACTTCAACTGCATCTGAGTTGTTTCATTTAAAATTCATTGTGGTAATGTACAGAACCAAAATTAGAAAAAAGTTGTCTCTGTCCAAATATTTATGGACCTAACTGTATATATATGGATGGCAGTACGGTGGCGCAGTGGTAGCGATGCTGCCTCGCAGTTAGGAGACCTGGGTGCGCTTCCCAGGTCCTCCCTGTGTGGAGTTTGCATGTTCTCCCCGTGTCTGTGTGGGTTTCCTCTGGGTGCTCTAGTTTCCTCCCACAGTCCAAAGACATGCAGGTTAGGTGCATTGGTGATCCTAAATTGTCCCTAGTGTGTGCTTTGTGTGTGGGTGTGTGTGTGCCCTGTGGTGGGCTGGCACCCTGCCCGGGGTTTGTTCCTGCCTTGAGCCCTGTGTTGGCTGGGATTGGCTCCAGCAGATCCTTGTGAACCTGTGTTAGGATCCAGCGGGTTGGGAAAATGGTATGGTATATATGGATTTTCTTAGTAAACATGAACCAACATACTTATCATTTAACAATATAATTTTGTTAAGAATTGGTTTCATATTATTAGTAAAAAAGTTCCCAATAATATCTGCTTATTGAGAAGATCTCAAGTGACTAAGATTTTAAATAAAATTTCACCACTAGACCAGAAAAAATGTTACTTTAAATGGAATTATCATTTTTATTGCTAAAAAAACTGCTCTGAATGTTATATTGATGATATTAATAGTTTAACGCTAATGTGTACAATTCAGCTTGATATATACACCACAGCATTCTAAGACCTAATGAAATATCATCTTGCTTTTATTCTACAGACCTTAGTACTAGGGTGTTGTACCATGTTAGCCATTATGAATGTATTGATAAGTCAAGCAAAATGACACCTTTTATTGGCTAACTAAAAAGATTACAATATGCAAGCTTTCAAGGCCTTTCTTGCCTGAAGAAGGAGCCTGAGTTGCCTCAAAAGTTTGCATATTGTAATATTTTTAGTTAGCCAATAAAAGGTGTCATTTTGCTTGACTTCTACAGACCTTCTAACTCAAAGTCATCCATTTTTCTATCTGTGCCTCTGCTGAAAGATATACAGTATGTGAGAATATTAAGGATCAACAATACAGAGTAATGGGGATTGTGGAAGAGAGGTGAAAAACAGAGTGCAGGCAGACTGGAATGGATGGAGAAGAGTGTCAGGAGTAATTTGTGACAGACGGGTATCAGCAAGAGTGAAAGGGAAGGTCTACAGGACGGTAGTGAGACCAGCTATGTTATATGGGTTGGAGACGGTGGCAATGACCAGAAAGCCAGAGACAGAGCTGGAGGTGGCAGAGTTGAAGATGCTAAGATTTGCATTGGGTGTGATGAGGATGGACAGGATTAGAAATGAGGACATTAGAGGGTCAGCTCAAGTTGGACAGTTTGGACATGTGCAGGGGAGAGATGCTGAGTATATTGGGAGAAGGATGCTAAGGATGGAGCTGCCAGGCAAGAGGAAAAAAGGAAGGCCTAAGAGAAGGTTTATGGATGTGGTGAGGGAGGACATGCAGGTGATGGGTGTAACAAAGCGAGATGCAGAACACAGGAATATATGGAAAAAGATGATCTGCTGTGACAACCCCTAACGGGAGCAGCCGAAACAAGAAGAAAAAGTAAAAATGCTAGACTCTATAGGCTGCATGCTATACACAAGCAGACACTGCACATGATTGAAGCTGATTGTTTCTAAGGTACTTAAAATAAACTGCAAACTTTGCACGAATGCATTGAGCAGTTTTTGCCATATTTAATTTATTTCCCACACCCAGTAATACAATATGTGAAGGGTCAATATGCAATGCACTTGGTTGCACCAGAGATAAGCAGACAGTATGAGACGGAAATGGGCACCAAGAGTATGATGATACTGTGTTATGCAGTACACTACAGAGAGTACAATATAGTTGCCGGATTGGAAATCTATGCTGTACTATTTTAAAGCTTTGTGCATGTAAAAAATTTGCTTGAGCTATTTCTCTTGAGTTTGTGCATGATTTTGAGACAAAAAATGTCTACTTTCATTTCCACATCTCTTTAGCCAGTGATATAGGAGAATTTTCCTTCTAACAGTGAAACATCACAAACCCCTACATTTAAAGTTTAAAGCCTGTCAATTTCCCAGAGAGTTACAGATTTCATTCAAGCAGTCAGAGCTACTCCTACCCAAATACTAACAAAATTGGGCAATGCAGTCGGGACCATCCAATTATATCTATATCACTTTACCGCAGTATAGAATGTATTTTCAAAGTAGTTCAGTAGTAACTCTACTACTGTGAGTTTATATTTTTAAAATTTAAAAATTATTAAAAATAAAAATGTATTGGAAGGTTTGAGATGGTAATCCCAACTTAAAAGAAGTGATTGATTCTGTTCTTTAAAACAGTATGAAGGTTAAAGCTTATAGCATAGTTGGTAAGTAATCCTTTCATTTCTGAAATAGGCCTTTGCCATATTTTTTCCATTTTTATCATATTTATTTAAAGAATTCCATTTAAAGGCTTCCCTCTGTAGGTTGTACCCTCTGTACCTCAGCAATTTGGAAAAGTATGTTAAAATAAACTTGTTGATACAACTGAATTAGCAAGTGCCCAATCAGTGGAATAACATTCATGGAAGTTTGCAGCTTGTGGTGGTAGTTGGCAATTTGCTGCTTGAAGTGAACTAAAAGTTGTTGGGCTATATTAAGTAGGATTAGATGGGATTTTGACAGTAATTGGACTATAAAATGACTGTCAAATATGGCAACCATGGATATATAAGACATAAGATAACAATAACAACATAGATATACACCCAGCTTAATGTTTTAACAAGCAAGCAGTGAACTATAATTACATGGTCCAAAAATGTGTTATTAAAGGAATTTAATGATAACTACAATGTCAGCTGAAACAAAATCCCATAAGAAAATGTTTAGATTTGATTAAATAAAATCAACAGCTGCAGAAATGTTTCTGCAGAAATGAGACACCCAAACAAATACATTGTGAAATGGGCAGCTCAAAAATGAACAGTTGCATCTCACTACTGGTGTTGTGATTGTCTTTTGCCTGATTTATCTCACACATGTGTTCTCTCGGCTCTGTGCCATATTCTTAGACTTGTTAATATGAGAACTGTCTGGGTAGTATTACAAATGCTGTTAAATAAAGCAGAGAAAAAATCACTTGCTTACCATACAAGAGCTGTATATTCTGTAATTACAATATGCAAGCACCATTATGGGCAACAGGTGTATAAAATACTTGAAAATCTTTTCACACTAGCCGCCTCCTTGCTCACATAGTATATAAAAGTAAACTATCCTGGGTGTAATAATACGGTATCAGTCAGAATTGCTGATACAGTACATAATCTGTCAGAAAATATGAATGGGATGTACCAATTTAATCATTTCAAGGGAATGCTGTCCTGGAGAGAAATAAAAGGGAGATGGTGTAATCTGTGAAAATGTATGTATGCATAAATTTTGTATGGCTACTTTTGTCTGGGCTTAAAATTGATTATTCTTATGATTTCTTTTTTGCAGTTTATTTGTAATAAAGGACAGTTTGTTTGCATTTTATGAAGTGCCTGTGTGTGTGACTCACTCACTACTGTTATTCATTTGGTTTAATATCTATAAGGGTTGTCACACACGTGCGATTGTGAGACAGTTTACAGTTTCAAATAATTGTATATTCCTGCCAGATCATGGGTTGGCACTGTACTCTAACTCTTTACCCGCAGAACAACTGAAGAACCAGTCCAATATTCACTTCCAGCTCAAGAACACTGTATGATGTCACTTCAGGTTCCACCCCTCAAGGTCCCACCTCTAGATGATGTCACTCCGATCCCACTATGCTACTTTCTTGTTACATCACTTCCTGCTGTTTCATTATACAGTAATCCCTCCTCCATCGCGGGGGTTGCGTTCCAGAGCCACCTGCGAAGTAAGAAAATCCGCGAAGTAGAAACCATATGTTTATATGGTTATTTTTATATTGTCATGCTTGGGTCACAGATTTGCGCAGAAACACAGGAGGTTGTAGAGAGACAGGAACGTTATTCAAACACTGCAAACAAACATTTGTCTCTTTTTCAAAAGTTTAAACTGTGCTCCATGACAAGACAGAGATGACAGTTCAGTCTCACAATTAAAAGAATGCAAACATATCTTCCTCTTCAAAGGAGCAAACAAATCAATAGGACTGTTTGGCTTTTAAGTATGCGAAGCACCGCGGCACAAAGCTGTTGAAGGCGGCAGCTCACACCCCCTCGGTCAGGAGCAGAGAGAGAGAGAGAGAGACAGATAAAAAAATCAATACGTGCCCTTCGTGCTTTTAAGTATGCGAAGCACCATGCAGCATGTCTTTTCAGGAAGCTGCACAAAAGATAGCAACGTGAAGATAATCTTTCAGCATTTTTAGACGAGCGTCCGTATCGTCTAGGTGTGCGAACAGCCCCCCTGCTCAGTCCCCATACGTCAGGATCAGAGAAAGTCAGCGCAAGAGAGAAAGAAGAGTAAGCAATCTAGCTTCTCAGCCATCTGCCAATAGCGTCCCTTGTATGAAATCAACTGGGCAAACCAACTGAGGAAGCATGTACCAGAAATTAAAAGACCCATTGTCCGCAGAAATCCGCGAACCAGCAAAAAATCCGCGATATATATTTAAATATGCTTTCATATAAATTCCGCGATGGAGTGAAGCCGCGAAAGGCGAAGCGCGATATAGCGAGGGATTACTGTATATACTGTATGTCAGCCATTTCTGTATTAATCAGTTCTATTCTGGACTCAAGTCTGAAAAGACCTTATCATTGCATCAGTCTACTCTGCTAACCAGGGAAGGTCCCCAACCCTTTGACTTTGTTTTTGTGTGTTTTGTTACAGGGTCTAAGGATGTGCTAAAGGGCATCCCATTATAGTGGCATAAGTGGGATGGGCCAGTGGCATTGAGGGAGTGAAGAGAACAAGGAAGGACAGCTGAAGGAGTTGCATTTGAACAGTATTCCACCATAGAACTGTGAAACGCTTTACAAGAATTAAAATATGTTATATATTGAAGTTTATTTGTTTTGGTTGAATTGTTTTTGTATTGGTATTTTTACAGTTTTATTGGAGTGAGGTGGGAGTACTTCTGTGAGCTGATTACCAGGTATTTTTTTCAATCGTGTTGGTCACCTTTCCTCATACCCTAGTTTTCCAGTTTGTTAGGTGTCATGCAAACTGAAAAATTGTAGGGTGCGGTAAGCAACAATATGTGTAGTAGAGTAGCTGGTACTGGCAGAATAATTTAGTGATTGCTTTATAAATATAAGTATTTTCCCAGTTGCTTAACACTAGAATCCCTGAAGCCTACGAAAAAACTTGTAATCCTGGCCCACCTTAAATCCCTTCGCACCTCTCCATCAGCATCTTTTGTTTTGTAAATGTGTTAATCAGCACAAGCAGTCTGCTGTCCCATCCCCTGCCTTGACGAAGCTCATCTTGGGCAAGAAGTTCTCCCAGCTCAAGCCAGGGCTCCTTATTTGTGTATGGGGTTCCTGGAGTTGTATAGGGTAAATAATACAATATATTGTTATTTGGAATACATACATTTCATGTGTGTTCCGTGTCTACAAAGATCTGGGTAAGTGAAGGATGAAAGGAAATGCGAGGTAAGAAATGCTGAATACATACCTAAAGCAGAAACTTTTTCCATGATATACTAATAATGACATGATGTGCATAATGTGTGAAGACTTTAGTCCAAATATCAAATAAAATAATATAATAAAATGAAATACGCTGATGGAGAGGTGCAAAGGAATTTAAGGTGGGCTGGAATTATGAGTTTTTTCAAAGGCTTCAGGGATTCTAGTGTTAACCAGTGCCAATGTGGCGGGCAGGTTTCACACAAGTGTGCACTTGGAAAAAGGCAATTGCCATGTTAGTGTCTCAATAATTTCCTACTGCCAGCAGAGGAGATGAAGTTAATTGCATCGAAAAGGTGCAAGGGGAAATCAGAAAGGGGAGAGGAAAAAACAAACAGTGAAATTAAAAGAGAAAGAAAGGAAGAACAAGGAGAGAAACCCAGATGGTGTGAGAAAGTCTGAAGTCAGAGGTGGAAAATCTGCTGCACAATGCACAAGAGCAGAGGTGGTGCACCAAGGCTGAGAGTTGCAGACCCAACATTAGTTCAGTCTGCTGAACGAAGCAAGTAGAGACTGAATACAGGAGAGGACATGTAGAGAGAGTTCCAAGTAAAGATGTACAATGGCGATCTAGTAACAGAGGGTGTGGTCAAGTGGAAAGGATAAGTTACTGGAGGGCTTGAGAAGCTGTGGACAATGCAGTAACTAAGCCACCTCTGGGCGGTTTACTGAGGTCTTTGCCTGGGATTTCCAGTGGAATAACTTTTTGAGCTGACTGTGTTTTGATTCCTGGAATTTCTTCTAAACAGTTTTAACTCTTTTTGTTGCTACTTTATGAGGCATGTTTTTATTATGAAACACACTTGACCAATTTTGTTCCTATTGAGTAAACACTGCTTTGATTTTTTTACAACTTAACAGTCATGTTCGTTGTCTCACTTGCATCTGCTCCATCTTGGTTATAAACTGCATATAATACAAAAGACAGATGAAAAATAACACTGATGTTGCTTATTTATTATTCTTACAAAGATATCACATTTACTTGCTTAGACAAGTTTTTTCTTAGAAAGCAGAAATCAGATTTCCACATGATACAGTATCACAGGCATCTTGTAATCACAGGCTTTCTCTAATTCCAATATACTGTACATGTCCCACTGAGAGAAGAAATATGAGCAGACTACAACTTAGACAATTGGGATATGAACATATTATGATAGATGACATTCTGTTTTTTTTCCCATAGTACCAGTTAAACCTGAAACAGCAATTACTGGTTTGAGGTTGGCCATCAATAGCTCTAAGGCACAGGTAAAAGAGTTATGATACCCTAACTTTAAGTCCATGTTTTCTCTTCTGTGAATTGAAGATAGAGCCTGATATCTGTGTTTTAGTGAAAAACTAGGTGGAAAATATGTATTGTTTAGTGTGCACAAAGTGTAGTCTTGCCCAATGTCTCTTTGTAAATCTGTTGTATGTTAAATATGGTTGTCTGATAGCAACTCGTCTTGACTTACTTTGTTGGTTTCTGTTGTGGACTTGTGCACAGCTGTTTCATCAGGATGACTAACCTCATTTAAGACACCCTGCCATTTTTGGTAACGGTGAGGTGAGAGGCTAAGATTTCGCTCTTCGGCCAAAGATTTACTCCACCCACTTTTCTGGCTGTGTTTAAGAAGTAGACACAGAGTGCAGACAGATTAGGGGCATTCCCACACAAAGTAATCCACTTTTTAATTTCCAATAAAAGGAAAAGGGTCTTGACCATGCTTATCAGAGCTGACAAAGAGTTAGGGGTTAGCCACAATTTGCATCTTCTGACATGTCCTCAGGAATCCAGACTAAACCAACTTTTACTCTGGGCGCCTTTTGGTCCTAGAAAAGACAATTGTTTTATTGTGGAAGGTTTATAGACTTGTTTATTTCCACACTCTGAGCCTTTTTGTTATGTAGATCCATACGTATATCATCCACCCCAATTTTTGTACTCTTATCCTTGTACTCACTTATCTGGGGAGCAGACACAATCAATCTGGGACTACAGTTCAACTTCACCCAGACTTGGCTGCTACTACACTTCACTTCCCTTTAATTTGGAGTCTGTCCCCTCTTTATTCTCTAAAACCCAGGCAGCAAGATAAAGCAACATGGCAATCAGGAAACATTCACTCATTACAGAGCAGGCTCTGAGAGACTGCTTTGGAACTACGGACTGGGATATCCTGCAGGAATCATATAGTGAGAACATTGAGGAGGTTGTTAACTGCACAACTGACTGCATCAACTTCTGTATGGACATTGTAGTTCCAGTAAGAACAGTACGCTGCTATGCTAACAACAAGCCATGGATTACAAGTGATATCAAGGGCCTTTTGAACCAGAAGAAAAGGGCTTTTAAAGACGGTGATCAGCATGAGCTCAAGCCCGTGCAGATGGAACTCCGAGTCCAGCTCAGGGTGGCGAAGGAGCAGTACAGGAGAATGCTGGAGCAGAAGTTACAGAATAACAGCATGAAGGAAGTGTGGGATGGGATGAAGATCACTGGCTGCAGCTCGAAGTGGGGTGCCACCATCGAGAGAGACATGGAGAGAGCAAACCTGATGAAAAACTTCTTTAACAGGTTTGACCACCCTAACCCACTCTCACCATTCATCATTCTGCTGATGCCAGCATAGGAGAGAGTTTCCCCCCACCCACAATTACAGCAGCCCAGGTAAGCAGAGAGCTGAGGAGATTTCGTGCCAGCAAAGCAGTGGGTCCAGATAGAGTATCGCCATGGGGAGTTGGGGAGTCCTCTACAGCGCATCTTCAACCTGAGCCTTGGACAGGGGAGAGTCCCAAGGCCTTGGAAAACATCTTGCATCACACCAGTCCCAAAGGTATCACGTCCTAGTGAGCTGAATGACTTCCGGCCTGTTGCCCTGACATCACATGTGATGAAGACCATGGCGCGGCTGCTGCTTCACCACCTGAGGCCACAGGTCCACCATGCCCTGCGGAGGATGCCATCATCTATATGCTACACCGATCCCTCTCCCACTTGGACAGAGGCAGTGGTGTTGTAAGAATTATGTTTCTGGACTTCTAGCGCATTCAACACCATCCAACCTCTGCTCCGTAGGGACAAGCTGACAGAGTTATGAGTAGATTCATACCTGGTGGCATGGATCGTGGACTATCTTAAAGACAGACCTCAGTATGTGCGTTTCAGGAACTGCAGGTCTGACATTGTGGTCAGCAGCACAGGAGCACCGCAGGGGACCGTACTTTCTTCCGGTCCTGTTCAGCCTATATACGTCGGACTTCCAATAGAACTCGGAGTCCTGCCACGTGCAAAAGTTCGCTGACGACACTGCTATCGTGGGCTGCATCAGGAGTGGGCAGGAGGAGGAGTATAGGAACCTAATCAAGGACTTTGTTAAATGGTGTGACTCAAACCACCTACAACTGAACACCAGGAAAACCAAGGAGCTGCTGGTGGATTTTAGGAGGCCCAGGCCCCTCATGAACCCCGTGATCATCAGAGGTGACTGTGTGCAGAGGGTGCAGACCTATAAATACCTGGAAGTGCAGCTGGATGATAAATTGGACTGGACTGCCAATAATGATGCTCTGTGCAAGAGAGGACAGAGCCAACTACACTTCCTTAGAAGGCTGGCATCGTTCAACATCTGCAATAAGATGTTGCAGATGTTCTATCAGACGGTTGTGGCGAGCGCCCTCTTCTACGCGGTGGTGTGCTGGGGAGGCAGAATAATGAAGAGGGATGCCACACGCCTGGACAAACTGGTGAGGAAGGCAGGCTCTATTGTAGGCACGGAGCTGGACAGTTTGACATCTGTGGCAGAGCGACGGGTGCTGAGCAGACTCCTGTCTGTCAATCATGGAGAATCCACTGCATCCACTAAACAGTATCATCTCCAGACAGAGCAGTAGCTTCAGCGATACACTGCTGTCACTGTCCTGCTCCACTGACAGACTGAGGAGATCATTCCTCCCCCACACTATATGACTCTTCAATTCTACCCGGGGGGGGGTAAACGTTAACATTATACAAAGTTACTGTCTGTTATACCTGCATTTTTATTTTAATAAATTTAATATTGTTTTTATCAGTATGCTGCTGCTGGAGTATGTGAATTTCCCCTTGGGATTAATAAAGTATCTATCTATCTATCTATCTATAGAGGTACTGTAACATTCTTAATATGCAAAAAGCAGAAACAAAGCAAATGAGTGTAACAATTACACCATGCAACCCACATGTTTCAGCAGATGTCACAAATGGTGCTGACTGACACACCCAATGTGTGGAGCATTCAGATGGCTTTCACTTCTCATGGCATGGGTTTTCTGGCCCACATCCTTCTCCCTTCCTCTGCTGTTTAAAGCTGTTGACTCTTGAAAACTTGTTAGTTCACAAGGTGAACTCCCCAACCTCATTTTGTCTAATGTCATTTTGACAAACTATATCAGCACACGTTCATGAGGTAATGGTATCGTACGAATCGAGGGTCTCGCTTATAAACATGTATACCCTAAGTATGTAAAGTCTAGAAAACAACCATTTTACAGTGTTTACTGCTTGACCTTTTGATTGTGAGCCTTATGCAGCCTAACAACAAAAAGTCAGCAAGCTCATCTTCTATGTGTAGTTTAGACTAGCTAGTACCACAGAGATACAAAAAAATTATAAAGAACTTACAATTTTACATTCTTATCATGAGCTATTGTCAAAAATATTCTTTAACACTTTAAAGCTGAAATGAATGTAGTTAGGTGGATTAGTGATGGTAGTGTGTGTGCGTGTGTGTGTGTGTGTTTCTTTCTGTGTGTTCACCATATGATGGACTGACATCCTGACAGAAATTGTCCTAGCTTTGAGCCCTATGTTTGCTGGGATAGGTTCCAGCAGACCTGCTCAGGATAAAGTGGGTTTGGAAGATGGGAGGATGGATAAGCATTTTTAGCAATACTACTACAATAATAAGCTCATATTTACCTACAGCAATATACTGTAAATATCCTCTCCTGTGTTTAACAATTCCTTATCAAATAAAACCAAGAAAGGAATTTTAGCATTACTGTCTGCATAATGGTCTATGTTTGAAACTTGACAAGTACACATTTTATAAGGGCATTTGTTCTCGTCAACAAGTCAGAAAGTGTTTTGTCTGCTTTTGGAATACAGATTGAAAATATCTGCTGTAACTAGTGTCACACACGTGTGTATGGGAGGCAGCTAAAGGGCTCAAAAGAAAGTAATTTCATACCGGCCCAGAGGGTGGCATAGTATACTAATCCTTTCTCTTTTATCCCTGCAGACCAAACACGGGAAACACTGTCTAGTCCAGATGATGCCACTTCCAGTTCCGGGCCCGATGACACCATTTCCCTAACTGACTTTAAAAACCGCCATATTCTCTCTCTCAGTTCTGTTTTGTGCTCTTGTCTGTAAAAAACTACTCCTCATATTATTAGCCTTTTTCAGCCGAAAACTCCAGTATACGGGGCAGCTGCCCCAAACCTTTTTGTGGTGTCAAGGTGTTTCTATTCACACTAGCATATGACTTTCTCCATATTTACAATGTGAGCACAGTATACAGTGTGAAAATATCAAAATATACAAGAAAAAAATGCAATACCTTTAAAGGCAACTCTTAAAAAAACATCATTTTTATATAACTGAAATAAGAAGTATATGGACTTGAATTTTTTGGCTTTAATTTGAACAATTAATTAATTACTCAATTCACCAGTAAGAACATGAATGCTGTATTAATCATTTTACTAATTTTTAGTTTCATTTAAGGTGATTCAAAGCAGAGAAGAAGAAGTAGAAACCTGCATCTTCCATTACGTAGCTGAGTTGCTATTGGGGTTAGCACCCATAACTCATAATGTCGGAGTAGGTTTTTTTTTTCCAAGTAAGTACATGCCACAAACAAATAGAAATTCTGGAAATTAAATGAAAATAAAAAATCAAAATGATGCTTCTCTGTAATTAAACTAAATGTGTATGCCGGATTTTGTAAACTTAAGTAGTAATTTGGCTGTTGTTGGTATCAGCTGTAATAACTGTAATCTTTAAAAGATCAAACATAAATGGAATTTACCCAAAACCTCATCAGCAGTCAGGACTAATGGCTTTAAGTTGCCCATACAATTTCATAAGAATGGGCTCATTAATTCTCAGGTTATAGTGTCTACAAAGTCTTTACCATAGACGCACAAATATAGAGAAACGTGAGCATACATCTTTACAAAAATGGTCAAAATATGATCCGGGAATATCAAAAATGTTTCTCTCATTGAAAACCTAAAGAAATTGTTTTTTCATGAAAGCAATACCTCCTCTATATATGAAATATGGAGAAAGAAATATAAAGAAATGGAACAAGAAAGTAGTGATTTCTTTTTAATAAAGCAGTTTCTGTGTGGCTGATCAGAAAAGGCCTTAAGTTGAAACTGACAGCTGATGTGAAACCAGTTTACTTCATACAGAAGGCCTTACCTAGCTTCATACTGCTCTTTCCAACGTCAATATCACTCACTGCATTAACGACCAGTTTGAATATCATGAACTAACAAAAACAAGATGGAATAGATAATTGAGTTCAATGTTCAATTTTTACTTAATGTAAAATAGTCATCCAATTATTCAATACCAGTAAGGTGAATACACTTGACTTGAGCATTCATAGTTTTCATTCTCTTTCTCTGTATGTTTAGCATTTGTTTGCTCAGAGTTTGATACGCTTGCTGCTTCTTGAGCAGCTCTTCTTTTCTCCACTCTAGCAGGCCGCTTCTTCTCTTCTTTCGTCTGCATCTTTTCAAGTTAAAACTGATTAAGTCAGTGTTTGTGTTGCAATTACTTAGTACATTTTCCTTAATTTTTCACTTAAGCTGGCACTTAAGTGTTCAATCTACCTCAAGCATGATTTAAGATATGAAGGGGTAGGGGAAGTGATGGCAAAGGTGGTAGGGAATGACAATGGCGCCCGTACGCATGCACCACATGGCCGCCCTGCTGGCTGCTGCAAAGAGTTGATTCTTCAATAAAATAAAAAGAGGAATAACCTTGGAGGTCAATCATCACCCTGAAAGTGGATAGTAGGCGTCACATAGTATATGTGTACCAAATTTCAGGTCTATAGGTCAAATGGTTTGTGAGCTACAGGTGATTTAAAATCCTGGACAGATAAATGGACAGCCACGGTAGCATATTATATAAGAAGATCAGAAATGATTAATCCAACCCAGCCACAGGGGATGCACAAACCAGTGTGTTTCTTCGTGCCAGTCCCAAGCCCAGATAAATGGGGAGGGTTACATCAGGAAGGGCATCTGGTGTAAAATTTTGCCAAATCAATATGGAGACAACAATACAAATTTCCATACCGGATCAGTTGAGCCCCAGGTTAACAACGACTGCCACCAGTGCTGTTAGCCAACAGGGTGCTGGCAGAAATTGGGCTACTGTTGGCCGAAGAAGAAGGAGAAGAAGAGAGGGGAGACGTGTCCGGAGGCAGGAGGAGAGGAGGAAAGTATAGAGAGTGAAACTGAGGGTAGGAACTTTGAATGTTGGCAGTATGACTGGTAAGGGGAGAGAGTTAGCAGATATGATGGAGAGAAGGAAGGTTGATATATTGTGCGTGCAAAAGACTAAATGGAAGGGGAGTAAGGCCTGGTGGATTGGAGGTGAATTCAAATTGTTCTATTATGGTGTGTATGGGAGGAGAAATGGGGTAGGAGTTATTCTGAAGGAACAGTATGTCAGGAGTGTTTTGGAGGTGAAAAGAGTGTCAGGCAGAGTGATGATTATGAAGCTGGAAATTGGAGGTGTGATTGGGTGTGCAATGGGTGAGAAAGAAGATTTTTGGAGGGAGTTGGATGAAGTGATGAACAGTGTACCCAAGGGACAGAAAGTGGTGATTGGAGTGGATTTCAATGAGCATGTTGGTGAAGGGAACAGTGGAGACAAGGAGGTGATGGGTAGGTATGGTGTCAAGGAGAGGAATGAAGGTCAGAGGATAGTGGATTTTGCCAAAAGGATGAACATGGCTGTAGTGAATACGTATTTTAAGAAGAGGGAGGAACATATTGTTACGTACAAGAGTGGAGAAAGATGCACACAGGTAGATTACATCCTATGCAGAAGAGTTGATCTGAAGGAGATTGAAGACTGCAAAGTGGTGGCAGGGGAAAGTGTAGTTAAGCAGCATAGGATGGCGGTCTGTAGAATGACGTTGGTGATAAAGAAGAGGAAGAGAGTGAGAGCAGGGCCAAGGATCAAATGGTGGAAGTTGAAAAAAGAAGACTGCAAGGTTGAGTTTAGGGAAAAGGTGAGACAGGCACTGGGTGGCAGTGAAGTGTTACCAGACAGCTGGGAAACTACAGCAGATGTAGTAAGGGTGACAGCAAGAAGGGTGCTTGGCGTGACATCAAGAAAGAGGAAGGAGGAAAAGGAAACCTGGTGGTGGAATGGGGAAATACAGGAGAATATACAGAGGAAGAGGATGGCAAAGAAGAAGTGGGATAGTCGGAGAGATGCAGAAAGTAGACAAGAGTACAAGGAAATAAGGCGCAAGGTGAAGAGAGGGGTGGCGAAGGCTAAAGAAAAGGCGTACGATGAGTTGTATGAGAGGTTGGACACTAAGGAGGGACAAAAGGTCCTGTACTGACTGGCTATGCAGAGGGACCGAGCTGGGAAAGATATGCAGCAGGTTAGGGTAATAAAGGATAAAGATGTAAACGTACTCACAAGCGAGGAGAGTGTGTTGAGCAGATGGAAAGAGTACTTTGAGCGGCTGATAAATAAAGAGAACAAGAGAGAGAAGAGGTTGGATGATGCGAAGATAGTGAATCAGGAAGTGCAACGGATTAGCAAGGAGGAAGTAAGGACAGCTATGAAGAGTATGAAAAATGGAAAGGCCGTTGGTCCAGATGACATACCTATGGAAGCATGGAGGTGTTTAGGAGAGATGGGAGTGGAGTTTTTAATCAGATTGTTTAATGGAATCTTGGAAAGTGAGGGGATGCCTGAGGAGTGGAGAAGAAGTGTACTGGTGCCGATATTTAAGAGTAAGGGGGATGTGCAGGACTGCAGTAACTACAGGGGAATAAAATTGATGAGCCACAGCATGAAGTAATGGGAAAGAGCAGTGGAAGGTAGGTTAAGAAGTGAGGTGATGATGAGTGAGCATCAGTATGGTTGCACGCCAAGAAAGAGCACCGCAGATGCAATGTTTACTCTGAGGATGTTGATGGAGAAGTTTAGAGAAGGCCAGAAGGAGTTGCATTGAGTCTTTGTGGACCTGGAGAAAGCATATGACAGGGTGCCTCGAGAGGAGCTGTGGTATTGTATGAGGAAGTCAGGAGTGGCAGAGAAGTACGTAAGAGTTGTACAGGATATGTACGAGGGACGTGAGACAGTGGTGAGGTCTGCGGTAGGAGTGACGGATGCATTCAAGTTGGAGGTAGGATTACATCATTGATCGGCACTGAGCCCTTTCTTATTTGCAATGGTGATGGACAGGTTGACAGATAAGATTAGACAGGAGTCCCCGTGGACTATGATGTTTGCTGATGACATTGTGATCTGTAGCGAGAGTAGGGAGCAGGTTGAGATGACCCAGGAGAGGTGGAGATATGAGAGGAGAGGAATGAAGATCAGCAGGAACAAGACAGAATACATGTTTGTAAATGAGAGGGAGATCAGTGGAATGGTGAGGATGCAGGGAGTAGAGTTGGCAAAGGTGGATGAGTTTAAATACTATGGATCAACAGTACAGAGTACAGTAATCCCTCCTCCATCGCAGGGGTTGCGTTCCAAAACCCCCCGCGAAAGGTGAAAATCCGCGAAGTAGAAACCATATGTTTATATGGTTATTTTTATATTGTCATGCTTGGGTCACAGATTTGCATAGAAACACAGGAAGTTGTAGAGAGACAGGAATGTTATTCAAACACTGCAAACAAACATTTGTCTCTTTTTCAAAAGTTTAAACTGTGCTCCATGACAAGACAGAGATGACAGTTCCGTCTCACAATTAAAAGAATGCAAACATATCTTCCTCTTCAAAGGAGTGCGCGTCAGGAGCAGATAATGTCAGAGAGAGAAAGAAAAGCAAACAAATCAATAGGGCTGTTTGGCTTTTAAGTATGCGAAGCACCGCGGCACAAAGCTGTTGAAGGCGACAGCTCACACCCCCTCCGTCAGGAGCAGAGAAAGAGAAAGAGAGAGAGAGACAGAGAAAAACAAACAATCAAAAATCAATACGTGCCCTTCGTGCTTTTAAGTATGCGAAGCACCGTGCAGCATGTCGCTTCACGAAGCAGCTGCACAGAAGGGAGCAACGTGAAGATAATCTTTCAGCATTTTTAGACGAGCGTCCGTATCGTCTAGGTGTGCAAACAGCCCCCCTGCTCAATCCCCCTACGTCAGGATCAGAGAATGTCAGCGCAAGAGAGAGAGAGAGAAAAGTAAGTTGGGTAGCTTCTCAGCCATCTGCCAATAGTGTCCCTTGTATGAAATCAACTGGGCAAACCAACTGAGGAAGCATGTACCAGAAATTAAAAGACCCATTGTCCGTAGAAATCCGCGAACCAGCAAAAAATCCGCGATATATATTTAAACATTCTTACATATAAAATCCACGATAGAGTGAAACCGCGAAAGGCGAAGCGCGATATAGCGAGGGATTACTGTAATGGGGATTGTGGAAGAGAAGTGAAGAAGAGAGTTTAGGCAGGATGGAATGAATGGAGAAGAGTGTCAGGAGTGATTTGTGACAGACAGGTATCAGCAAGAGTGAAAGGGAAGGTCTACAGGACGGTAGTGAGACCAGCTATGTTATATGGGTTGGAGACGGTGGCACTGACCAGAAAGCAGGAGACAGGGCTGGAGGTAGCAGAGTTAAAGATGCTAAGATTTGCACTAGGTATGACGAAGATGGATAGGATTAGAAATGAATACATTAGAGGATCACCTCAAGTTGGACGGTTGGGAGACAAAGTCAAAGAGGCGAGATTGCGTTGGTTTGGACATGTACAGAGGAGAGATGCTGGGTATATTGGGAGAAGAATGCTAAGGATAGTGCTGCCAGGGAAGAGGAAAAGAGGAAGCCTAAGCAAAGGTTTATGGATGTGGTGAGAGAGAATATGCAGGTGATGGGTGTAACAGAGCGAGATGCAGAGGACAGAAAGATATCGAAGATGATCCGCTGTGGCAACCCCTAATGGGAGCAGCCGAAAGAAGAAGAAGAAGTGATTAATCCAGTTCTGGGTTATGGAATATGGTGCATATGCTAGCAACAATGGAGATCAGGTAGAAACCAGTTCGGACAGTTGCCAATTAATGTAAAACACATTTGTTTAGGATGTAGGAACATAAATTGAGTCCCAGGAGAAAATACCCGCAAAAAACAGGCAACATGCAAACTCCACATAAGCAGTGACAGGCCTCGGACCTAAACCCAGGGCTCTGGAGCAGTATGGCGGTTGTACCACCATTCCATCTTACAGAGATTATAAAATCATATTCTTAGAAAACAGCTGATAAGATATTGAAAACTGTTTTCTGTTTTTTGAGAGTAATCTTTAAATATCTTAGGAAAAAAGAATGCTTACTGTTATGTGTCACTCAAAATTATTTTAACTATTCAGAAATGTGTCCAGTATCCTACAAATTTTGTATACTGGAGCTTAATCTTTTCTCTTGAAACTAAGATGGGGAATGCAGTTTTCACTTTTCACCATAAGGTGGCTTACAAAACTTACCTTAAATCTATTCATTCTAACTAATGAAAACATTTAGGCTTTGTTTCCGTCTGTACAATACAATACAATACAGTTTATTTTTGTATAGCCCAAAATCACACAGGAAGTGCCGCAATGGGCTTTAACAGGCCCTGCCTCTTGACATCCCCCCAGCCTTGACTCTCTAAGAAGACAAGGAAAAACTCCCAAAAAAAACCTAGTAGGGAAAAATGGAAGAAACCTTGGGAAAGGCAGTTCAGAGAGAGACCCCTTTCCAGGTAGATTGGGCGTGCAGTGGGTGTCAAAAGAAGGGGGTCAATACAATACAGTACAGTACACAGAACAATTTCTCAATATAGTAAGAAATAAAAAAAATATATATATATAAATTTTAGAAGTACAGAGCAGAATTTAACAGTAGATGATATATCCCATAATAAGATTTGTATTTGTATAGAGTCATGGAGACCTCATCCTTCAAGCTGCCTCCCACATTTGGCCATTCCACAGCTGAAACAGTGCTGGGCCAGCCAATCCGATGAAAGGACCCCTCTCTCCCACGATTCCTGCGATCCTCCATCTGGGATGACTTTTCCTTAGGCAGGCAAAACAACTTGGCAGGTGGGCCGTGGCACCAAGTGCCACATTTGAGTACCGAGAAGAAGTCTGTAGCATAGAAATGGACTAATTTGGTTTAATAAAGATGGATGGATGATTACAACTCATTCTCAAACTGTGAGATTTTTAGTTTTGTTGTCCTCTGTAGTATAGATCACACTTTTGAGGTAATAATCTTGGTGGTGTATATTAATATAATGTTTATGTCCTTAAATATTAAGGTAGCTTGTTTCACAAACCACTTTGATACAAGGCTTGATATGAAAGAGGCTATATCAAATATCAACTAATTAAGACCTCATTTTCACACACGCTTAACTTTTCTCTTATATTGTGTATTCCCAGTATCAGATGGGTATTACTTCAGTAGTTTACAGTATACAGTATCTTCCTGAATCATCTTTTAGTATTCTATTTATTATAAATGCTTAACATTTGCCTTTGCTCCTATACCAAGTTTTTCACACCAGCACAAGTCAATTTTAGGAATAAAGTATGAAGCAATAGCATTCTCATCTTGTTAAAGGGAAAATTTCTCAAGTATAATCCTAGGAGCCATTGACGTCTATGTATATAGTATCCAATATTGTCCTTTACTGAACAATTTCCTTTTTTTGAGATGAGTTATTTTCTTTATTTACAACCAAGCTGCCAAGTTAGGCTCTTCACTGCCTTCAATCAAACTGAGAAAAAACTGAAAGTGGATGGGTGAATGAACAGTCTTCTTTAACCAGCTTGCAAAGAGAGTTATAAGAGGACTTGTTTCACAAAAATATTTAGTTAAATATAACACCAGAATGACGAGTCATGTAAAGTTCATGTTAATTTAAATTTAAAATTAAGAGTGGAGAGCTTCAATAGCTTATCATCACCATCCTTACAGGGACTGATAATTGTACACTCTAGCTAAAGACATGGGCTGATCTTTGCTTCAAGCCTATTTTTACTGCAATATGCAGCATTTACAAGCCTTGTTTCATTTAATACAAAACAACAGATTCAAAAGGTGAAGCAGCACAGAAACTGAAGAGTATACAGAATTGCATGCACACTTGAAATGAATTAATCATTTTTTTCCAGCACCTTTTGTACTGAGCACCATCAGAAAACATTTTACAAAAGAATTAGAAACAGCATCACAGAACAATCAGTAATGAATAAAATATACTTTGAACTTGAGTTGTTTTAGGCAGTAGAGCACAGTAAAGCTGAACCAGTCGTGTGGTTTCACATTTCTTATGCAAGCAAAAGACATTCACCTTTATTTGTATATTAATACACAGAATTATATCAGGGTGGTAAATGTAGGAGAGTTCTGAAAAGACACCATAAAACTGATGAAGCAGGCCTGAAAAGCTGATCAGTGTTTCCTTTCAGTTATTAGAAGAGTATAAACATTAAAAAGATAATTAGCATAACTGTTAAAGTCTAATTTTTAAAAAGGCATTCCTCAATAGAGTGATCACACGTCATCTCTTCTTAAGTAGTTTTTCTTTTGTTTCACTCTGATTTTACTGAGGTCTTGCATGAGAACCTAAATCCTTAGACACATACCGACATTAAAGCCTTACATGCCTTCATCTTTCAACCTTCTGTGCCTCTTGTGCTGGAATATTCTTACTTGTCAGATTATTGCAGTGCAAATTAGACCATTATTCAACTATTGGTTGAAATCTGTTGAAAATAACTAATAAAGAGTCTTGCATAGTTGACGTTAAATATACAATAAACAGTTTTTTGCTTGTAGTTTTTTTTTTTTTTACTTACCTCACCTGCCAGAAGGCAACACTACAGTAAGCCGTTCTTTGTTCTGTCACAGATCATCAAAATGTACTTAATATATTTACATTGGCTGTGACAATATGCACTGTACCTGTAGGCAAGCTTTATGCTGGCAAGGATTAATACAGAATCCCAGTTTACAAATGTTGCCCACTGAAGTGTATCTGTTTCAATACAACTGCCACTCAAACTTTAATATCATCCGAACACATAAACTCTCTTGGTATCCAAATAAAGAGTGCAGAGAGCACAACCCTGTGGAGCGTATTGAAATCTTCAAAAAGGTAAAAAAGACACATGAAAAAAGAAATATTTCAACAGAAGGCATTTGTTTGCCGCCAAGGACTGTCCTTGTTTAATTTGTCATCTTCAGCAATCCTCCTCAGCTTTGTTATGTAATTAACAGACATATCCTCCATCGAAAACATGTTTGCAAATAACCATGCGTGAAATTAAAAAGAAAATGCAAGAGACAGCAAAACCTGTAAACAAGTGACAGAAAATGTCAAGTACCATACGTGAAGCACTCATATTGTACTAAATTAATTGTATTTTGGCTTTCATCAAGTCCTTCAGCCAGTACAACATAATCACTAAAGTAACACAACAAGCAATTTTCAAGCAACAATCACATTTGCAGAATAGTAAGCGTCCACATATAAGCTTTAAGTACTTTTCCAATTAGTACAATGTCCATCAGATTTAAATAATATGTAGAAAGCCTGATATTTTTTCTTATTTAACAGCACTTGGACTCATCATAATGAAAGGTAGCAGTGCTAATGTTTAAGTTTAGTTAAATTTTCGAATTAAAGAACTGTGAAAGAAAGTTATAAATCAGCCAACATGTGGCATACTGCAAGAAAGGCATCACTTCAGATATGCAGATCGAAGGATGGCACAGACAAAAAACAGCAATATCTGAGCACTGTTTGAAGTAATCAATCTGTTTGTTTATTTCTTATACATTTTCAGCAGGAAATGAAAAATGAAAATCAGATTTGAACTATTGCATAGCCAAACATGCTACGCAGACAGTATGTGACAAAGTAAGCATGTCTAAATGGCTAAATTGATTGATTTTTCTTTAGATTTTAGTGTTGTTTAATACCCAAGATGCTTTTGGCCTAGTTGCTTTATCCTTATATGTTTGCGGATATATCTCTGTATAGTTTTGTTAGAATTTGGCTGTGAAATATGCCAAATAAGGGAAGCTGTACCTAAGAATTGCTGAAATTATTACAATTTTACAAGTAGATGATGGACATATAAATGAGGTTTCTTTTGGAAGAAGTCTCTAAAAATAAAGTTGGTCAAAAATATTGACAATCTCCACATATTAATTGAATCTGTATTTTTCTATATGCATCTTTGTCTTTGGTACCGATGTGTTTCTTATGCAAAGAAACAAAGCCAGATATAATGTGGCTTTCCCTCAATACTTCTTTTATCTGTCCTATTATAAAATCTACTTGTGGCACTGTATGGTTATTGGGGGCTGGATGCTAACCTGGCAGGAGTAGGTACAGTCTTATGAAAAAGTTTGGGAACCCCTCTTAATTCTTTGGATTTTTGTTTATCATTGGCTGCGCTTTCAAAGTAGCAACTTCCTTTTAATATATGACATGCCTTATGGAAACAATAGTATTTCAGCAGTGACTTTAAGTTTATTGGATTAAGAGAAAATATGCAATATGCATCATAACAAAATTACATAATTAGATATTACATCAATACTTAGTTAAGCCTCCTTTTGCAAATATAACAGCCTCTAGACGCCTCCTATAGCCTTTGATGAGTGTCTGGATTCTGGATGGAGGTATTTTTGACCATTCTTCCATACATAATCTCTCCAGTTCAGTTAAATTTGATGGCTGCCGAGCATGGACAGCCTGCTTCAAATCATCCCAGAGATTTTCGATGATATTCAAGTCAGGGGACTGTGACGGTTATTCCAGAACATTGTACTTCTCCCTCTGCACGAATGCCTTTGTAGATTTCAAACTGTGTTTTGGGTCATTGTCTTGTTGGAATATCCAACCCCTGCATAACTTCAACTTTGTAACTGATGCTTGAACATTATCCTGAAGAATTTGTTGATATTGGGCTGAATTCATCTGACCATCGACTTTAACAAGGGCCCCAGTCCCTGAACTGGCCACACAGCCCCACAGCATGATGGAACCTCCACCAAATTTGACAGTAGGTAGCAGGTGTTTTTCTTGGAATGTGGTGTTCTTCTTCCACCATGCAAAGCGCTTTTTGTTATGACCAAATAACTCAATATTTGTCTCATCAGTCCAAAGCACTTTGTTCCAAAATACATCTGGCTTGTCTAATGAGCATTTGCATACAACAAGTGACTTTGTTTGTGGCGTGAGTGCAGAAAGGGCTTCTTTCTCATCACCCTGCTATACAGATGTTCTTTATGCAAATTGCGCTGAATTGTAGAACGATGTACAGATACACCATCTGCAGTAAGATGTTCTTGCAGGTCTTTGGAGGTGATCTGTGGGTTGTCTGTAACCATTCTCACAATCTTGTGCATATGCCGCTCCTGTATTTTTCTTGGCTTGCCAGACCTGGGTTTAACAGCAGCTGTGCCTGTGGCCTTCCATTTCCTGATTACATTCCTTACAGTTGAAACTGACAGTTTAAGCCTCTGAGATAGCTTTTTGTAGGCTTCCCCTAAACCATGATACTGAACAATCTTTATTTTCAGATCTTTTGAGAGTTGCGTTGAGGATCCCATGCTGTCACACTTCAGAGGAGAGTCAAAGGGAAGCACAACTTGCACTTGACCACCTTAAATACCTTTTCTCATGATTGGACACACCTGTCTATGAAGTTCAAGGCTTAACAAGCTAATCTACCCAATTTGGTGTTGCAAGTAATCAGTACTGAGCAGTTACATGCATTCAAATCAGCAAAATTACAAGGGTACCCAAATTTTTGTACGGCCAGTTTTTCACATTTGATTTAATTATACAACTAAATACTGCTTCACTGAAAATCTTTGTTCGGAAAACACCTCAGTACTTAGATGTTCCTAGGAAATGAAAGACATACAACTGTGATCTTTTTGTTGAAAGTAGAGTAAATTATTAAATTCCCAAACTTTTTCATATAACTGTATAAGACAGGAAGCAGTTCTAGATGGAATACAAGTGCATCATTGGGTACATTAATCTGTGCACCCCTCAGTAACACATACATACATTCTTAAACCTAATTGACATAAGTTAAGGTCACGGGAGACTGGACTTGATGTCCATCACAGCACATGCACAAATACACTGGGCAAAACAGAGTCTCCCATTAACCTAGCATACCCACTACTTTACTGTAGTACTGAGCACAAGGAAAACACATAAACCTCACACAGTCCTTGACTTCCCTAGGAATCCAACTCACAACCCTGAAACTCGGGCTGCAGTGCTAACATCTGCACCATGTTCCTGCCCAGCACTTTTGTAGTAAATTTGATAAGACATTGTATTTTAAAATAATATCACTAAATATTAAACAACTGCAATAACACACCATTTGATAAGGAATTCAAGACAATTGTAACTGAAAAGATTAAAGTTAACATAAAAAAAAACAAAAAATGTTCTTAATTCATCAAGAGGTTTTAGATTAGCATATTAATATCACAAATATGCAAAGATTCTTAAAGTACAAATGGAAGTAAATGGTGTTTCATACAAGAGAGTGAGTTCCTTTATTACAATAAATTAATATTTTTTTGTATTGTTAACACTTTTTTTTATTACACTTTGTCTAAATTTTTACCCTGATTAGAATTGGCTACCAATGCATTCTGTTACAGGGAGAGAACTTAAAGCAACATTTCACATCAAGAAAATAACACATGGGAGTAAAAGTTTTAAAAAAATGTCATCTTTATTAACAAAAAATGTTTAAGGAAGAGATACACAAAATACATAAGAACATTAGAAAAGTGACAAACAAGAAGAGACTATTCAGTCGATCAAGCTACTTTATTTAGCTAAATCCCAATTTCAATACAAAAACAGTTTCAAGAAGGCACTTCTACATTTTTTCCACTCCTGAGTGCCAGCAATGTCAACTGTGTGGCTTTTTTTATTCTATAAGGCTAAATTCATCAAATATCTTGCTGAAGCTGTAAGTGAATTTAAAGTTTGTGTCGATGACCTAAAACCACTGAGCCCAAAGAGTGGAAACTCCCTTTGGTACAAAAGTCAAACCTGCACTAAAGCTTACAAAGGTGTGGTGTTTCAAGTCAGAGGTTGGAAGTTGAGCTAATTGACTTACAGAATAAACACACTTTAAAACATAAGCATAAAGCAGTGCAATCTATTGTAGACTTTCTGTGCATGGAGATATGGTGCTGTCCTAACAAGTGTAAAAAAGATTTTAACCAGTTTTAGTGCATTTTCAAATTCACTCACTAAGGAGCATCTCAACAATTGTTTCTTACATAAGGAAACTTGTTGAAAAAAATGTAAGGCTTGTGTTCTCATTAAGCATGCTTATACATTTTCATTATATTTTGCATTGTTTTTTAATAGATCCTAAGTGTGAAAATTAAAAGGACTTTTAAACGACAGACAACAGAAAGTAACCAGAACAGAACATTTTAACAGAAGTACTAGACACTGTGTATAAGCATGCAATCATACTTGAAATTACAGCAAGTAAAATACTATAATTTGCTAAGTATTTTTAACAATAAACTGATGAATGCAGAAAAGAATGCTCATAAAAATGCTGTTACATTTACGCTTTTGATTGCATTTATGGAAGAACATTTGACTTACAAATTTTTTTGTTCATGAATATTACATTTAAATAGTAGACAAGGATTGGATTTTAAAAAGTTAATAGATCTTGAGAGTTAAGTTTGAAATAGCATTCAGATTATTTTTAGATACATTTTTACTTTATTGTTCTTCTCACTTATATGTTATGTAATTAAACCTTTTCTTATCTAGTGATATATGCTTCTATGACTGCAACAAGAGAAATCTTCTGTCAACTCAACTTTTATTAAAATGTCAATTGTTAAATGTATTATTTTTTTGGATTTGCATTTAACTTAACCCCTAATGCACAGATTAAAAACCAAAGCTGTCTGTTCTTGTTGCTTCACATAAATCTTCAAGAGGTTTAAGAGGTGCAGAAGGAAAAAGCACTTAAAAAAGACCATTGGCCCTAGGAGGTGATTTGAGGGCCTGGTTATTTACTTGATTTATTTAAAAAGAGGAAGTCGATCACCCCATCCATGGAATGGAAAAATAACAAGCCACAACATCCTTGAGATAAGCAGACACCAAGATACGCAACCCTTGGGATTGAGAAATGACAAGCTAGAGATATGGAAGGGTGCAATATCAAGACACCAAATAGAGGAAAAAATAATGAACTGACCAATAGGACTATTAATGTGTGTTCTGGCTTTTGATATAAATAACATTTAACCAATAATAATTCATGTAAACAACTAGGATGCAGTAATATAAAAATATTTAACAGGGGTACGTACAGGTATCCTATGTGGAGACACTTGCTGCAGCACATGACAACTTGTCTACAGCTACCATGACTATGAGGTGCTCAATCAAGATCCAAGACAAACAGAGAGACAACAAAAGATGCTACGCTGCTGGACCATCCTGGGGGCCTGTACCTCCCTTGGTTGATTTAGATTCTTTAGGAAAGTACAGTATGTTTAAATGCTGTGCTGTTTGTTTGATGAAACAATTTTAATTGGTAATGTTTTCTGATATATTAGTGGAGCAAGCAAATTTGTAGAAGATACAAATGAAAGCTGTTATTGGAGTGGTTTGGAAAATAAGTGCTAAAGCCGTCCATTGAAAGATAATAATTGGTCAGTCATGCAAGTTAGATTCATGAAAGATTAAAAACAAAATATACATTGACAAAAACAATACAAGATAACAATACAAGATAAAAGCAAAAAATATACGTTGCCAAATCAAAGAGAATAGTTAAAATTGCTAAAGAATGCAAGACAGGAATCAACATGTGCTTTATCAAATACAACAAACCTTTTGACCATGTCTAATGAACATATGAAAAGAAGAAGACACAGAAAATGTAAAAACAGACTGGTTGTAGACTGGCAAGTCGGACAGAGTTGCATTCTATCACCAAACGTTTGCAAGTCACAACTCATTAGAAAAGGCAATTGTGGTTGACTAAGTTGAAGGTTAAAGAAGAGGTCAACCAACGACAAAATGGCTAGATTCAATTACAATTGTAGACACACCTCTAAGAATGTTGAAAATCCAAAAAGACCTGATGTACTAAAGAGAGAATATCCAAATGGTCGGCAAAAGTTGAAATAGACTCAGTGGCACTTAATAATTTAAAATAATTTAGTTTCCCCCTGTCTGGATCTTGGGAGTTATGGTTTTGTATTTGCTGCATTTATTTAATTTTAGTTTAGTGTGATTTTCTTATCTTAGAAACCACAACTGCAAACACAGTAGGTTGCTGGTGTTCTACTGTTGATTTGTTGTGGAAAAGAAATAAAAAGAAAAAGCAGTTTTATGAGTTTAGCCTTAATTAATTGGTACTTTGATAGAATTTTTTTGCAGATTCTGCTCAATCAAGTTATTTGATTTCTTGATGATTTACTTCCATATAATATTTAAAGTAATATTAATTGATTCCTGGTAGTGACCCTTTGCACTGTTTTATGACCACAATGTTATGCTTGCTCTGTAATTTGCACAGTAAGAAACAAGATTAGCTCGTTAACTGCATAACTTATTTAGCACATACTGCAAAAAAAAAAACACAGATTTGAGAGCTTTCAGATGCAGAGCTTCATATCTTTTGAGATATTCAGATAACATTGAAAGAAAATGCAATAAAAAAGATGAGATCTGCACAACACCCCAGATGCTGTAAATATACTTTTCAATGACGTGGCAGAAGAACATTTTTTATTCATAACAAACCTTCCATAAATATAATACACTACAGATAATTGTTAAGTTTATTTGAGAAGCAGAAGGAAAATCTACATTTGTTAAGATTCATTAGCACAATGAGTAACATTGCAAATTTTAAATGTGGAAGCCTGCAATTACAAGTGCCTCTTCCATAGCTGACTGTCTGGTACTATTATGTTAAAAATTTGGCTCACTGCTATGTACTCTACATTTTCTTAACTGCATGACAAATATTTCATGAGAATATCTAACGTAAAACACAAAAAAAATATTATAAAATAAAGATTGATTGATTAAAGCAATCGCTCAGGGGAAATTGCACAGTGGGTTTGCAAGAAGCCCTGTGAAGCAAATACTGCAGTAAGGGCTGTACAGCATGAGTGCCAGCTCATAAGCGTTTCTTTCATACTGTGTTGAAGTTTGCTAGTGTCCGCCTACATTCACAATAAATGACAGTAACATCCAGAGCTTCATTGCTCCCACAATTCCATATCAAAATCTCTTCTCTTCTACACTCCACAAGCACCATGAGCTGCAGTCGTAAATATCAATGTCTGTAGTTAGGGACTGCATGAGGTACTCCATCTCCCAGTATGGAACCTCTGTACGAAGGATAAATTAGATCCTTATCCATCAGTTTAATGGGCACATAGTGCTGTTTGGCAATGGGTGGCTAAAACTGGTACAATTATCACTTTTGTTCAGTATACTGAAATAGAAGAATAAAAAAATCTGAGTGAATGAGTGTGTGCATTATATGAAACTCTATTACAAATGTGTGCAGATAAACAGACACACACACACACACCTGCACACATAAAAATCTTAAAGATGTATACTTTGGATACATTTCTTTACTATTAGAAATCAGGCAACTTTCCTATCCAAATAGGCATCCATAAGACTGTCAGACACATTCTCTAGATTTTAGAAACTACTGTAATTAGAATTTGGAGAAGGTTGCTGATCTTGCCAAAATGGCAGACTGTTTTGGCTGGCATTTAATACTAGCAGGAAGATACATTTTAGTGTTATAAGTAGGGGTTTACAAAGCTAGTTGTTGTTTTCTTTTATTAGAATTGAGGCTGATAAAAAATAAGGAGTAACATTCTATAAATGAACTATTAGCTGCTGTCCAGGAGTCACAAAAACAGATTTGCCAAGAAAAATACATGAAAGAATTGCTTACAGAGCTTACAATTGCTGAGCCTTAAGATTAAAATGGTAGTAAATTATTTCTCAGAAAATCTGCCCTGCTAGACATTATATAATGCAGAATAATATATGATAAGCTTTAATTAAAATCTGTTATTATGAAACATTTCATTTTGTATCCTACGAAATGATGTACTTTAACATTTGTTTACTATATACAGTTAACAGAAGGTCTCATGTGACAGAATCTTGGTGGGCACATACCACTGAACAACATTCTTGGGAAAGCTTAAAGAAGCACAGTAAACAATTTATAATCAATATATTCAGAAGATCCATTCACTAACACAGTTAAAGTACTAATTTTTTACAAGCTAGCTGATAAAGACTTCCTTGCAAATTAGAGATTAGCATGACTAAACACAAACCAATCCAAAAGCCAAGACCATAATTCATAAAGAACAAAACAAATGTTCTCCACAATGTTTATGATTTTCATTTTCACTTAAAGTTGAGCCTGAAAGCTCAGTCTAGACATTTTTAAGAAGTACCATCTAGAGTAGTGTTGGCTGAATGATCTGGAAATGTCAAGAAAGTGCACTTTTAAAGCTTTACATCATAACACTCCCCAGGCAGAAACATACACAGCAAGTAGGAAATATTTAAGGGACGTAATAGCTGACGACTAGAAATAAGGCATTGCAATCAACTGTTAATAAGAGGAGTCATTGTTCTACCATCTCCAACAGGAAAAGTGTACCAGGCGAAATGGATACTCACTTGGGCCTGTTGAAATAAAACCACCCCTCCAACTGGGAGGATCAACTGTCACTGCTAATATATGTGTCAATGCACATTGATTGAGTTATGTTAAAATGTGTGACAGTGGTTTTTATTACTTTAGTGTTATGGTATATTGCATGACTCTTCATACAGTTAACACTCCAGAATCATGAACAATGGAATCTCATACTTTACTATGTGAGTCTTTCTCTAACTCAAAGGTATCACATTTTCTGAGTTTTCTTCACGCTCTATGGGCTGGGCTTTTCATGACACCTGTTGCAAAGTATGACTTCCTAGTAATATACTTGTATCTAGTTGTGTAATCACAATGTAATTATTCCATAATGATATGCAATTATTGTAATTGTATCCCTAAATGTGGAACTAGACTTGTTTACCATAATTAATACTCACTTGCAGCAATTACTGCTGATGCTACACTTTTCTTCAGTATGCAGGCTTTTAGTATTTTGTATTTTATTTTCAATACTCATGTTATTTAGTAGATGTTTACTTTACTTAGATGCCTGATAGCAGTGCCAGCTGTGACCTACAACTGTCGGAAGTTAATCTTCAACAGTGGAACAAACACTCCTCTAAGGCTATGTATTTTTTAGCACTGAACTTTGATTTAAACCCGAATTGCCTACATTGGAGCTGTATTGTTTTTAAATTGTGAAAAAATCGTATTAATTGCATGCAAACAAACTTATCCTGTTGTTGTGCATTATTCCATTTATTCAATAATATACATATATCCATTAGTTGTTTCAAACTGAATTTATTATTATTTAAATCATTTTCTAAGATGCTTAGAAAATTTATGGATGTGAGAAGCTGGAGCATATCCCGACAGCACTGGGAAAAGTCAAGGAACCAATGGTCGATAGGACAGCAGTCAGTCATAATGCAAACTCATACACACACCTTTGGCCAGTTTAGAAGAGTCAGTGAGCTTAACACACACACACATTATTGTAATATGGGAGGATAACCTGAGTACTGGGGCCAGAATTTGAGCCAATTGCAATCTGTAGCAGTGAGGTAGCAGCATTTCCCATTTTTGAACAAATTTGTAACCCCTTTATAAAAAACAATAGTGTGTCAAATGAAGCGTGTATTGCCTTCATAAACAGTATACAAGCAACAAAAAAAAAATACATTAAAAATTTCAACTTCTATTATTAAACAGATCACCTTCATTTTGCATGTCGTTACAACCGAGTGTCCACAAAGGATGCCTTATCCCTTGCCCTTTACACAATCCTGACATATCTGAATAAGAAATACAACAAAACTTATTTTTTATAGTGCTCTACACTGAGTGCAGGAGCAGAGTGCTCTGAACGATTGTCAGTTAAAATACAAGTACAGATTATACTAATTACTAAATACAAAACCAGTACACATACATGCAGATTTGACAATAGAGGAAATTAAAAATGTAAAAAGAGAAAGCCAAAAACAACGTCATAGTTCTGGAGACCTCAGCCAATGGGCCACCTACCCCTTCCTTGGTTTTCTAGAGTGGACTCCAATCTGATGAGAGAATCTTTCCATCCAATGATTTCAACGCTCTTTTATTAAAGATGACTTTTGCATATGCAGGAAAGCAGCCAGTAGAGCAATGGCACCGAATACCACATGCAGATACTGAGAAAAGAAACAGAATATTGGAGGGTTAGTAATGATTTAAAAATACTGTGATACTTATATTTCTGTTCAGATTACCAACAAACAGAAATGCCATATACACTGCTAATCAGCAGCTCTAGTCAGGGTATCCTAGTAGTAAGTCCAGCCCAGATTTAAAAGCTGAGCCTGACGGGACATCTCTTAAATTAGCAGGCAGATCATTCCACAGATCCCTGTGAATAAAAGCTTGCCCTCTCACTGTTATTTTATTATTCCTTGGAATCCTAAGCCAGCATCCTGAGATCTCAAGATATTTTTTGTAAATAATGATAATCTTTGATTATTATTATGATCTTTGAGTAAGCAGGGCATTCCATTTCAGGCTTTATAAATTAAAAGGAGGATTATGAAATTAGCCCCAAGCTTAACTGGGAGAAATGTAAAGACTTGAGATCTGGAGTTAAGTGTCTGTGTTTTCTAGTTCATGTAATAATTCATGCAGCAGTGTTTTGAATTAAGTGAACGCTTTAAAAAGAATTATTTGAACAGGCAGTGAAAAACACATTGCAGCAGTCAATCCTACTAGAAACAAATGCATTCATTAATTTTTCAGTATCTTGCATATTTAGAAATTGTCTTAATCTTCCAACATTTTTAAGATGAAAAAAAAACATGTTTTGGATAGTTTTATTGTGTATTTTAAATGACATACTAGCGACAAAAATAACACCTAAATTGTGAGCTAATTTGGTAAAACTAACTAATTGTAGATGCATGCATTTTGACACCACCTTTTGGAAGAGTTACCTGGAATAAAATTTGGGGATTTTTGGAACTTTTTTAAGTTTGAAATGGTCAGCTTGGTCTTAGGCTGAATTTTCTGGTTTGGTTAGCCCAGGACAAATTGAAATCTACTCCACTTGTAGATGATTTTCTTTACAGTGGAATAAATGATTTCAAATAATTTGATAATCTTATAGGATAGTGTAACATAACAATAATGAATTACATTATCACTTTTATGTTTTGTAGACTGTCCAGTGGGATCTGAGCAGCTTTTTAGACTTGGGGCCTCAATTGGTTTGTTTTCTCTTGCTTCCCATAGCCTAGAGTTTTTGTTTCAATTTCCTTACTGCTCATCTGACTATAGCATCAGATTGTGACTTGTACCTTGATAACCATTAGAGACTTAAAGCGCCAGTTAATAGTAATTTAAGCTATGCTAGGGACACCTCAGTGTCTATTACTTATTTTTATTGTGTGCAGATGTATGTCTATTTATTTTTTACATTAATTTTTTTTAATTAATTTTTTTGTAATTGTAATTATTTATTTTTGTTTTTGTAAACTGCATTGAGATAAACTTTTTGTTAAAAACAGGCTATAAAAATAAATGCTTGCTATCTATCTATCTATCTATCTATCTATCTATCTATCTATCTATCTATCTATCTATCTATCTATCTATCTATCTATCTATCTATCTATCTATCTATCTATCTGCCTGTCTTTTTATAAAATGCTAACTGTAGTGAACAGTCTTGAAAAAAGGGGGAATTGCCGAGCCAAGCAAGGCCATAGTAGACATAAGAAATGAGTGCCAGCAGGGAAAATGCATTATTTTCTAACAGTAGTCACACACGTGGGGAACAGCCAACGGGCCAGATACAGCGTGAAAACAACAACCAAGGGGATTTGACACAGAACACTTATGCTGCTCTCTTTTTTATCCTCCAGGAAAAAAGAAGAAGAATAAAACACTTACCTTTCGGAACTCAGGTCAAAAAAGATGTGATCACAAGAAGCAATCCTCTTCCTGGTTCCAGAGATTTGACTCCATCTGATGGCGTCACTTCTGATGCACTCTAGATGATCTCAATTCCTTTCCTCTGTGTCATCATCTTCGTCCGTCTGCTATAAAAATCCCCATTTCACTCATCATTGTCTCTCTTGAGAGTCTGTTATGTACCTGATTTCACTGCTTTACTATTTCTCATCAGCAACCAATAGAATATGGGACCGGTTCCCAAACCTTTATGAGTGTCTCTTATATTTTGTATCTTCACACAGTGTAGAAAGAAAGGCACTGCCAGGGGCAATAGGTCCTGTTCCTGTACTGGAATCTCCATGAAACTTATAAACAGAGGTACTGGGAGTCAGAGAATTAGTTGCTGCCTGGGCACAAGCATGTTTTAATAAGAATGCTTGAGGGCTGGTGACTCAGCAGTTACCAGGCTTGACTTACTGCCCTTAAGAGAGAGCGAGAGAGTGAGTGAGAGAGAGAGAGAGAGTGAGAGAAAAAGAAAGTGTTCATGAAAGCCAGAGGAAAAGGAACGGAGACCTCCTGGCTATTATAGGGTAACAAAAGATATGGTGTGGAACGGGCCCCGGACACAGACAGGTAGACATGGTAAATTCACCACCACATGTTTATTTATAGTCTATTTACAAATGTCAATAAGTGCACACACAAAAAACCCCCAAGACTCCCCCAAAGTCCAGGCTTCTCACACTCTCTGCCTTTCTTCTCTTCAGGCCGCCTCCACTCCTCTCCACCAAGCTCAGTCCTTCTCCTCACCTGACTCCAGCCCTAAATGAAGGGAGGCGGCCCCTTTTATGTTCCCCCGGATGTGCTCCAGGTGTACTCCAGCAATCTTCCACCGACATGCCCCAGTATGGCGGAAGTGCCAGCTGTATCCCCAGAAGCACTCCGGGTGTCCCTGCTCCTCTTTCCCCCAGCACTTCCTGGTGTGGCGGAAGTGCTGAGGTCCAGGGCTGCCAAGGCATCTGGGCGCCCCCTGACCATGGGCCCCTACAGTGTTGAGCTTCAAAGCTCTGCACCCGTGGCCCCCAAAGCAACCAGGGTGGTCACCCCCTCATGGTCTGGAGGAGGCGTGAGCCCTCCTCTGGTCCTCTTGGGAGTCCCGGCTGGGTACCACCCCCAGCCGCGTGCCACAGTGGCTAGAAATGCTAAGGGAGTTGCCCCATTAAATTTTTCAGCAGTGAGATGACTGCCCTGGAGACATGACTATCCAATGGTATCTGACAGTACAGCTGTGTAGGGACACTTGGTACAACTAGAAAGGGATATAGCATGTTGACCCTATTGCAAAAGTATGTCCTCCTCATCCATCAGAAATTGTACGGCTTAGCTGGATTGGACACTGAAATGGGATTAAAATTTACTTAGAGCCCATAGACTTATGGAACATAAAATTAGGTAGTGAGTGCAGCAATATGTATACCGCCTTGAGACAGAGACATGCCAGATTACAAAGAGAAACATATCGAAAGAGACCATGGGAGTGCTGTGCATTACATTGGGTGCCAAATGGATGACCCACCCTTTTCTAATAAAAAAGATTCAATTGCCTGTACTGTCAGGCCTGAAAGGACTGCAATTTTTATTATTTTTTTCAAATGTGTCACTACATTGCTTTCTCCCCTACTTGAAGCCAACTTTTCAGTTTCTTTTGAGTTTTCTTTATTTAAGGAATTATCATTTTTTAACATATATATTTTATATATATATATATATATATATATGTATAATATATATATATATTGTGATGGACAGCAGGTGTTTCAGCCTAGTCTGGACGTCCCTCATCAGAGGAAAGGAAGAAAAGCAGCATGTTCAGGACACTACATCCCCCGGGATGCTAGATGGCAGCTCCCCTGAACGGAAATGATTCATCGGATTCCTGCAGGGCAGTATGGGACATGGAGTCCATCTCTTCAGCCCTGTTGGGTGCCGTGGGTGCCACCAGAGGAAGCTCACCAAGAACCCGGAAGTACTTCGGGGTCACAGGGATGGAAGCCTGCAGTACTTCTGGGATACTTGAAGAAGGCATTTGACCCAGAGAAGGAATACTTCCGGGTCATGGACTTTAAAAGGACTCTGGGAAACCCCAGCAGATTGAGCCGGAGTTGGGAGGGCGTCTAATGGAGCTGCTGGGAGTTGGAGGAGTGTGCTTATTGATTATTATTAATTTGTATTATTGATTGGAGAATTGTGGAGAGTGCGGTGCGTAGTGTACTTTATTTAAGAATATTAAAGATGTTATTCTTGGTGATTTTAAACATGTGTCCTGGACGTCTGTCTGGTGGGGTGCTATAGAGTGCTTTATACCGCAATATATTGTAAAAGAATGAGTCTCAACACACTGAAAAAGGTTTTGGGCAGCCACCCGTATATTGTTCCAGGCTGCAAAAGGTTTAAAGTCAACACAAGGATGTTGTTTGTTTGAGTTCCTAGCATGAACTGAACTGGGGGGTATTTTTCGTACGTGGATTACTCGTTTAGCTGGATGTAATTGTTGACGATTTGGCATGATCCTGGATCTGTCGGTTTTACAAAACGCTTGCTGGATGTGTTGTCATAGCAGCACATCCAAATCCTCAAACCTGCTTGGAGCAGGTTTGTTCTATGTAAGCAAGGATTAGCTCACACACTTAATCAATGTCCGTGCATGGAATTCATTCAGTCATGGCTTCACCATTCATGAATGAGCAACCAATTGATATCGGTGCACAAATTATAAGATAAGAATTTCATATAGAGAGGGTTTTGCGCGATTGGCAAGATCCTTTATTGCTCCCGGAGGAAATTCTTTTTGAAAGATACAGCTTTAGCAGAGGGGGAATATTGTACCTCAAAGATTTATTACCACCTTATATTCGAAGTCAAACTAGGTGAAGTCGGGCTGTCACAACCACACAGACAGTATGCATTGCTTTAAGGTTTTTTGCAAGCGCCACTGTTTTTAAATACTGTAGGCGATGCAGTTTGCCAGGCAATTTGTAAAGTCTGTTTGGCTCTGAAATATTTCCTTTGGGTTTTCATAGTGTTTCCTGGACACCTGCGTGTGCAGAGAATAAAAGAGGCGTTTCATAGGCATTGTGGGTAGATAATACACAGGCAAAAACACCCACAGTTCCATGAAGAATCTCAGCCTAATATTCTCATTACCCAGGATTTCCAAATGTGATTGGGGCACATGGGACTGATCAGAGTGGAGTTTGATCAAACATTATTTGGAAAATGTACCTCTCCTCCTGATGAATAATCAGACACAGTGTCTTCATCAAATATTTGATCTTCGTCAATATCTCGTTGGTCAGACACAAGTTCTAGGGATATGACATTCCCTGCAACTGACCCAACAAAACAAGGCTATATTGAACATACCTGTGGCACACATGGAGGACAAACATATGCAATAACCATCCTTTACCTGAAATGAAGTGACCACTGCATCCTGCCACTGGTTCTGGGTAAGAGCTTCCCCCTGGAATGCCCTCAGAAACAGGGCGATGGGCATTTTGCTGGTTAGCCAACTCTTCTGCAGGGGTTAGGTCTAGACCTCGTGGACCTCCACCTGTTTTTTGCTTGTCTGCCTTCTTATTAGCTTTAAAATTAATGATTTTTATATTATATATGATTATTTATGTCAACAATTCTTTAAATAGTTATATACCAATATTTACCAGTTTGAAGTATATTCTTGTACTTCACTTTAACCTGTTCCCATGTTCTCCTTGTGCTCATGGTTGATCTGGAATTATGACATATTAAATAATAATTAGTCTGACACATAGGAAATGAAACGCTGCATTCAGTAAGTACAATGCACACTACTTAGCGTTTAATTTGTCGGCCACTTTTTGCCAGCCATCTTTTCTGGTTTGGGCTGCTTTTGCAGTGTTACCCCTTGTGTATATTAAATCTTGAAATTCTTCATGTCCTTCGAATAAAAGGTGTGTGAAAAAAAATGCACCCGTTCTTTCGTCATTTTGTTACAGCCTATCAAAGACTTGCTCATCATTGATATATATATGGGCTTTTCAATCAGTGTGGGCGCGCGGATTCATCTCAGATGATTAGATCCAGCTAGACTAATCTACTACACGGCTGCGTTTGAAAAACTGACTTATCCCGGATGAGTTTCGCCAGCATTAACTCATCCAAGATGAGGCATCTGATCTCGGATTATTTAAGCGACGTACGGAAAATACCCCCCTAATCTGTCAAGATGGAGGTTTTATATGTTGGAAACTGGGAGTGATGTCATTCTGGGCGCCGGGACAGGAAGTGATGTCAGTCTGGGCGCCTGAAAAGGAAGTGATGTCAGTCTGGGCACCAGAACAGGAAGTGATGTTAAATCAGGGATGTTTTCCCGTATTTGGTCTGCAGAGATAACAGAAATAGGTTTAGAGCACCCCGCCACCCCCTGGCCTGGCAGTTAAATCACCTCCACTTGGTCCATTCAGCTCGCTTCTAGTCACATGTGTGTGACATGGCCCCCCCCTCAGCCCAGACCAATTGGGTCAGGCGAACCTGTCCATGAGGTCGTGGCACCGGGAAAGGGCATCAGCATTGGCCTGGAGTAGACCTCGACAATAAACAACCGAAAACTTGTAAGGCTGTAGGTCTAAAAACCACCTTGTGACTCGTGAATTTGAATCCCTGTGTAACGCCATCCACTGCAAAGGTGCATGGTCAGTCACCAGGGTGAACTCACGTCCCAGGAGGTAGTACCTCAGCTGAGTAATCACCCATTTAATTGCCAAAGCCTCTTGCTCCACTGCCGCATACCTGGTCTCTCAGTCCAACAGTTTCCGACTCAGGTACATAACAGGATGTTTGGCTCAGCACGTCACCAAGACCTGTGTCCGAAGCAACCGTCTGGAGAATGAAAGGCAAAGAAAAATCAGGTGCTTTCAAAATAGGAGCTGATGTAAGGGCCTGCTTAAGGTCACTAAATGCAGCATCTGTAGCATCATCCCAAACCATGTGGTTAGGTTTCCCCTTCTTTGTCAGGTTTGTCAAGGGCATTGCTCTCTCTGAAAACCGGAGTACAAACTGGTGATAGTAACCTGCTAAGCTGAGAAATGCTTGGACCTGCCACTTGGTTATCATACGGAGCCAATTCACTATGGCATCTATTTTGGAGCATTGTGGTTTGACTATACCCTGGCCCACTAGGTAACCTAAATATTTGGCTTCGACCAATCCACAATAGCATTTCTTTGGATTAAGACAAAGACCGGTATTCGCTAGTGTCCGTAATACAGCCTTAACCTGCTGTAGGTGTTCCTTCCAGGTGCTGGAATAGATGACGTCATCCAAGTAGGCAGAACTATACAAATTATGGGGTCGGAGCACTTTGTCCACCAGACGTTGGAAGGTAGCAGGTGCCCCATGTAATCCAAATGGAAGTACACAATACTGCCAATGTCCGCTAGGGGTGCTAAATGCAGTCTTTTCCTTTGCGGAGTCCGTTAAGGGAACCTGCCAGTACCCCTTCGTCATATCAAGAGTAGTCAAAAATTTGGCATGTCCTAGTCGCTCGAGGATGTCATCCACTCGCGGCATAGGATAGGCATCGAATTAGGAGACTTGGTTAAGTCGACAAATGTCATTGCAAAACCTTCAACTTTCGTCTGGCTTTTTGACCAACACAATGGGACTGGATCAGGGACTATAATTCTTCTCTATCACACCTAGATCCAGCATTCGTTTGATCTCCAACTCCACTTCTGCCTTTTTTGCTTCGGGAATCCGGTATCGGATCTGACTATAACCCCTGGTCATGAACTGAACTGATCTGTCAAGATGGAGGTTTTATATGTTGGAAAGTGGAAGTGATGTCATTCTGGGCACCGGAACAGGAAGTGACATCAGTCTGGGTGCTGGAACAGGAAGTGACATCAGTCTGGGCGCCAGAACAGGAAGTGATGTTAAATCAGGCAGGTTTTCCCGTATTTGGTCTGCAGAGATAACAGAAATAGGTTAGAGCACCCCTCCACCCCCTGGCCTTGCGGGTAATCACCTCCACTTGGTCCATTCAGCTCGCTCCTAGTCACACGTGTGTGACAATATATACAGTATATAAACATGTTTTGGCTCTCTTTGGACTTCTTCTGGGTAAGAGGTCACGAAAATAACAACATTTATTTATAAAGTGCCTTCCAGTACAATGTATAATTCAAGGTGTTTTTCAAATGGCTGGCATTAAGTAGCAACAAGGAAAAGCTATAATGAAATAAACTATTTATACTAAGTGTCAGATGGTTAGTAGGGAGAGGGAAAAACCTGCAGTGGAGAAAAATCTCTGGAGTTCTGCAACCAAAAGCCTGTCTAGGCACTGCTGTGAATTCTGTTATATATCTCACATACAAGTAAATAAAAAAAAGATAGACAGTGCAGAGGCCATCAGGGACATCACGCCAGTGTTGGTCTTCCTACCATCAGCCTCAGGGAATTTCATGCAGAAAGGTGGTGGCACAGTGCTGCTGCAGAACACCAAAAAGAGAAAACAAAAAACAAACCATTTTCATTAGCTATAAATTTAACAATAAAGGCAGATTAAAAAAGTACTTTATAAGACATGATTTAAGCAAATCTACCAAATCTATCTATAGGTAGATTAATCCATATCTGTGGAGCACTACACTTGCTTGTTTTCTTTCTGAAACTCACTTTCTCTTTCTTACTCACTCATATACTTTTTATCATGGTTGTGCTTTACAAATCCAGAGTTCTGGGTTTTCTTCCAGGCTCACTCAGTGCAACATTCCTTTTGTGTTGATGACTTTCTCTAGATATACCACTTTTCCACAATAACCAGTTGCAGCAGTTTGCTGTCCATGATTATGAAAGTGCCTCCTGCAATGGGCTGACATCTAGGTTTTGTTCCAACTACACTATAAAATTCTAAGCAATTGCAGAGAACAGATGGAAGGATGGAAGTTTTGTAAATGTTCAAAATTGCATGTGCTTGTATAAATACTGTATTTCCAAACCATGAGAAGTAAAGAATTTGTAAGGTGAGATGTCAGAAGTATACCGGCATTATCGTTTTTCCAAAGGAACCTATTTGACTACTGCAAGGTTATCAGATTTTCCAGGCAAAACAACTGGGAAGACGCAACTCAAACTTTCCGATGCTCGCAGCCTCTTAACTGAAATTCAGAAAAAGGCAGATCAATATCAGACAATTAACAAACCATTTAAAGACCATGCTGTGTGCTGTCAAAGTGTCAACCGCTAGCAGCTATTTCACAGCAGGCATTTGCAAGTGTATCTGCTGTTAGCATTTCCATTAGCAAGTTCAGTGTGCTAGCCTATATCTAGCAGGGTTTGCCATTTCTTGCTACCAGCTCTGCCCTTCACTGACTAGGCTGTTGTTAGTGACCTCATTACTGAGCTGTGGGGCTTCTAATTAAATGCATGAGCAGCATCAGAGCCCCAGTGGGCCAACACCTGGATGGAAAGTCCTCTTCTCTCTCCTGCCGATACTAATTAGTATGAAATGTTTTAACATTGTGCTTACACCCTTTCTGATCTCCTCCTTCCTATCATCCTAACACAAATGGTTTCTTCCCCCATTCCAGCTTTTTCCATCAGCACTGCCAGGCATAAATTGTCTTGAAAAACAAAGTGCTGTCTGCAATTAAGCTGATAATAAACAAAAACTAATAACAATAATAATAATAATAACAAAAACAAAAATGAGACAATGACAAATGGAGCTGTCTGTACTATGGTGAATACTCCCTATATGCCAAAATAAATCTTGAAGGAAATGTAGTCACAGTTTATTGTAATATTTCAGAGTTCCTTACAACGTTTATATTTTATATTTAAAGAAAACAAAGCAACACACTGTCTTGGTGCAGGAAAAAGATAATATTATCATTTTTGTTAAGCTTTAAGTGGCACACAAGACCTAATGTGTGAAAAGAATACACTTGATAGAGATAAAAAGGCCATCTGCACCTCAACACTTTCATTAAAGATGGAAATCTTCTGCAGCTCTTTATATAGCAAACATTTGATCAGCTTGCTTTCTGGATTTCATCTGATAACAAGAGTTGTGTACATCAGTGGACCTTGGCATAAGACTAATGGCTGGGAACCCCCATGTATGGAGAAAAGTAAGGAAAAATGTGACAGCCTTACAACTCCATTAAATTAATTAATGACATTGCCAAATGTAAAACCAATAACTATTTAATTGACTAATTAACACCAGCCCATTCAGATTTATCCTTTTCCCCTCCTTATTGATTAACCTTTCTAGCTCCAGGATCTTTGGTTTGAATTCTGGCACAGTCACTTTCTCAGTATAGTTTGGACATTCTTCACATGTCCATCTAAAGTTTGTCCAGGTACTCCAGTTTCCTTCCATATCCCAAAGATGTAAATTTTAAAATGAACTCAAATCTTTTCTACAGTTGGTTCCTTCCTTGCATCTAATGATTCTGGAATTGTTCCTCTGACATAAGATGAACCATGCCCCTTCTTCTTCTTCTTCTTCCTTACATGTCTGATGATGACGATTATTATTAATTTTTTTTTAATATTTTTATTTTATTAATTTTCATTGTAATCATTCCATACAAAGAGATCAATTTATAACCCAACAAATTTGAAGACTAATCAAACCCCACCCCTGAGAAGGAGAGCTTAGCTAAAGGAAAATTGCTTTAGGCTTTTTAATAAGGCAACATTAAACAAAAGAAAGGGAGAAGTAAATATCTATGCAAATAAGAGATGGAGAAGGGAGTTAAATGCAATAATAGTTATTTCTCTTATTCTAAAATAATATTGATTAAATCCTGCCATGTTTTGAAAAAATGTTGTACAGATCCTCTAACTGAAAATTTGATTTTTTCCAATTTCAAATAATATAAAACATCGGTTTCCCACTGACTTATAAGAGGAGAATTAGGATTCTTCCAATTTAACAAAATAAGTCTGCGTGCCAAGAGTGTAGTGAATGCAATCACCGTTTGCTTGTCCTTCTCCAATTCAAGTCCATGTGAAAGAACACCGAACACAGCTGTTAATGGGTTAGGAGGGATTGTGATACCAAAGCTGTCTGAGAGGCACTTAAAAATTTTTGTCCAAAATGATGTTAGCTTAGTGCAGGCCCAAAACATGTGACCCAGTGAGGCAGGAGCTTGGTTGCAGCGCTCGCAGCTTGGATCCTGCCCTGGAAACATTTTGGACAGTTTTAAGCGAGACAGATGGGCTCGATATATAATTTTTAGTTGAATAATTCTATGCTTTGCGCATATAGAACTCGAGTGAATTCTCTGCTTTGCTACCTTCCACTCCTTTTCTGATATATTGATTAAGAGATCTTCTTCCCAATGTCCTCTTGGATCTTTGAAAGGTAGGGACTCTAATAAAGATTTTATATATTGCGGAAATAGTGTTTGTTTCCTCGAAATTGAGCAGTATTTTTTCCAGCATTGTGGAGGGTGAAAGGTGGGGGAAATCGGGCAATTTCTGTTTAACAAAATTTCTAATTTGAAGATAGTAAAAGAAATGTGTAGCTGGGAGGTTGAATTTTGAACGTAATTGTTCAAAAGATGTAAATATGTTGTCTATATAAAGATCTCTGAGCATTTTAATCCCAAAACTTTTCCAGGTATTAAAAACTGCATATACTTGCGAAGGTTGAAAGAGGTGGTTCTCTTGCAGAGGTGCCACTGATAAAAGATTTTCCATCTTAAAATGCTTTCTAATTTGGTTCCATATTCTGAGTGAGTAAAGCACAATTGGGTTATTAGTATATTTGCGATAACTTTCATTTATTGGAGAGCAGAGCAGGGAATATAAAGAAGTACTACAGGATTTTACTTCTATTGCGGACCAAGCCTGTGTATGTGCATTTATTTGTGTCCAGGTTTTTATGGCTTGTATGTTTGCTGCCCAGTATTAAAACTGAAAATTAGGTAAAGCCATGCCACCTTCTGCCTGAGGTCTTTGTAGGGTCGCTCTTCGGATACGTGGGTGTTTTGAGTTCCAAATGAATGAGGTTATTATTGAATCTAACTGTTTAAAAAACGATTTATTGATATATATTGAAATGTTTTGAAATAAAAAGAGAAGTTTAGGAAGGATATTCATCTTAACAATGTTAATTCTTCCGGCTAGAGTGAGATGAAGGGTTGACCATCTATGCAAGTCTTGCTTAATTTTTTCCATACAGACGCCAAAATTTTATTGATAAAGAGCTTTATGTTTACTTGTGATATTTATCCCTAGGTATTTAAACTGATCTGCTATGGTAAAAGGTAGGGTGTCTAATCTAATATTATATGCTTGTGAACTCACTGGAAAGAGTATACTTTTATTCAGATTAATTCTAAGACCAGATATCTTTTGAAATTCTGTTAGTGCTGTTAAAACAGCGGGGACAGTGTTTTCTGGGTCTGATATATATAAGACCATATCATCTGCATATAGAGAAATTTTCTGTTCCAGTCCTTCTCTGACAATCCCCTTTATCTGATAAGAATTTCGGCAGTGAACCGCCAGTGGTTCAATAGCGATTGCAAACAACAGTGGCGACAAGGGACAGCAATTATTATTAGTCATCCTATATCTGACACAATTCAAGGCAGCACTATGTACAAAGTAAGGAACCAAACATCTTGCCGTGGCAAGGTGTTCTAAAGCACAAAAAACACTTATTTTAGAGCCAATTTAGAGGTGCTAATAAGTCTAAATACACTGTTACGGCTGTGAGAAGAAAACTGGATAACTAAGGGGAAAAAACATGTAGACAATGGGAGAATATGCAAACTTCATAATAATAATCATCATCATAAAAGTTAAGTTAATATCAAGAATATTACTATCATATGGGACAATAGCACAGATAAGACCATCATATCAACATTATGCTGCATAACAAGAGAAAACCTGCTGTCAATGATGAGACAAAAGAGTTGTAAAAACATTTGGGGCAGCCATCCGTGTAATTTTTCCTGGTTGCAAAAGTGTTGAATAAAGAGTACATATGTGTACCGATTTGAATCAAAAACAGAACGGACTTGATGAGGCAAATATGGTGGTTTTAAGGGCGAGTAGAGGAAGTGAGGTCATCAGGGGCGGAACTGGAAGTGACATCATCTGGAGCAGGTGGAATTTCCCATAATTGGTCAGCAGTGGAAAGAGAGAAAGGATCAGTACTCTCCACCACCCCCTTTAGCTGCCTCTCATGCTCATGTGTGTGACACTGCCCACTGATCAGGAAAGGCATCCCAGATAACTTCATGTTGAAAGAAATTAAGAAAATGAACCAGATACAAGGACCTAGAAATCAGCATCAGTAGGATGTGGAATGTGAAAATAAAAATTGTGATAATCATAGTCGGAGCATTAGAAACAAGAAATTAATAAAAATACTTTCAGTTATTCCTATACCATCCATCAACGACCAAAATAACAAAATGTTTGGAACAATACACACATTGTATGAAAACTGTTTGGATAAATCCCTTGGATCTCTTTTTAGATCTTTATTTACCAGTTACCACTGTCAAACAAAGACAAGAACAAGACAACAATAAACATAATAATAAAAATAACAATGTCTTAGATCCTGGAGAGGGCGGCACGGTGGCGCAGTGGGTAGCGCTGCTGCCTCGCAGTTGGGAGACCTGGGGACCTGGGTTTGCTTCCCGGGTCCTCCCTGTGTGGAGTTTGCATGTTCTCCCCGTGTCTGCGTGGGTTTCCTCCGGGCGCTCCGGTTTCCTCCCACAGTCCAAAGACATGCAGGTTAGGTGGATTGACGATTCTAAATTGGCCCTTGTGTGTGCTTGGTGTGTGAGTGTGTTTGTGTGTGTCCTGCGGTGGGTTGGCACCCTGCCCAGGATTGGTTCCTGCCTTGTGCCCTGTGTTGGCTGGGATTGGCTCCAGCAGACCCCCGTGACCCTGTGTTCGGATTCAGCGGGTTGGAAAATGGATGGATGGATGGATAGATCCTGGAGAAATATTCATTATTTAGCATGCCAAACTCAGAAATACCAGGGTAACAGTTGTACCATCAATCAAAATAATAATTATAATAAAAATGTTTTCAGGTAGCATTGTAATGAAATAGATTCAAAAATGGATGGGCAAATACTTAGTATGACTACAATGTTGTGTTTTGTTCTGATATGTATACATTGTCCCATAATTTATGTAGTTTCACTGAAAAAGTAACAAATGCAAAACTTCTTTAGACTCAAGGGGCATCAATGTTCTTATGAATTTAAGATAACACCATGAAGTAAAAGATTTTATGCCAGTCTTGATGAAGGGTCAGGAAGAAAAAAATACATTCTGTCTCAAAGTAACATTTCTGTAACTCAAATTTAAGGCATTATTTATGAGTGGAATAAGACTAATTGAACAATGTACTCAAACAAATGATCCTGACATGGCTGAAAGGCATCATTTGCAAAAGGCAGATGCAACAGCCATGTTTCCAAACTACAGCAGATACTCTACAGTCCTCTGCAGAAGAATTAAGTCTTATCCATGGAACTTACAAACAGGAGAAGATACAATACACTGTTTTTGAATAGTTCTACTTCCATTATAAATCAATTTCATTAAACACTAAGCATATGAATGCAATCTTTGTTTCATAAAAAGAGGGATCAAATGGAATGCAGCAATGACCTCATTGTCCCATTCTAGAAGCAGACAAACATATCATAAACCTTCACAGAGTGTCCAAAACTCAAGAAGACATGACCATTGAAACATCTGTGGCAATGATAAATCCCCATTGTCCTTTCAGTGTTCAGACTGCTACTATAATCTGGAATGTCTATATCTGGGAACCTGGAATAGGTTCCAGCAGGATGGCTGATGATTCTGATCCTTGGGGAACTGGATCATACCCTCTTGTCTTCCGGTTTAATACAGGGATCAGCATTCCCATCTGCCAGTTTCGAGGCAGTGGTGTAGTGGTTAAGACTTTGGATTTAAAATCCTGAAGTTGTAGGTTCAGATCCTTCTACTGACACTGTGTGACCCTGAGCAAGTTACTTGACCTACCTGTACTCCAATTGGGAAACCAAAAGAAATGTAACCAATTGTATTATAAATGTTGTAAGTCACCTTGGATAAAGGTATCAGCCAAATAAGTACATTTAAATACCACACAGCGCTGAATAGGCCAGTTAACAAGATGGAACAGCAATACCCATTGCTAAAGGGAGTTTTAACTGGATCTCTTCCATTTTTGTAGGCTTGCGAATGTGGACATTTTTATTCACAGTCTTTATTAACTGAAACTGACTCATTTGTGTGTTAGGTTCTAAAACAATGTGAATGCTGTTTTCTATAAAATTTTTCTTTCTTCTTTATTTGGTCATTGTAGAGAAGTATCCGGATGTCTTAATACTGGGGTGATCACGAAGTGTGTCTTTTAATGGATCAAATAGAACATGGGCTTTAGGTATCCTGGAAAATTTTTTGTGCATCTTCTCTGTTAATGAGGTAGTTGGAAAGATTATAGTGCTGAAATTTGAACCGTCAATAGTAATTAGCAAAACCCATAAACTGCTGCTCCTCTTTCAAACCCTCTGGAGGTTTCAAATTAATAATTGCTGACACTTTAGTTGGCTCCGTAGTCGATTGTGGATGACTTATTTCATACCCCTAAAAAAAATTCTGCATCACAGCAATGTATGCTTAAGGAGAATTTGAGACAATTTGTCAAACATTGAACTTTTCAACACGATAAATGACCTGAAGCACACTAGCAAACCCGTCAAGGAATGGCTCAGAAAGAAGAAATAAAGGGTTATGGACTTTCCTAGTCAAAGCCATAATTTGAATCTCATTGAAATACTTCAGGGCTTTGAAATGGGCAGTACATGCAAGAAAACCAACAAACATCTAGGAACTGAAGGAATTTTGCATGGAGGATTGGTAAAAAATTTCACCAAGTTCATGTCATGACATTTCTGGGAGGCAATACCATCTTCTGAGGCTAAGGATGTATTTACTTTTTCCCCAATAGACCATTACATCTATTGATATTTTATGCAAAGTTTCCTTGTATTTTCATTCAAGTATATCACCTTTATCTGCATGAAGATCTAACGTCTGCCCATTCAAATATGGTGAAAAAGTCAATCATTTCAATGGTGTGTATTTACTTTTTCACATGACTATATCTGCTCAAAAACCATTAAGCATCATGAGAAATAGCATGTCCAGCTGTAAAAAATATATTGTATGTAAAAGCTTCTGTAAAATTGAGTTTGGATGAAATATTTTCATATGATCAAAGAGAATAAAGATAGCAAGGAGATGGCAAACAAGTTCTCTTTCATTTCTTGATCTAAAGGAGAATATTTCCGCTGGAGAGATGGTTTATTTTTGGATTTTGTTTTGGAAAATGTGAACTGAATGTAGCAGATTGTCTTACATTGAAACTGAATGTACCTGACAGAGAGAGAGAATGAAGTACAGCTGCCACCCTCTTTTAGGACAACTTCATTTAAAAAGAACATTAGCAAAGTACAGAGAATGCCATTATTTTTCTACAGACCAGTGGCAGTGCTCTACAGCTATAACACTGTCAGTCCTTTACTATTCAAACCATATTTTGCAATTGAAACTTACAATCATAATAGGTTTCAATAAGATTTAAAATTGCACAAAAGTTATATTAAAAAAAATTGACATTATTGACTATTTTAGTGTAGAAGCAGACAGACAAAGCACTTATTGACATGATGAGGCTAACCTCCTGGATTAATAATGACTGTTCCAGAATTTAGTGTGAAGCCTGGAAGGTTCTTTTCAAAGGTGCCACAGTTCAAAGAAAGGTTGTTGGTGGTGCTTAAATAGGAATGCTGAGACAACTAGGGTGGTCTAGTAGTACAACAATAAGAGGGAGCAATGTGATCCTGTGTATGGAGGAATCCCAGGGTGGAGGGAAGGAGCTAGAGGTTCCCAAATGTGGAGGACAGATCAAGGAGAATCTTCATAGTTGAAGGGAGCTAGGAGAGTTAGCAAGAGCGGCAGCTGTAAAAAAAAACTTTGAGCAGTTGCATAAAGGAGTGCAAGAGCAATAATATTGCATACACGTGGGTGGTACATTGCAGCTTTCCTCCTTGTCTAGGTGTTTATTTGTCCATTGTCCCTAACAGCAGAGGAAGATTGCTTAGACACAACCAGATTAAGTCAGTGTCTGTGCTTAATAAAACAGTAAATACTCCCATTCAGTTAAGGGCTTCTGTGTAGTGTCCCTGTCCTCCCAATCTCAGTATTCCTTACAAAAGTTCATTTCATTTTGACTAGTTATAGAGCTACTTTAGCTCAAGAAATATAAGAGAAATGTTCGCAGGTGCTGAGATCAAAGCCATTTATATGACAAGACCCTACGTAAAAAGCCCTTTGTATTTAAAACAATGCTAGTTTATAGCTACCTTCTTATACACTAATATAGTATATTTTACAAAACAAAATGCTATGCAAAAAGTATACTGATTTTGTATTTATGCGGGTCTTGTATTTGTTTATAAATTAAATTTGCGATTATGCAGGCTTAAACACTTTACCATTTAAATCTGTGTTATTGTATCCTGAAACATTAACTATATCCAAAGTGTAATTTATAGAAGCTACAGAATATGTCATTTCAGGAACATAACAATATTTTGCAAAAACAGATTTAATCAAATGCTGTGCAAGTACTCACTCATGTTACCTTAGATCTTTCTTTTATTCCTTATACTTTGGTTATACTTGTAAGTGATTTCTTTAAAGGATACGACTTCTTGGCAGGTATGCAGTGCATAATCCTGAAGTTACTTTGTTCAGAGTAAAAGCCTTGGGATCTAAAATAAAATCCGCAATCGATTCTCCTGAGAATTCGATGGGTCTCAGAACTATATTCTAAAATAAACTGTAAGAGAGTAAATCCTTAATGTAAAGGCTTCCTTCAGAAGGTACATTTTGTTCTCAAGAAATTGCTTTTTTTAATTTATATGCTGGAAGCCCAGAGGAGAAACATTGTTTCCAACAATATCATCAAACAGACAGCTGTGGAGGGATTTGGATGGAAGCGTAGTACACAGGTACTGCTGGCATCAAAAGCTTTGTAGATCGCTTCTTAAGAGCTTTCTGTTCAACTTTTAAGTTTTAACCTTAAAATTCTCCAGTTCTGTTTTAAAGCTTTCCAGTCATTCACTTTAGGTTGTCTTACCAATCATTTGATTCTTCATTGAATTCCAATACAATGAATGCAATTACAAACTCTAGTCCAGTTATTTCATACTGAATAATCAGATGGAATAATCTTTGAAAATAACTGAAAAATTGTGAACCAACATAGGCTGTGTATACTGAAAACAATCACAAAGTGTTGTATGTATCCATTAAGAATTATATGATATTTTGAATAGCTGCCTGCTTATGGGGAGTGATAGAACAAAATGCCTGATGAGGTAGAGAGTCATTCCTTGTCATGGTGTGAAGCATCTCCATGTGGCAATGACTGGGAGTAGTGGGTGCAAATTGTTTCAAGACAATGAAAAGAGAGAAGCTGAACCATAAATTCAGAAAGCATTTTAGTGAGAGATATGAGATCAAACAAAGGAGATTTTACATTTTATTTTTTTGATGGTGTCCATGAAACTTAGACAACAGGTATAAGTAAGAAACTGTATGTAATGTAGTTACATACGGTGCATCCAACAACTATTTAGACCCCTTAACTTCCCCAAAACTTTATTGTTTTGGAGATTCAATTTTAAATGGATAAAATCTTTCATTCATATACATATTCAGACCCTTAATTTAGTCCTTTGTAAAAGCTCCAGCAATTACAGCTTCTGGTCATCTTGGTTATGTCTCTACAACCTTTGTACACTTGGATTTGGGCAGTTTATCTCATTGTTCCTGACAGATCATCTCAAACTCCATTAGATTGAAATGGGAATGTCTGTATACTGCCATCTTCAAGCCTCTCCACACAATTCTATGGGATTTAAGTCTGGGCTTGCTTTGGCTGACCCACTAAAGGACAATCAGAGACTTCTCCTGAAGCTAATCCAGCCTTGACTTGGCTGCATGCTTGAAGTCATTGTCTTGCTAAAAGGTGAACTGTTGCCCCAGTTTGAGGTTGTGTGCACCCTGAAGCAGGCTTTCCTCAAGGAGCTCTTTGTATTTGGCTTTATTAATTCTTCCATCAGTTCTGACTGGACTCCCTTTTCCTACTGCTGAAAGGCACCCTCATAGATGCTGCCACCACTGTTCTTCACCATAGGGATATTATTAGGCAGGCAATGATCAATGTCTTGTCTTTGCCAGACATAGTGCTACTCAAACTGTTCAATTTTTGTCTTATCAGACAAGAAAATCATTTTCCTCATGCTCTCAGAGTCCTTCAAATGCCATTTTGCAAACTCCAATTGTGACATCATATGACTTTTACTCAAGAGTGGCTTTTCTTCTAGCCACTCAACCATAAATGCATGATTAATGGAGTGCTGCTGAGATGGTTACCCTTCTGACAGGTTGTCCCATCTCAGCAGAGAACTTCTGAAGTTCTGTTAGTGAGACCTTTGGGTTCTAGGTCACCTACCTGACCAAGGCCCTCCTTGCTAGCTTATTCAGTTTGGCTGGAAAGCCAATTCTAGGAAGAGTCCTGGTTGTTCCAAACCTCTTCCATTTCACAATTACAGAGGCCACAGTGCCTGAGGGAACATTCAAAGCTTTAGCAATGGTTTTGCACACTTGTCCTGAACTATGCCTCACAGTTTTTATTGTAGAGGTCTACAGAGAGTTCCTTGAACTTCATGGCCTTTTTTTTCTGTTCTGACATGTAGTGTGAATTGTGGGACTTTATATACACAGGTTTGTGGCTTTCTAAAGAATGTCCAAACAATTCAGTTTACCACACGTGGACTCCAATGTGTTCTAAACACATCACAAGGATAATTCAAGCAAACAGGATTCACCTAATACTAAAATGAATGACAGATTTAAGTTTCTGATTTTTTTTAATACTAGGGGGTCTGCCCCCTGCTCGCTTCGTTCGCCCACCCCCGGGTTTGGTTTACCGGATATACAATTTTAAAGAGATTGTTATTTTCGTGGGAATTGTTACATATGCATTATTTTCACTTTTACTTAAAAAGTTTTGTAAAAACAATACTTGTCCTTTATTTACGGTCCGAGCGTGGTTAAATCTCTATCTCGCAAGACTATAACGCTGCTTGCATTGTGAGGGGGGTGAAAGGGGGCTGAACGCACACTGAGGAGAAGCTGGCTTGCTGCTGCTGGCGAGCTGCATATTCTGCTTATTGTGCTGCGTGTTGATCATTTAAAATCCTGTACAGCAGCTGTCCTTTTGCCACTTCGCGTCTCTGTTGCTCCCATTGTGTGTGTGGGGGGGCGCTGAATGCACGCTAAGGAGAAGCGGTCGGTTCATCTGCTGGCTTGCTGCTGCTGCTGCTGGCGAGCTGCGTGTTTGTCTTGTCGCTTGTCGTTGATTTAAGAGCTGGGAGCACATGAAGCGTGTCTGCCAAATGCATTCCAACAACTGCTAGGTTAGATGTCCGTGAACTTGTTTTAAATGTTGTCTCACTGCCTTGTCCCGCAGGACGTTAAAGTGTCTCTTGCGGGACGTCAAATTGTCTTCCGAGAAGGTCATGTCTCGTCTCCCTAGTCTCCCTCCCAAGATTTTTTTTTTTGCTATCAATTCTGAAACATGTTTTCACTTTGTCATTTTGAGCATTTAGTGTAGATTGATGGGTAAAAATGGCAAATTTAAAATTAAATCTATAACACAATAATGTGTGCAGAAAGTGAAGGGGTCTGAATACTTTCTGAATCCACTGTAAATAAAGTGCACTTTTTGGCTTAACCAAAAGAAACCTTATTCATAGTTTAATTCACCAGTATAATTACAATAAAAATAAATAAATAAATCTTGCACTGCAAAGGTTTTCAGTGAGCACACCAAACAGATGAATAGTATTTTCATCGCAAGAAGGAAATTTAGCTTTTGCAGAGGTCCAAGAAATATTGTAACAAACAACACAACAATCCCTTTCAGTTACACATAAAGTATTACAAAAAAGAAAAAACACCTTACATGGCTAAATGCATTGCTGCAAGTGTAAAGGAGCCTTAGTAGCATTTTTGACACACTTCTGTTAAATAGTTTGTGGACTAAAATTACTCAGTGCTAGTTGCAGAGAGAGATGATGTACAGTATTATTTATAAAGGCCATCAGCATTGTCTTCATTCTCTTCTCCATTACCAACTCCAGTGGGTCAAGAGTATACTCCATAACTGAGCCTGCCTTCTTCATCAGCTTGCTGATTGGTGGACATCTCTTTAAGATATTTTACCAGCCAGTACACTACAGAATAACAAATTACACTGAATGTAACAGACGTACAGAATATGTAGGAAAAGGGGCCGCTGAAGGGATGATGTACAAGTTAGTTTTGCTGCCTCATAGATCCAGGTGCTTAACCAAGTGACAGTTCATGTTGAGCGTGTACGCTCTGGCTGTTTTCAGTATTTTTTTTGACTATTCCAGTTTTTTCCCACCAAGACTGGTACACAAACCTAATTGGAGACTTTAAAGTGGCCTGGCATGTCTGAATCTGGGTATGTTAATAAGTGTGCTTTCAACCAGACCGCAGTTGAAACCTGCATTCCACCTGTTGTTGTTAGGATAGCTTCCACTTCTTTATAATCCTGTATATTGTACTAAGCAGATTAAGGAAGTGGCAGAATGGATGACGTAAAGGAAGCTATAGAGAATATAAGCAAAAATGCAGATGTACAATAGCAGGTTATGTCAAAAATAAAGTAAAAATCAATAAAACCAGATAATTATGCACATTCGAAACATATTATTATATTGAGGGTATAAATAGTGCATTATGAAAGTTCATCTGTTTAGTGTGATGCAGTGGTGGCTTGTAATGAGGGGCGCCATAGCATCCCCACCCAAATATTTTAAAAATTCTACTTAAATGAAAAAGGTAATTTGAAATAATCATGAAATAAATTTGCATATTTGCTCTGGTGTCAGAGCATGTCAACAACCATTACAAATTGTCCAACTTCTATTTGTTTAATTTCTGTTTAAAAAAAAAAAATTCTATGTGAATAGATACAGTGGGCGGCACGGTGGCGCAGTGGGTAGCGCTGCTGCCTCGCAGTTGGGAGATCTGGGGACCTGGGTTCGATTCCCGGGTCCTCCCTGCGTGGAGTTTGCATGTTCTCCCTGTGTCTGCGTGGGTTTCCTCCGGGCGCTCCGGTTTCCTCCCACATTCCAAAGACATGCAGGTTAGGTGGATTGGTGATTCTAAATTGGCCCTAGTGTGTGCTTGGTGTGTGGGTGTGTTTGTGTGTGTCCTGCGGTGGGTTGGCACCCTGCCCAGGATTGTTTCCTGCCTTGTGCCCTGTGTTGGCTGGGATTGGCTCCAGCAGACCCCCGTGACCCTGTGTTCGGATTCAGCGGGTTGGAAAATGGATGGATGGATGGATGGAATAGATACAGTATGTTTCCGGAACGAAGGACACCAGCCATATGAGGGTCTGTATAAGTCCTTGATCTTTTGGCAAGCAGGTGACCTGAGGCTACCCTTTAATTGATTGCTTACAGATTTTTCCGGAAACGCAGCACTCAGCGCCCCGGACACTCCCACATTTATTGGCAGCGAATTAATATTGTTTTAGGTTTTTTTAATCTAATGTGATTGGACAATTGTCAATGCATTATGTCATGTTGATGTCAATGGTTCGCAGTTCACACCTGCCTTTAACGTTACTTAACTAGAGATGAGTGAGTGTGACTTTGATAGTAACTTCAAGTAGAACTTCAGAAATTAAAGAAAATTTGGTTACTTATTTAATGACACACCCTTTCATAAATTGTTCACTTGAAGAAAAAAAGAAGATAAAGGAGCTTGGACTCAACCAACCTGACTTGAGAATAAGAGGATGAGGTTACACACTGACTTTTCCCCAGCTCTGGCATGACAAACAGAGTTGGCTAAATGATGTGGTTTAAGTAATGCCTTTTCACTTCTTTTTTCAAAGTGTTAGTACCAAAGTGTTGTGGACAACGACAGGGGTACGAGTCATAAAACGTCTTTCTGAAAAATGCAAGTGGCATGAATATAACCTCAGTCAACTAGATAATAGCATGATGCTAAATTTTTGACAGGCATAGTACTGCTTTACGCTTAAATGAAGGCTGGAGGATTGGTATTAGAAGGCACAACAAAGGTGACCAAAAATTGACACATCCTGTATAATAGATGAATAACAGATGAGATATAATGTGTTTGTTGTTGGTAAGATAGTGGAATGCCATAGGATGATTTTGGTTACAAAAAGTGTGCCACTACAGGAAAAAAGGTTGGAAACACTGATATAGACAATAATATGACGCTAAATTTTTGTCAGACTTAGTGAAATGTCTTAGTTTAATCAGAAAGTAACTGAGAAATTTTCAGGCCTGAAGGAAAGGAGAGCAACATGTATGTTCAAGGAAATATAGATATCCTGATCTTGAAGGCAGAATAAGATTTAGGTTGGACTTGTCCTGAGGGTTTAGTATAAGGCAGGTTGGGGGGCAAGTTATGTTTTAATTTGGGGTCTGTGGATCTTACAATGTGAATTTGTGCCCAGGTGAGGTAGGCCTGGCAAACTTGCATAGGACTGAGCAGAATAGAATAAAATTATGGTGAGAATGAATCTGTGGGTGTGTGAAATGATAAACTGGGATGCAACATGTCAGAAAAATAAGAGGACTAATGACTGTTTGATGTGGATTTATGGAATACAGTGGAGATGGCCAAGGACTGGGCATTGAATAGGTCTTAATCTATGGATGTGTTATAGGACAGACAGAAGTCTACATTGCTTGGAAGATGATGGAGGTGTGGGTGCAGACATTATGGTGTGGTTTTTGGCAGAATGGGGAACTAGGCGAGTTGGCAGAGGATTTGGCAATTTAGAGACAGGTGTAGTATAAAATTTGGGTGGCAGGTGCATCTGTTCCTTTCCACATCTATAGGGCAAGTTATGGGAAGAGTAAGGGTGTCACAGACTGAAGTTTTGGATCACAGTAAAAATGGGAAGATTGGCATAAGATTGTGCTGCATGATGGAAAGAGTACAATATATTTTAGCTTGGATTTCTTATGGGTTTGGTACTGGACGGGCCAAAATGTGCATTGGTACTAAGATGAGGACCACAAGAGCATGTGGAATGACCAGATAGATCGATAGATATGAAAGGCACTATATAAAAATACATGTGAAAGGCACTATATAATACACAGATAAATGTGAAAGGCAGTGTATAATACATAGATAGATGTGAAAGGCAATATATAATAGATAAGTGCTGCTTCAGTTTGTTCCCCCAAAAAGCTATGCCCTGGAGTGGTGACTCTGAGGCCAGGGATCTGCACTAGCAATTGGAAGGTTGCTGGTTCGAATCCCGTGAATGCCAATAGGGTCTCTGTTGGGCCATTGAGCAAGGCCCTTAGCCTGCAATGAATAAAGTGCTATATAAATGTAAAGTATTATTTTTTTTTTTTCACCAGCTGCCACTGTTGTGATTCAGAATAATCCCTAATCACAGCTGCCTATATTTTTTGTTCTTTCTCATCAAATTCTCATATTTATTGTGGTTGTGACAATTATGACCAGTTGAATTTTTTCACTTGTAAACTAAGCATGGTGGTCGTGTGACCAAGGTGTGAAATCTAAACTATATGGCTGTTAATCCATCACCACATAATCAGACAAACACTGAGCAATTAATTTAATTTCATTGCAATCACTATCCCAAAATATTCATTCTAATTTTGGTTAAATAAATGTAATACTTAACAGGGCTTTTGTGCAGAATTGTATAATCAAGAACTATGGAAATCATTCCCTTGCAATATCTGAAATCAGTGTGTCCTAGTAACTAAGTACATTTACTATAACCCATAGCATTGTATTCTAGTAACGAAGTATGTTGACTATATCCATAACGTTATCAGTTCAGTCCCCACCATTGGCTTATTCTCTGGATTCTAGCAAGTCAAGCAATCTGCTGATACTTAAATTGTGAAAATTGAATGCAAATAACTGTATGCTAAACTAGCACTTGTAAAGCATGTTACTATGCTGAGGTTTGGTTGTGTAATGTAAATTTCTTTCTGACAATTCTGCAATAAACATCTTTTTATAAAAATAGTCTTTATAATCACTAAACACAAGTACATGTAATAGGAACAAAAATATGATAAACCTAAAAAGCCTACTTTGAAATCAAAATCATTAATGTCACAAATTAAACTGTTTGTTAATTTCTCACTGTGTAGTATAACATTAGTGCTTATAATTTACTTTTATTTCAGCATTCATTTTCCAATTAGACTGTCATAATTTGTTTGACTCCCTAATGTACACTATAATTTACTGTACTGTGAAACTTGCCATAGTTCAAAGCAACCTTGTAAATTGCCATGGATAAATATATGTACTAAACACATACATATTAATAATAATAACAGTAATAAATTAATTGAGAAAGTGCACTGGGGTGTCTTTCTATGTACATGTTGGTTACATTTTTAAAACGCCCATTTCTCCTATCATTATCTTGAAAAAGAATGTTTAGCTCCAACAGAAATTGGAGAAAATTCAGTTCTACTTACAGATAATTGCACTGATGTATTATTTAATTCTATTTTAAAAAATATTTTTGAATATAACAGTATCTAATATGAAAGTGAAGCAGTACACAGAAAGCACTGTTGTTTTATGTGGGTGGCAGCTCTGATGTAAAAAAACAAATAATTTATTTTGACAATGTAAATAGAAACATATGCAGTGGGAAGCAGGAAGACAAAATCATTCAACTAGAAAATCATCAGTGGGTTTATCAGTGGCTCACTTGTGTATATGTAGATTTATATTGTAAAGTGTTATAGAGGTACATGATTGATGAAGACAAAGCCAACAACAGAATACTGTATGTTTTCACATGAAAATAATTCCATAGTACATGATATCAACTGAAATCTTACCAAAAAAGTATTGTAATACTTTGTGAAATGCTACAGCTCATGTGAAGTGATACTCTATGACAACTTGATTGCAATTTTCCTACAGTAAATGATAGAGGCTTATTTTAGGATTGGGCAGTGAAAGGGCACAGTAGTAAGTGCTGCAGCCTCAAAGATCCAGCATCCTAGGTTTGAACTGGCATCTAGTTTCGGGTCTGTGTGGAGTGTGCACATTCTTCCCCTATCTTTGTTGTAGATATGCATGTTTCTTCAATTGAGCTTCGAGTTCTGACTTTCAAGTTTAAGATCTTGAGTTGTGATGATTACATTGGAGCAAGTCGAGTTGCTGGATTTGATCAAACAAATCAAGTCAAGTGCTTACACTTTCACCACTATCTGCAATTAATGTAATGATGGTGATGTCTGATGCATACTAACATATAAGCTGAGAATAGACATTGTAGAGTAGCTACATAATAAGAAGTATTTGTTTTTTGTCTGTGCTGAGTGCATTTTGTTTTCATCGTCCCATTTGCTCTGCTATATGTGTATATAAGTAAATGTAGTCCCTGTAAGCTAAAAGGGGAAGGATGATGAAGGGAGACCACACCCCAGGATGGAAATTACCTGTTGTTTTCCACAAATTACATCTGGGACTGTCATTATTTAAACTAGAGAAGCATAAAGGAAAGAGTAGTGAGGAGAAAGAGAGAGAGAGAGAAAAAGAGAACAAAGATCATGAGAAGGAAGGAGCCATTATTTACAGTCATTTCCACCCATCATCCCATTTATTGTGCCATTCCATTACTTGCTTTTCTCAATATACGGATCCACATTTACAGCAACCTGTGCAGAGAAGCCCCAGGGTTAGGATTCACACCAACCATTGCTGAGGACATATACAGTGAGGTCATTTTTGTATTGTCGGGAGAAAGCAAGGTATCATATCTGCCAGTCGTCAACATCCGCCAGACTTTTACAGCTTTGGGACTCACTTATTATATACATTTCATTTGCTGTTTATGTCCTGTGATAATTTGTTTATTGTTTAGGGGCAAGGGAGGGTCTTTGTAAATAGTATTATTGTTGAATATCTGTGCACTCATGTACTGTATATAATAAATATATATAAATATTCACGGGTGTCATTGGGAAAGTGGTGGTTTGTGTGTACTTACATATTATTAAGTATTCGTCTGTCCTCATGTGTGTATATATAATAATCACTTACAATATATCCGCATTTGATTTTACATTTCTGTCTACTATTTGTTTGTTATTTCATCGTGTCGGGGAAAACAAGGACAATCTATAAGGAGTACAGCTTGTTATTGTCTTGAGAGTTGTCAGGTTAGCCAAGGCAATAGTCTTGGTAGTGTAGAGGCCGGTCTGGGAAAAGGGGTCGGCCGTTACAACATTCTCAGAGAAAACTATTCTTAGTAAGAAATAACAGTGATAGGTATATATCATGAATAAATGATTGGTTTACTTTAAAGTTGCTAGTGTTAGTACTATCATTTTTCGAGTTTCATCTATGTACACTGCATCTAAAACATGCTGTATTTAAAGAAAATACATTTTGAAAGGTTATAAAACTTCATATTAACGCAGCTACATAATCTACTCTCATTTCAAAATAGCTTCCTCTCAGATCCTCACTTGGATTGTCAATTCACAAAGATGGGAGAAACAATTGAGCTGTTTGTTGCGCTCACATTTCATGTAAACAGGGGGTGACTCCAATTTGCACAGAGGAGCATGGATCAGGATTAGAGAGAAGCAACACAAAACGAGGTCAGTGGAACCATGGTGTTGACAAGCTGAAGTTGTACATTAGTTGAAACTTTAACACTTCAATTACTGTATTTGGGGCCAGCTTCCTAGTATCTGTTACCGTCTATGAATTTTGCAGTGACAAATAAAGTCTAAAGATATTGTTGTCGAGTCTGTGATTTTTGACCTTTTTGCAGTGTAGTCTGTAGATAATTGAGAGTAGCCAAAACTTATAATCCTTGGTGCTGATTCCTTAATTACTTTTGCCTTGAGGACTTATGCAGGTATGGACTGTGAAAATTATATCAACAGAAGGTAAATTAAAGGAATGCAATTTGAGAAATAATATCTGTGGCGATGTAACATAAGAGACCTAATTCCTTTATCTTACATTTAAGTCGGGTTGCAAGTCTTCAAAACGCAAGTCTAAAACAGATTAAGCCTTTTTTTAAAATATTGTTAAGCAAGTTACAAATACAAATCGTTAAGAATCAAGTCTGACTCGAGTCAGGTCATGTGACTTGAGTTGCCCTCCTCTGACTTTTATAGTTTTCTACAGGCACTCAGCATTTATGCACAGAAATGTGCCCGATAGACTAATTGGCAATTGTAAACTAGCCATTTTGGTGTGTGTGAGAATCAACCCTGCTATGGAGTGGAACCCTAACCATCATTAGTTTCTGCATTGTGCCTTATGTTTCAAGAATAACTCTGCCCCAAGTAAACCTAAATTGGATTAGCAAAGATTGAGACTGTTGTAATATGCCAGGATTGCACAGGTTGAATACACATACCTCACCTGTGTCTAGAATTATGCTCACAACAGAAAATGTGTTATGAAATTTGTTATCATTTGGAGGTGCTAGAAAAGATACTCCATTTGCGAGAGCCAAGAAAACTACCATTTATTGCGTTGAGTCCAGTCAAGTCAAGTATTCGTCTCTCTTGTCAGGATATATTCTAATATAGGGGTTGTCTCCAGTTAATTATATAATGCTTAAGTCTCTCTCTACCTTTGCTTTCTTTTTGAACAATATCCTATCTTCCTCCATGAAAAAGCTAATGGTATATTTAATCACTTGGTGTTCATTCAGTGTGGTCTAGAGCCTAAAGCGTTGGAATTTAAATCCCAAAGTTGATTGTTTATTCCTCATCACTTAGTCACTATGATTCTGTGCAACGTGTCACTTTCTCCAAATGTAAAAAGTGCCTGTGTACTGTACGTATATTCATAAAGCTCTCAAATAATATAGACAACCTTTATTTCTTTGCAGAGACAGCTTCCTTCTTCCTTCCTTATCTGGAAAGTTCAGTTTGAACCCTTTTTGCCACACTTTGACACAACCAGTTACTCACCCATCTTCATAAGACAAATCCTTGACTTACTCCTATCACTAGACCAATTTTTACAATAAGGCTGTGGAAAGCTTCATGGATGACTTTTGTTGACCCTTACAGTGCTGCTTATAAGCAACATTAGATAAGGGAATACTGCCATCTGTTCAGGCTGGATGCCTTGGACTGCAGCCCAGAAGATATCAGGGTCCAACACTAACACCTTGGATTTTTTTCTGTGCCAGCTAAAAGGCTGAATTCTTGACCAACTTGTAAAGAACATGTCAGTCAACTATATCATGAAAACAGCTTGAAACTGTAGAACAACTATGTATTGCCTATAGCATTTAGCCCTGAAATTCATCTGCCTCTGAGGTGGAATTTATCCCAGATGCTTCACAATAAATCCTTAGAGTAATATCTCTGCCACGATATTGAGGAGACATGGCAATAGGGCAAAACCCTAGTAATTTTCAATCTACTGTGACAGCCAGGAAACATATGGCTTGAGTCTGAGATTTGCAATGCCTGGTTTAATTAATTGCGTGCCATGTTCAGTTCAATTGGATTTACTTTCTCTAAAGATTTTCTTGATCAACTTCTTTGTGTCCTGCTTGGTATTCAGTTCATACATCATCAGTCTTGAACACATTGAACCCAAACTGTCAGGGAGCAGACACATACACACAAATACACTGGAATAGAGAAGGTTCTTGGTATTTGATTGTACTTTTCACATTAAATTACCTCTGACATTTCCACATATGAAAATCAGCACTTTAAAAGTAGGAGATATCAGTTAAGTTGGAAACTAAGGTCATTGTTGCAGAAAATACTTAGTAAATGAAAAGTCTTGCATCATCGCTATAAGAGAAATCCAAGAATATCCTTTATTTACACCAACTGGTTGAGGCAGCAAGGCTCTCCATAGCATGTCTGTTTAGTCTTAAGAGAACAACTCCCATTATCATTTTGGTTCATTTACATACAGCAGCTAGTAAACATTTCAATCCCACCAATGAATACTCAGACAAATGGTGCATTCTATCAATACTCCTCTGACATTAGATAACATCCAATGGTCCCAAAATAGTTTATCACTAAAAGTCTTATCTAAATACAGGTAGCCCCAGGTAACGGACACCTGACCTACAACATACGAACGGGGCCGCAGCTGCAACGCATGCGCCTCAGTAACTGCCGCTCCGTCATCTTCGGCCCGGGGACGCTGCAAGTAGTGGCTGGACGGAGGCTGGAGGGGGTTGATTTCGCTGCTCACACAGTGTAGTGTCCGTCGGGCAGTTCCCGGCAGCAAGCGGTTTCACTGCCCGCCCCCCGCTGCAAGTGGTGACCCTGTTGTGGCTGAACAGAGGCCATTGAGGGTGAACGGGGAGGCTGGGGGTAGCATTGTAGTGTGCCTCGGATGGCTGCATGTTGAATGGGGGCGGTGGTGCGGTGGGACACTGCAGGCAGCATACTGTAGTGGAGGTGACTGTATTGTGGGCTGGTGATGAACTGCCCCTCGCTGCCCCCATTCATTCTCAATAGCAAGCCTGCTTGTACTGTTATGCACATAGCAGGAAGTTGTCTCTTGTTAGTACAGGGTGGTCCAGATCTAATTCTGCAGATCCAGATCGTCTGGATGACTTTGATTTATGCAGGGACGATTCCAGTTTGGCGCGAAGACGATTCTTCGTATCGTCAGTTTGCACACTTCTCGATGGTCCAGGATTTTTCGGGTGATTTTCTATGTAATAAACTGAATAAGTTATAGCGTAATGAAAATTGCATAATTAGATCTGGACCACCCTATACATCAGACGTGTTGACGACTGGTGCCTAATCTGCTGTGATAGCATGTACAGTGCTGTACAGAAGAGCTCATCTTAACCTTTTGTCTTCACCCTTCAAGAATGTCTCTGAAACACAAATCTGATGCAAGTGCTGGTGCTACAGTAAAGAAGAGAAAAACCATCACCATTGAAAATAAAGTAGAAATAATAAAAAGGTCAGAAAGAGGTGAAACTCCATCGTTCATTTGCAGAGCACTTGGTTACAGTTGGTCAACAATAACATTTATTAAAGTAATGTACCTGTTCCGACTTACATACAAATTCAACTTAAGTACAAACCTAGAGTCCCTATCTCGTACGTAACCCGGGGACTGCCTGTATTTAGTTTACAGAATAAGACTTCTGAAACGCAAACTGTTATCGCAGAACAAAGCACAAAGTTAAATGTTAAATATGATCTCATTTTGTAATATATAGTGTTCTGGTACAAATAAAGTCAGGATGTCCTAGTTTAACAGGCAGGCAGCTTCAAACACATTCCACTTTTTCCTTACTACCACAGATAGGAAAGGTGAAACCGAACTCAAATGAAGACTTCAACATTGTGGTTACAAAATCTGGTTTCAAGTTTAGAACCAGTAAAGTACACACCGAAGAATAACACATATGAGATGGACAGCCATGCTTAGAGCAACATATTTAGTAAAGATGTTTCAGTTCTATTGTGGTGATGGCATCAGAAAAATGGGTATGCCTATTCCAGAAAAAGCATATAGAAGTCTGCTCTGAGCATACACAGACTCAAAAAGAGCATAAGGGAGAAGAAAAACAGGTTTGTGCCAATAGTCTTCTGAGGATTGAATTCACACTTTAGTTTGTAACTGATTTCAAATAAAATAAAAAATGAATAATGTTAACAAATATTAATGCTGCTTTTCATATGCTGCATATTTAGTAGTTAAAAGCAATTTACATTTTAGTGGCCTCTCTCTTTTAGAATTGTTGCATTAAGGGTTCAGAGTTGCAGAAGAAACAGCCAGAAAAGACCTTTTGAAGGCACTTTATTCTTGAACTTGAAGAAACGACACTGGGCCCTTTATAAACATACAGCAAACGTGAAAGCTGCTTCAGTTGTTTGACTACAGTTGAGGGTTCCTCAGAATTAAAAAGAATTTAAAGGCATCTTCCTAAGCTCTATCAAGCTGTATAGTGGCAACACCTGCCTGCAAAACAGAAAAGTCAACCAGGGAATGAACAGAAAGCAATTTCTATTACCGTGAGATAAGAGAATCGAACAAACATGTACCCGATCCTGCTTTGTCGAACTGCTACCTGTCAGAAAGTGTGTTTTCTATGTAACTGAATTAACAGTAATGTGCTCAATTACTCACAGCATATATTGTCACAGTTCGCTTCTCTTCCTTTTGAGACATGAAATAGGAGTATAGGGAAACTCTTAAAAGGGAATATGAAGAGCGTTAAATGCCTTGGAGTTTGTTTCACTCTCAGGAACAAACCCACATACCCAGGATGTCTCGATGCATGCTCAATAATCCAGGTAAGGAAATTCTACAAAGTTGATTCAATTCATCTGGACATAGTTCTTTTCCAGGGAGATATGTTACATCACTCATCCAAGTGACTTCCTCAGTCTCAGTTGACTGCAGGTTTCTCCAACCTTATAAACAGTACCTTTGTATAATGAATGAAACTAGCACCATTGACTAACAATGGGCTGTGTGATTAATGATATGCAAATTGTCCATTGATCAATGGTCATGAGTACCAATCACAGCATTGTAAGATGGTGAAAGATGTACCCTTAGGCCCCCTCCTCCGTTCAGAGATGGTCGTTCCTTTTTCACGTAAATGACCTTCTTGACTCCTCGCTCAAACCAGCATTCCTCCCTGTCCAGGATGTGCATATCTTCATCACTGAAAGAGTGACCACTGTCCTGTAGGTGTAAAAAGACTGCTGAGTCCTGGCCTGACGAGGTAGCTCTTCTGTGTTGTGCTATCCGCTTCGCCAGTGGTTGTTTGGTTTCCCCAATGTATAATTCATGGCAATCCTCTTGGCACTTAACTGTGTAAACTATATAACTCTGTCTGTGCCGGGGCACCCGGTCCTTGGGGTGGACCAATTTTTGCCGTAGCGTGTTTTGGGGTTTGAAAGCCACTGAGACCTGGGGCCTAATGTATAAACGGTGCGTACGCACAGAAATGTTGCGTTAGCCTGTTTCCACGTTCAAATCACGATGTATAAAACCTAAACTTGGTGTAAAGCCACGCACATTTCCACGATACCTCATACCCTGTCGTACGCAAGTTCTCCACTCGGTTTTGCAGGCTGGCGGCACCCAGCGTCAAAGCAGTGCTGCTGTTCCTGTGTGGTTATCCTTTCTTTTTCAGATCAACATCCCTGACACAGCTTTATAAGTACATTGAAATTAACAGCATATTGTTTATTAGTGTAATGCATCTGATTGTAATTAACCTGTAACAATATAATGGTCCAGGGAATAGCCACAGTATTCCAAATACCATAACTGCTTTAGCGTTGTTACTCTCACATTAGGGTTTGCCACAGTGGATCATCTTTTTCCATATTACTCTCACTGCATCACTCGGAGTATTTATATCACTGTATCTGAGTGTGGAATCACAGCAGCAGCTGATAGGAAAGAGAATTATCGGGATACAGCATCAAGCGCATGCTGTTTCATCCCAAGAACTTTAAACACCCTCAATCAGTCCATTAAGTGTTCCTTGTAGAACTGTTTGTACTTATAATTACAATTACCTAACTGTAAACTTGCACTTCAGTTATAATATTGCACAACCTGCACCACTTTATAAAGCGCGTATTTACATATGATGACGATATCATTTTTAAGATGAAATGCAGCAAAATATGTTGATTATATTATACAGATAAAACTTTAACTTCATTTAAATAATCTGCATTGTTAATAATTAAACATGTGAGGACACAGTGCAGCAGTGCTAGCTAGTTCACGGATTGTTCCTACCTCGTGCTGTATGCTTGGTGGGCTGGTGCAACACTGGAAGGATAGATGGATAGAATTAAACACGTACTATGAAGATATTTCAATGTTCCTTAAAAGTTTTGAAAAATCATCGTTGTATGCTTACAGTTGGCTTAACGTCTATTACAGAGCTGATTGTGTGGCGATTGGGTATTTGGAGAAAGAAAAGTAAGGACAGGAATTAGAGGTTAGTACGTTTGAAAGAGACAGTACTGCTGCAATAATTTCATTGAAGGTTGCGTATAATCATTGCGCCACTGTGTTCCCCAGGTTTAATAACATGCTTTCATTCCAATCATCATGAAAAAGATAGCACATATACATCTCAGTATTTTAATTATTCAGAGAGCTGTAATTTCACAAATGTAATGGATTCTGTGTCCTGTCGGAGGAAGAGAAATCCGGTTTAAGAACCATGTAGTGATTCACACAGAGCACAAAGAAGATCACATACAAAACAAAGCATTTAACATGCTACTTTAGTTACGATGGGATTTGAGAAACTAGTAAATTAATCGATTTTAAGATGAAGTTCATGATGTTCTACTTTAATGAGAAAATAAACTATGTGATTAAAGTGGAAATTTCAAGATTAAAGTTGACATTTCCTGCTTTTTTCCCCACTGTGTGCCTATGTTTTTTTTCTCTGTACCCTAATAAACTTTCATATGACACTCAGATGGTGGGCTACGACTCGCCTTTTCACGGCTACTTTGATATCTGACAACTTCTTTTTTATTTTGGGTACTGTGTGACTTTGTGAACTTGAGCTTTCGAGTTTCTCCGACACTCTGTCACTCGATCAACTTCCTTTTGTTGATTATATCACTGTTTAAACCAACAAATACTACGTTTTTCCTTGCCTCCACTTGGTATTCGCTGAAATTCTTATATTTTCCCCCTTGCTTTTCCCATTGTCTTTTCGCAGAAGGCTGAGCTTAAGGGCTATTTATATTGCTTTGCATATTCAAAGAGGTGTAATTCTGGGAGGAGTTGGGCGGGACAGCAGGCGCGTGCACGAGTGTTGCTTTTCACACTGATCAGGATTTATGTAGCGGAAGAATGTGGAAGTCTGCGTACGCACAGATTCCTGCATCTGGATTTTTCTGTGCATAAGCACATTTCGGCTTTTGTGCTTACGTCATGTTGTAGTGCGAATTCTACGCACGGTGTTATGCATGAGGCCCCTGGTGTTTTGAAAAAATGTGTCACAGCTGTTCTGATACTCCTGACACATAAGGGATCACCAAAGGTTTTTGCTTAGGCAGCGGTTGTCCTTCCTCTCTCCTGGATTGCTTAGGGCATTCTTTAGGTGTCTTCCCTGCTTTGACAAAAGTCCAGCTGGGATAAACCACATTTTCTCAGGGCCTTTTTGATATGATGTTCTTCTGCTTCCCTGGCCGCTGTGTCTGTGGGTATGGTGTTTGCTCTGTAATGTAGAGTCCTGATGACACCTATTTTGTGCTCTAGTGGATGGTGAGAGTGAAACCTTAAATACTGATCCGTATGCGTTGGTTTACGGTACACATCAATTTTCAAATGTCCCCCATTGCTGATGGAAATTTCACAATCTAAGAAAGCTAGTCTGTCACATTTCATGTCCTCCCTGGTGAACTGGATGTGTTTGTCCACTGAGTTGATGTGGTCAGTGAATTGTGGTACCTCCTGAGATTTGATTATCACCCAGGTGTCGTCCACATACTTGAACTAATGGCTCGGTGGTGTTCCAGGATAGGATAATAGCGCCCTATTTTCCACTTCTTCCATATACAGATTGGTCACAATAGGTGAAACTGGGGAATCCATGGCACACCCATGTTTCTGCCTGTAGTACTGGCCTTTGTATATGAAATATGTGGATTGAAGACACAGTTCCAAGAGCAGACACACTTGGTCGGTGCCCAGGAGGGTCCATGAAGAAAGAATGAAGCCCATGCATTCAGAGTTGGCTAAGGAAGGAACTACCTGTTCTGGCAATGTGATCTTTGGAGAATATAAGAGAGAGTGGAAATACATACTGTAGGGGCAGCTTGCTTCATGAAGCCAAGAAGAAATATGTGTTAATGGACACTCCAGGCATTAATTAGTGAATAAAAACAGAACATACTGTATCTCACTCAAGTAAATAACAAGAAACTTTCATTGTCCTGTTGCCTTATATATCTTTATTTCATTACAAATTAACTTTACCCCACTACATTAACAGGGTTAATGCTTAAAGAAATACAAAAGTAGAAGCACTCAACACCTCTGAGACAGAACAATTAAATGGTGTTCACATCTTTTGGTTTCCTATGCACCCTCTAGCTGTCACCATATTCTCTAACATTTGTGCCAGTGTACATCTACATACAATATATACTCACGTCAACTCATATTCCCCTTGTCTATCTCATAATGTTTCTGTAAACTCTTGAGTTACAAGAAATGCCTGCTTATCCATCAGCTCAGTCAATTATAATACAGTTTGGGACAGCTAGAGCCAATCCAGGCTGTTAGCTTAAGGAAGTGTGGAAAACAAATTGGTATGGGTTCTATGAATGAATGTAGCCATGTATCTAGTGGAAGAGGAACTCCAAAAAACAAAGCAGTGTAAAGTGTGAAGAAAACAAACTGTCCTCGGAAAAATTACATGGACATTGGGAATGCATGTAAGTTCCCCACAAAAGGCTGAAATGGCATTACTACATCTAAACGAAAATGCTCTCCACTGAATTAAAACAATTGGTTAATACAATACAGAAGATGCATATTTTATATAAAAGCAAGTGTTGTTTTGTTGTACAATTCCATTTTATACATATATTTTAGCCTTGCTTCATTTATGTTTTCCATGCAATCCATGTGCAAAGTCATTTCAAGGGAGTTTCTTATTTGTTTTATGGAAGTACCCTTAAAATGAGAAAGTACTCTATCTACCTTTGAAAAGCAAAGAAAAGAATGATACCCTAGGCAGAGAGAACAAACACAATATACTGCACAATCATTTCTCCATTAGATGATGAGCTTCCTTTTTTTACTTCAGTTGTGTAGGTGTCACCCTTAGAATAGATTAATAAAAGCTTTGCTTCTGTAGCTTAAAGTACCACCAAGAGTAGTGGCTGTATAGATGCTTCCCTGTGAATAAAACGGAATTCATAACTGAAATATTACAGCCGATGATGTATTGCTAGACTAATGCTATTTTAAAATGACTACCTAGAGATTAGAATGTATTGTATGCTGCAATGTTCATTTTCCACTACTAGCTTTCAAACAGGAAATGAAACTTTTTTCAATAAATGTTCACAAGTTATTGCCTTTGATTTCCTATTTCAAAAAGAAATAGGCTTTCCAGTGAGCATATCAGTAGATACAAAGAGCATTTTGATCTTAGTCAAACTAAAATCTCTTTTAAGTGCTCCAACGTGATGAATCATTACTCGTCTCCTTTGGATGACAATCAAAAGTATGACCTACATTAAAGAAAGTGAATCGTGCAGCATGTGATGTTAACAGCCTGTTCATATAAGTAATTATTTTCTGTTTATGCCTGTTTTTCAATGCTCAGACAATTGTTTGTTTCTGAACCAGATATAATATTATTAAAATGTATATAAATACAAAAACAAAGCCTGCTACTTGCTAAATTAGGTGTATTGTTTAAATAAGTAAATAGCAAAAGACAAAACCCACATTCACGTGAAAGTGCTTTCTTTCTTTGTTAATTTGGATTGCATTGTGGTGTTACCATGTGCATAACCTTATGTCTTTTTCTTTCTAAATCGCTTTTTATATTATACAATTTTGCTTGTGTTTGATATAAAAAAGCAACAATAGGAATGATCTCCTAATTTTAAACCTCTGTGATCCTTCCAACAATTCATTTTCCATCAGTTTGCTCATCCATAACAGCCTCTTTCTATGTTGTGTCACAGAGGTGGCAGAGACACACTCACAATAGAATGCATGTACTTCCCAGAGTTAATGTACATACATATCAAGCTATCTGACTGTCACCAGCCAACCTGATGGCATGTCTGTTTCATTGGTGCACAGCACAGCATCTAGAGAAAACTCCACATTAAAAACCAATTTGAACTCAAACCAAATACTCAAGCATAGTTCAACCACAGCATTTACCCTCCTACTGTGTTTTAGAAACCAATCCTTTTCAACAAATGCAGGCTCCTTTAAAGCTGCTTTTCCACAAGCTTCAGTATTTCTAGGAACCAGAAGGGGATTTAAAGTCAGATTCTGGATGTTTTACATTACAAGCAAGAACTCTAATGGAGGCTTTATTTTTACAGTAATTTCATCAAACTATTAATCAACAAAACAGACAAGTTTCCATTTGCATACACTTTTGTGAGTGTGACACTAAAGTTTGTTTCGCAGGAGATTTTGCAATTGAAAAACATGAAACTCACTAAAGATAAAGACTTTTTCGGGATTTTAAAAGAACAATAAGGCAAAAAGGATATCACTTCATAAACCCTCATCCATACTTCTGTGCCTCTGTATTCTTCTCTGCAACTGTGTTAAGCATGTAAACTATACTTAACCGATAAAATCAATTGTATTTATCCCTCTCATTCACAACACCACAGAGGAGTGCAGTGCATTTTTTAAAAGTGCGACATGTTGTATATTTTCCATATAAAGTCACCTTAAACTGAGTGCACCTAGCAAATGTCTTATCCTAGGTGAAGATATGCACACTTTTGGTGATTTCTTTCCTTTTACTCATATACCAAATGACAGTAAAAACATATGCAGAATGAATGCATGAAAATGCTTTCTGACACAAACTAAATGCCTTTCTTTTTGTGCTAACATCACAAACTTCATTGGAAACAAAACACAATTTATTTTGCACTTTATTTGGGAAATGAAACACTGAGTTTCACCCATCACTACATCAATAGTTTTGGAGGTATACATTTTACATATGAAGGAAATTGTTGATCTGCAAATTCCATAAAGATTTCTGTCACAAACCAATTTTTACTAACTTCTTTGTCATTAGCTTATATGCCACAATTTGTTATACATTGCAGCATTCAACTTTTATTAAACACTCTAAATATGATACTAAATGAATCAATTATGATACAGGTGTGCCTCCGCAAAAGCAGGTATTACACAAAACAAAGCAAACCCAAATAATAAAATGGAGTGTTTAAAAAGAATACACTCCTCCAATTGCAATACACATTGCAAGAATAACTGACTCCACCAAGGTACTGGTTTATAAAGCAAAAATAAAAAGCAACATCCATTATTTACTTTATTTTTTCATTTACCCCAGGAAAGGATTTTAATTTGTAAATCATTTAATTTATCAGACACTTCTAAGTCATTGCTGATTTTGGGAAAGGTGCTATATCAATAAAATTATTTATTATTATTTTCTGAACAGAAAACAAGGAACATGATGACCTCAAATAGCCAAATAGAATTAGGGTTAACATGTAATTGGTTGTCCTCTGCAGGATCCGACTTACTGCAAAACATGCTTGTCGCAGTATTTTAGAATATTTTACATCAGGTTTTGACCTGCTGTTCCTTACACTCTCCTGGGGCCTCATGTATAAATGGTGCATACACACAAAAATGTTACGTACACCCGTTTCCACGCTTACATCACGATGTACAGTACTGTGCAAAAGTTTTAGGCAGGTGTGAAAAAATGCTGTAAACAAAGAATGCTTTCAGAAATATAAATAATGATTGAATATTGTTATCAATTTACAAAATGCAAAGTGAGCGAACAAAAGAAAAATCTAAATCAAATCAATATTTGGTGTTACTGCCTTTTGCCTTCAACCCAGCATCAATTCTTATAGGTACACTTGCACAAAGTCAGGGATTTTGTAGGATTATATTCAGGTGTATGATAAACCAATTATACCAAACAGGTGCTAATGATCATCAATGTCACACGTAGGTTGAAACACAGTCATTAACTGAAACAGAAACAGCTGTGTAGGAGGCTTAAAACTGGGTGAGGAACAGCCAGACTCTGCTACCAAGGTAAGGTTGTGAAAGACAGTTTCATGTCATGGCAAGATTGAGCACAGCAACAAGACACAAGGTAGTTATACTGCATCAGCAAGGTCTCTTCCAGACAAAGATTTCAAAGCAGACTGGGGTTTCAAGATGTGCTGTTCAAGCTCTTTTGAAGAAGCACAAAGAAACAGGCAACGTTGAGGATCGTAGACGCAGTGGTCGGCCAAGGAAAGCTTATCACCCTTCGAAATCGAAATGTCCAGCAGTGCCATCAGCTCAGAACTGGCAGAAACCAGTGGGACCCAGGTACACCCATCTACTGTCCGGAGAAGTCTGACCAGAAGTGGTCTTCATGGAAGAGTTGCAGCCAAAAAGCCATACCTCCGACGTGGAAACAAGGCCAAGCGACTCAAGTATACACGAAAACATAGGAACTGGGGTGCAGAAAAATGGCAGCAGGTGCTCTGGACTGATGAGTCAAAATTTGAAATATTTGGCTGTAGCAGAAGGTAGTTTGTTCGTCAAAGGGCTGGAGAGCGGTACAATAATGAGTGTCTGCAGGCAACAGTGAAGCATGGTGGAGGTTCCTTGAGCATTTGGGGCTGCATTTCTGCAAATGGAGTTGGAGATTTGGTCAGGATTAATGGTGTTCTCAATGCTGAGAAATACAGGCAGATACTTATCCATCATGGAATACCATCAGGGAGGCGTATGATTGGCCTCAAATTTATTCTGCAACAGAACAACGACCCCAAACATACAGCCAAAGTCATTAAGAACTATCTTCAGCGTAAAGAAGAACAAGAAGTCCTGGAAGTGATGGTATGGCCCCCACAGAGCCCTGATCTCAACATCATTGAGTGTGTCTGGGATTACATGAAGAGACAGAAGGATGTGAGGAAGCCTACATCCACAGAAGATCTGTGGTTAGTTCTCCAAGATGTTTGGAACAACCTACCAGCCGAGTTCCTTCAAAAACTGTGTGCAAGTGTACCTAGAAGAATTGATGCTGTTTTGAAGGCAAAGGGTGGTCATACCAAATATTGATTTGATTTAGATTTCTCTTTTGTTCATTCACTGCATTTTCTTAATTGATGAAAATAAATGATTAACACTTCCATTTTTGAAAGCATTCTTTGTTTACAGCATTTTTTCACACCTGCCTAAAACTTTTGCACAGTACTGTATAAAAACTATACTTGACATAAAGCCACGCACATTTTCATACCAGCTCAATCCCTGGCGTACGCAAGTTCTCCGCTCGGTTCTGCAATATGGCGGCACCCAGTGTCAAAGCAGTGCTACTGTTCCTGTGTGGTTTCTCTTTATTTTTTAGATTCACATCCCTGACGTGGCTTTATCAAATACACTGAAATTAACCACTTATTTATTAGTTTAAGGCATCTGATTGTAATCAACCCATAACCATATAATGGTGCACAGAATGGCCAAATTATTCCAAATACTATAACTACTTTAGCGTTGCCACTGTCACTGCACCACTCACTCATTTAACCCACTGTATCTGAGTATGGAATCACAGCTGTACAGCAGCTGATCAGATTATCAGGGCACAGCATCGAGCACACCTGTCTCAGCCATGGGCACAGTCCATTTTGAACTTCTCTCATACAGTATGCCAAATGCTTCAGAGTCTTTCCTGTAGGGCCCCTGCACTTCAGAAACAGTTTCATCCCAAGAGCTCCAAACACACCCAATCAGTCTATCAAGTGTTCCTAGTAGAACCGTTTGTACTTATAAGTACAATCACCTCATTGTAAACTTGCACTACAGTTCTATTATTGCACATCCTGAGCCACTTTAAAAAGCATGTATTTACATATTAAGACGACTAGCTTCTAAGTCAATTTAGATTTCCAAGCGCTATCTTCTTGGAGCTCTTGATATCATTTTTAAGATGAAATGCAGTAAAGCATATTTATTACATTATATAGATAAGTTTTAAACTTCATTAAAATAATGTATATTGTTAATAATTAAACATGTGAAGACACAGTGGACAGTGGTATCAACAAGTTGGCGCCCCTTTCAGGGATTGTTCCCGCCTCGCGCTGTATGCTTGCTGGGATTGGATAGATGGATGGAATAATTAAACATGTACTACGAAGATATTTCAATGTTACATAAAAGTTTTGAAGAATCTGCATTCTAAGCTTAGAGATGGCTTGGCATCTATTACAGAGCTGATTGTGTGGTGATTGGTTACTTGGAGAAAGAAAAGGAAGGACAGGAATTGGGGGTTAGTACGTTTGAGAGAGACAGTACTGCTGCAATAAATTATTTCATCGAAGGTCGCGTATGGCGCAGCAAGCATCTTGTGGGAAGCAGGAACAATCTTTGGACACAGCACCAGCTCATCACTAATACTGCGCCACTGTGTTCCTATGTTTAATACATGAGTTAAATTCCTATTACCCTAAGTTCTTGTCAATAAGCCGCGGCTTATCTAAGGAAAAAAGTTGTGAAAATGAAAAATAGAATATCGGCTTATACATAAGTCCGGCTCATACATCCATCGCGGGGGTTGCGTTCCAGAGCCACCCGCGAAATAAGAATATCCGCGAAGTAGAAACCATATGTTTATATGGTTATTTTTATATTGTCATGCTTGGGTCACAGATTTGCGCAGAAACACAGGAGGTTGTAGAGAGACAGGAACGTTATTCAAACACTGCAAACAAACATTTGTCTCTTTCAAAAGTTTAAACTGTGCTCCATGACAAGACAGATGACAGTTCAGTCTCACAATTAAAAGAATGCAAACATATCTTCCTCTTCAAAGGAAGAAACAAATCAATATGTCTGTTTGGCTTTTAAGTATGCGAAGCACCGCGGCACAAAGCTGTTGAAGGCGGCAGCTCACACCCCCTCCGTCAGGAGCAGACAAAGAGAGGGAGAGGGAGAGTTTGTTTTTCAGTCAAAAATCAATACGTGCCCTTCGAGCTTTTAAGTATGCGAAGCACTGTGCAGCATGTCTTTTCAGGAATCAGCTTTACAAAAGATAGCAACGTGAAGATAATCTTTCAGCATTTTTAGACGAGCGTCTGTATCGTCTAGGTGTGCAAACAGCCCCCCTGCTCAATCCCCATACGTCAGGATCACAGATAGTCAGCGCAAGATTGACAGAAAAGTAAGCAATCTAGCTTCTCAGCCATCTGCCAATAGCGTCCCTTGTATGAAATCAACTGGGCAAACCAACTGAGGAAGCATGTACCAGAAATTAAAAGACCCATTGTCCGCAGAAATCCGCGATATATATTTAAATATGCTTACATATAAAATCACAATTTTAAATGACCGCTACGCGCTCGTGTTGACTCGGCGACGCCCAGAGCAGAAAGAACGCGCTCCGGCCGCTCCAACCGCGCCATGCGGGGAGTGAGAGAGACGGCAATATCTCACACTCTCTCCCCCCTTAAAGAAATTAAATGGGCGCGAGTGAGACCACTGACCTCCCTCCCTTCTATTAGTTATAGGTTATAGTATGTTCGGCTTATCCATGAGTCCGGCTTATCTATGATACGATTTTATTTTAAAAATTCGTATGATTTTTGGTCTCCGGCTAATACATGAGTCCGGCTTATAGACAAGAACTTAGGGTATTATGAAAATGATATCAAGTATATATCTTAATATTTAAATTGTACAGTACAAAGAGCTGTAATGTCATGAATGTAATGTAGTCTGTTGTCCTGTCGGCGGAAGAGAAAGCCCATTTAAGAAGCACATAGTGATTTACACGCATAGACTACATAGAAGAACATATACAATATGAAGCATTTAATATGCTACTTTAGTTATGATGGGATTTAAGAAACTAGTAAATTTAAGATGATGTTTATGACGTTCTACTTTAATAACAAAATAAACTACGTGATTAAAGTGGAAATTTCAAGATTACAGTTGACATTTGAACATTTTTTTCAACTGTGCCCCTATTTTGTTTTTCTTTTCTCTGTACCCTAATACATTTCCATATGACACTCAGATGGTGGGCTACGACTTGCCTTTTCACTGCGACTTTGATATCTGACTACTTCTTATTTATTTCAGCCACTTTGCGACTTTCTGAACTTGAACTTTCGAGTTTCTCTGCCACTCTGTTACTTGTTCACTACTTAAACCAACAAATAGTAAGTTTTTCCTTGCCTCTACTTGGTATTCGCTGAAATTCATCTTTTCCCCAGTGCTTTTGCCATTGTCTTTTCACAGAATGCAAACCATAAGGGGCTATTTATATTGATTTGCATATTCAAAGAGGCGTAATTCTGGGAGGGGCGGCAGGTGCATGCTCAAGCATTACATTTCACGCAGACTGGGATTTATGTAGCGGAAGAACGTGGAAGTTGGCGTACACACAAATTTATGCATCTGGATTTTTTTGTGCGTATGCTCATTTCCGCTTTTGTCCGTACGCCATTTTTTTTTGTGAATTCTATACACAGCATTATGCATGAGGCCCTTCGTCTCCCACAGTGGTGATTTTGACCCGCTGGTGTTCTACTAATCAGAAGATGGGAGCTAAAGCAGGATGATTGCCTTGTTGCAGCTACTATCTCTTGTGCTTCAGTGCTGAAGTAAAAGCTCCTATTTTGAATGAAGTTCAGCGACTGTACCTGCCTTCTCTATACAATAATAAAGTACGTATATTTTTCATGGAAACCTGGACTCACCTTTCTGTCTCTCATGCAACTAACTCTGTGACCCAAGCTTAACAATACCTGTATAAAAAAAACAGCATCTTCTTAACTGCAAAAAATATTTTCTTTGAAAATGATATGTTAGATGTAACCCTTTTTTATAGATATACAAATGCACTTCTAAAGTTTTTTGTTCAGGTCCCAATGGCCAATCTTTTACTTTGTCTTCTATTTTTTTTGATCTTCCAAAATTGTTGACAGTGTTGAAGGCGCACCATGAAACAGTAGAGTATCCCCACATGACACAACTACCCACGTTGACGCTTGGTAGATCACTGACTCCTATGTGGCTATGTGTATGATGTTTCACCTACACTTTCACCAAGACTACCCGAGACCAGACATTTCACAACAGACTGGCAAGAAAGAGACAGCCTGTTTCAGGGTTCCTGAGACTTTGCAAAAGTGTAGGCAGGGCATTAAGTATTTTTTGCATTGCATTATTATCTTCAGTGCCCATTTTTGGTTGAAAAAATATTTGTTATACTGAAATTAAAATGAAATCCATTAAATATGATGTTGTATGAATGTTTGTCCGCACCAACAAAAAGTATTCATTATTCTGAAAATTTCATTACTTCGGTATTTGCTATAATGGGATTTGACCTGTATTATATAACCAGACTTTCGCCATACCAAAGAGGCTCTATGTGCAGTCACTATTCAAGGAGTGGATGTAGAGGTGGTCCATTCTTAAAAGTGCTTGGGAATCCACATTAATGACAGGTTTGTTTGGTCTTGGAGCATAGGGGAACTATATAAGAAAGGGCAGAGCAGGCTTTTTTTCCTTAGGAGACTGTGTTCCTTTAATGAGGGAAGTGACATCCTCCACAATTTCTATAACTCCGTGATGTCCAGTGTGATTATCTACTCTGTGGTGTACAGGGCTGGTAACATCACTTCAAAAGATGGCCACCGAATCAACAAGCTAATTAAAAGGGTAGGTTCAGTTATAGGACACACTCCAGAGCCCCTGGAGGTGGTAGCAAAGCAGAGAATTATGACAAAACTGAGTTGCATTATGAACAATGCTGCACATCCTCTCTCTGACACACTAACACTGAGCAGTTTTAGCCAATTAATTATTCAGCAGAAGTGTGTCAACAAACACTACTGGGGCTCCTTATTACCAACAGCAATACTTCTGCATAATGCCTCTATTCATATATATTTACAATAATCATAAAGTATAGACAAAGTTGGAACACTGTTAAACCTGTTTTGTTCAGAATATCCCTGGTGTGGGAACCCCTTCACTTTTTCACATTTTACTATATTGCAGCCTTGTGTTAAAATCATTTTAGTTTTTTTCCCTTATCAAGCAACAGACAATGACAAAATAAAAACAGAATGTAGAAATTTTTACAAATTTATTAAAAATAAAAAATGCAAATATCATATCAACGCAAGTATTTAGACCCTTTGCTCAGTAATTCTTTGAAACACCTTTGGCAACGATTATAGTCAGGAGTCGTCTTGGGTCTGACACAACAAAGTTTGCATAACTGGATTTATGGATTTTCTGTTATTCTTCCCCCCAGATCCCCTCAGTCTCTGTCAGGTTGAATGGAGACCATCAGTGGACAGATATGTCGGGGTCTCTCCAGAGATGTTTGATTTGGTTTAAGTCATGTTGGGCAACTGAAATACATTCCTAGAGTTGTCCCTAAGCTACTCTTAGGGCACAGTCACAATTGCCCTTTATTCCTATAGCCATACTTAATAAATGTCTTACTAAAGAAAACATTAAAAGCACATTTATTACATGTCTTACTCAATAAAAAGCCAAAAGCATACTTAATAAAAGTCTTAGTGACAATCAAACCAATATCTTATCTGTAATTTAGGCTGTTACATAGTATTTAGGATTGCTGCCCCCCCAAATACACATCATGGTACGATTCCGTACCTAGGTCACTGTGTGAAGTTTCTACATTCTTATTGAGTCCATGTGGTTATTCTCTGTGTACTCTAATTCCTCTACATCCCAAAGAAGCTTACTTTAGCTGAATTGGCCAATCCAAATTAACTCTGTTCTGTCTGGTGCTCCATTCAGGGTTTTGCTCCTTGTGATAGTGTTCAGGATTAAAAAATTTTAGAAATGTAATAAGGGAATTCATGTTATTTTGCAAGTGATTCTTTTTTTTCTTTGATCTTCAGTTCAAATGTTGGGGGTTTATTCTATTTACCCTAGTACCTCAGTGTGAACTTTACACACTTTATTGAACCATGGATTCTTTCATATCATAACTATGACCCACAGATGCAAAGCAATGTTCTGCTTTTATCATATCCAGAAGTGATGTGTTCTTCTTTTTTTTTTTTTTTTTTTTTTTTTATTGATTTTATTGTAATCACACAACATTCCATACAAATAGATCAATTTTTACAAACATAGGATTGAAAACAAATCAACCCCCACCCCTGAGAAAGAGAGCATGGCCAGCAGAGTAAAACTTAAAGCTAGTAAAAATAAGTAAATAGATGAATAAATAAATGAATAAACATAAATGGAGAAGAAAAAGAAATGGGGAGATAATCTGCTTCCTCAGTGCTTTAAATGCTTATTCTAAAATATTGATTAGATCCTGCCAGGTTTTGAAAAAGTTCTGCACAGATCCTCTAAGTGAGAATTTGACTTCTTCCAGTTTCAAATAATATATAACATAAGTTACCCACTGACTTAAAAGAGGAGAGTTAGGATTCTTCCAGTTGAGCAAGATAAGTCTACGTGCCAATAGTGTAGTAAAGGCAATCACCGTTTGTTTGTCCTTCTCCACTTTAAGTCCATCTGGGAGTACACCAAACACAGCTGTTAATGGGTTAGGAGGGATTGTGACACCAAGACTGTCTGAAAGGCATTTAAAAATTTTGGTCCAGAATGATGTTAATTTGGTGCAGGCCCAAAACATGTGACCCAGTGAGGCTGGAATCTGATTGCAGCGTTCGCAGGTTGGATCTTGCCCTGGAAACATTTTGGACAATTTTAAATGTGACAGATGTGCTTGATATAGAATTTTGAGTTGAATAATTGTATGCTTTGTGCATATGGAGCTCGAGTGAATTCTCTGCATTGCTACCTTCCACTCCTTTTCTGATATGTTGAGTGAGAGATCCTTTTCCTACTGTCCTCTTGGATCTTTGAAATGGAGGGACTGTAAAATGTTTTTATATATTGCAGAAATGCTGTCTCGAAACTGAGCAATATTTTTTCCAGCATAGAGGGAGATGGGAGGTGAGGAGAATTGGGCAGGTTCTGTTTAACAAAGTTTCTAATTTGAAGATAGTGAAAGAAATGTGTTGCTGGAAAGTTAAATTTGGAATGTAATTTTTCATAGGATGCAAAGAAGTTGTCTATGTACAGATCTCTAAGTGATTTAATGTGATTTAATGTTTTCCAGACATATCCAGAAGTGATGTGTTCTTCACCAAAGACATCACCTTCTTGTACTTTTTAGCCGTAGGCTTATTCACGTTAGAACAAGGAACACATTTAAGCCTCATACTTAATAAAAGTCACAGGTAATTAAATTGCAAAAACAATATAAAATACAGAGCACTAGCAAATGAAAAATGCCTGCGGACAGACTGCAAACAGGATGCAGAGAAATAGGAATGGGAAAGTTAATATCCATTTATTTTAGACTATCCATCCATTATCCAACCCGCTTTATCCTAACTACAGGATCACGGGGGTCTGCTGGAGCCAATCCCAGGGTGCAAGGCAGGAAAAAAACCCCGGGCAGGGCGCCAGCCCACCGCAGGGCACACACATACACCAAGCACACACTAGGGACAATTTAGAATCGCCAATGCACCTAACCTGTATGTCTTTGGACTGTGGGAGGAAACCGGAGTACCCGGAGGAAACCCACACAGATACGGAGAGAACATGCATACTCCACGCAGTGGGGACCCGGGAAGTGAACCCGGGTCTCCTAACTGCGAGGCAGCAACGCCCACTGCACCACCGTGCCACCCTTATTTTAGATTAGTATGTCAATAATCAGTTCAAAGTGCAACAGAGGACTGTAATTTTCTATATAAGACATTACTAAGACAAAAAAAGGTAGGACTCAAAACAGAATTCTACTGTTGAGCATTTTACCATCTGTTGTAAATGTAAAACATTGGCACAATTTTCTTCATTGTTTTCATCATTAAATTAGCTTTTTGGTGAGGATGGATTTTTCTGGGCCTCAGTGATCCATGAGTGATCCACTTTTCCTTAAATTCTTTTATTTTGTCAGTATGTAAGTGAATCACATGTGTTATACATATACAAACATCAGGAAATATACTGATTAAGTGAGTTACAGTGATTCAATGATACAATATTTATCACATTTCCTTGACCAAAACATGGATATTAAGATACAAATCTCTCACTGTTTTAAACTGATAGCATTATGTACTATAAAAATTGTGATTATTAATTAAAATGCATGAAAAAAGAATAATAAAAGCTTTTTTAACATGACAAATCGGTAACAATCACTGCATACTTGTTCTGTTTATATTCTAAGGTTGATTTTTGTCTTATAGGAATCCAGTGAATAAGGATCTATTCCAGTTATATTAGCCGTAAGGCAGGAGTGAAAAATTGAAAAAACTATACAAATTTACTAGCTGTGTCAGAACCAATTAGAAAGAGTAATGTTACTAGCAGTCATGCCTGAGTGACCCTACTGATGACCTCACCTCACCTTACTTCCTGATTAATAGTATTAGTCACTGAAACTATTAACTAAGCATAGCATCATTTAAGACATACAAAAAGTAATACAAATATGCTTGTGGTATATATTTTTCACTCCAGCAAATGTATAGAAATGATTTTTCTGGGTTCTTGTGAATCAAACCCTTGTTATTTTAAAAAATATATAATTAATGCATAATCTCATCTTTTGTAATACCTGTGTATATTTTCTAAATGCTGGAAGCTATCTAGTCCTAAAACCCCAGCACAAGAGTTTCCTATTCACTTATAATCTCTAATCTCATCAGACCGATCATTCTAATTTCTTTTCAAAATGTAATTGGGGAAGGACACAACAAATAAATAGCTCGTGCCTATGTGGCTTCTTTCCAACAATCATCCATTATGGCAAAGGAAATCTCTGTTCAGATGGTCTTAGACATCATTTTAGAAGAGAGAGAAGACAACGTGGAGGGGGTGCTCACTTTAGAAGATGAAGAATTTTCAGAATACGAGGATCACGTTTCTGTCAATTCAGAGTCTGACAGTGAGTCTGAAGAAGAGGACAGAACATACTCTCAGGCAAGCAGAGAAATATGGATGTCAAAAAATGATGAAACTGAACGGTATTCTTGTCCGAGGAAGGAGACACTGTGCATTGCTACCAATGTGATAAAGATGCAACCAGAGACAATGCTTATGGTAGCTATGTATTTATTTACATGACATCAGTCTTCTTTGAATTTTTTGTTCCAGACACCATCCAGAAAATCATTCTGGAATGCACTAATTTGGAGGGGAGGCATGTTTTTGGAGAGAGGTGGAAAGAAAGAGGTGGTGTTTTGGTCTAATTGTATCATTTCAATATAACCCGGTATGTCCTTTCAATTTGTTCAGTTCAAAGCAATAAATATCAATAGCTCTGGAAACCTTGTCTCATTTATATTTCTTCAATATAATGATATATTCCACAGTATCCTAATTATTACACAAAAATCAAGAATCTAACAGCGCTTTCTTTGAGAAATGTGATCTAGCAGAACTTAATAGTATATTAAGTATATTGTTTGTGTGAACGTGTGAAAAAGTTAACATCTGTGAAGTAGTTTGACATAAAACATTACGTTTTTATTATTTTAAAAACCCAAAAACACTGCGGGTGTACCCGACCCATGAATACCAGCTGAGTAAAAAAAAAATATGAATACCATACAAGGGTTAATACACCTTCGGTTTTATTCTCAAAAGGGAATCAACAGTGATAGGTACAGGTGGGATGTTGTAGGAACAAAGAAGAGCCGCACCACTGTGCCAGAAGAATGGTCACTTGATTCCCCGTCTAAATTCTCTTTATTAACTTCAGGTTGTTTTTCCTTCCTTTCTAATTTGCAAAGCTGTTAACAGTTGTACTTTCATGAAGTTAATACTGTAGCTATAACGCTACAAAAATATTTTTTCTCATAATTTCAAAAATAAAAACAAACTATTGTATGAGATAGGGTTTCTAATTATAGGGCAACTACAAATAACTTGTCAGCTAATGTGAATAATGCATGATGGTTTCTTGTATTTTAATATATAGTCTTTGACAAAGATTATAGTTATCATATCTATTTTTTGTTCTTTTCTTCCATAGCCACATGAGTTCTCTTAGTTATGACATATGGTGTCACTGCAGAGTGGAAAAGAGGCCCTAATTATGTTGTGTCTGCAGCACTAGACAGACTCCATCATTTTCATACATCACTATCACAGCTTTGCACCGTATCTTGTCCATATACTGTGCTCAGGGAGTTGGGGGTAGAAGCTAACTGTAAATTGTAATTTGTTTTTTTCTCAAACAGTTTCATTATTCTGGAGGTTTATTTTTTTCTATACTGTTGCAATGAAGTCTTTGACATGTGCTGTATATTTCTAATTTTCATCTATGTTGTATTTGTAGCTCTTAATGCATTTTTCATGTTTCCTTTCCTAATTTACCATTTTTGTGTTTTATGTTCTACGAAAGGCACTACATCAAAGTAAAATGATTGCCCATTTCTAATAACAGTGATTCACAGATGACTTTTGCTGAAGTATTAAAAAATATGTCCTTTTTATGTTATGAACTTGCAGTACTTTAACAGGACTGCACTTGGTGTCAACCCACTAAAAGTAGGTGCAGCGGTGTTGTCATTTTCCAAGAGAAAAGCAAGTAGGTAGACAGAGGATGAGAAGGCTTGAGAAGAAAAAATTGTGGAATGCATTGCAAACACAACTGGAGTCCAAGGGGAAGTGCAACAAAAGTACATTTTAAAACAAGAAGCCCCTCCACACAGACAGCAGTGAGAATCTGGAGTGCCATCATATATGAAACAGACATCTTGCCATTTTATGAGACCCACCTAGAGGAGATGCAATGACAAATAACCTTCTAACTAACCAAATAAGCAAGACAGATTAAAAGGTCTCTGTGGTGATCTTGTTAGGTTCGTAATTTAATCATTACACAGGATTGAAAGATATAATAACTTTTTAATAGACAGACTTTAAAGACATTACTTTTACTACAGGTACTTTAGTCCATGCCCATTCTCCATCTTGCATCCGCATCCACAGGCATTACTAATCTTATTGTAAGTATCCCTTAATAGACCTTACTAATCAACTATCATTACAGTTTCTTCTTGTTTCTTAATTTTATAATGATAGATTCTATATAGTATAGCACATTTTCCCAAACTTTGTGCTTTGTGCTCATTTTGCCTTCCTCTAAATCATAATTGAATTAGCTGGATCAGTGAATGGATTGAAGGAATGAAAGTCAGTTAGAGAAGACTTTTGTTTTTTATATATGGATCTGCCACTGTATTACAGTATATACCTCAACACAAAACTGTCAATTGACGCCATTTAGAATTAAGGAAAGTTATACATCCAGCAGGTAAACTGTTTAACAATTAAGAGGCATCAATAGATAATTCCGAAAAAGAAATCAAAATGCCAACAAATGTAGGTGAGTGATCTGACATTTTTGTTAGGCAGCAAATTTACAAACTGAGACTGGATTTTGGAGCTTGCTCCAGGAGCCTTGAAATGCTTATTTCTTTTAGTGACTTCTGCTATTGATAGCTACCAACTGAGATCTAATGTGGAAAATAGCAGGTCACCTATCAAGCAGTTGGGAGGTGACTAAATCTCCACCATGGTAAAGTTATTATGTACTGATCAAAAGCTACAAGAAATCACCAAAAGAAAATGGAACAAAATAAATACACAAATAAAAAGATTATCAAAAGCATTTGTGGAACCACCATGGGGGGGCATTCATCTGGCAATGATGGTAGTACTAATTGCTGAATTTTGCGATGAATTGAAAAATATATATAAAGTGCTAGACAAATTGCAAAATCAATTGAGAAATGTGTGACTGAATTGAAGTATAACTGTGAGCGCACAGAGCCTCACCTCACAAAAGCTGAAAGCCTGTGGCACAAAGAGAGACCCCTAAGGTGCAAGTTTACATTTAAAGCTTAACCATCAGTTACTACCCCATTCTTCAAATCAATGGTAAATTTATTCTCCTAAAAATCACACAGTAGAGTTCCATTAACACTATTTGCAAAAGTACAATTGATTTTTTTCTTAGTGTTACATAGGCAGTCAGCACATAAGTGTGAATCTAGTTTCCATTTAAAGCCCTTGTGTAACAAGCAGTAATTTCATTTGCAAAAGTATAGAAAGTGTTTATTCAATGTGCCTAAAACTAAAAAATTCATTGACTATTGTGTAATACTGTAAAATTATACTGTGTATGATGGAAATATTGTTTATGCAAAAAAAAAAGGAAAAATAACTAGCAATGTTAGTTCAACAACTTAATTAATGGATAGATATTTTTAGGTTCCATTTATGTTAATCAGTTACAAACTACCTTGTTTTCCTGACTGTTTTAACAAATCTGTGTACTCATTATGTAATTAGTAATTTGTAAAGGTTTTGTATTTACATCTATTTGTGAACTTCTCACAGCACTCTATGCCAGCATTCAATGAAGAATGCTACACTAAAATAAACTGTATTGAGTTGAAAACTGAATTGAATTTAAAAAATAGTGATGTAGTCTATGAAGTTTATGATTATGGCCTATAATAGTAAATTGAGCACAATGTAAGACCAAAAACCTGATGAGGTGCCAGTACATTACAAATAACTATACTTCTCATGATGCAACAAGTGCTGTAGCAGACACTACTACTACGCAAGCATTGTACCGTTTATACTTGTGTGCAATACTTTACGCAAATCTGGAAATTTCCACCAGGTGGCAGTGTGAGATATCATCACGGTGAGAAAACTTTCGGCTTCACTGTGTTATGAATTGCCTGAAACTTCCATTAAATTCCGAGGACACCTTTGCCACAATATCTCTGAAAAGGATGTTTAATGATTACATCCATCAATCAGAGATGCGCCCACTCCAGCAAGCATTGGGTGCGAGACACAAACAATCCCTGGATGGGGCATACACATACACTAGTGTCATTGTAGCGTCACCAAATCCTCAGACCTTCATGTCTTTGGAAGGAAACCAGAGCACAATGTAGAAACCCACCAGGAAAACATGTAAACTCCAGGCAGAGAACACCGCTCTGCCACCGTGCCGTCCCCCACATGTGTAATTATTAGCAGTATTCATTATTTAAATTACGTTATCGACTTATCTGTAAAATGTAACATACATACTTTAATGCATTTCATCATGAAAGTGATGTCAGGTATAATTCTAACGAATATCATACATTTAATGTGTTCTGTGTGCCGATTGCTGCTTGCCGCTGCTAACAGTTCAGGAGGAAGCCCCAGAAGCATGTAGCGATTAACAAGTGGGTTGGTTTTAAGATGATGTTTATAATGGTTAACTTTAATGATAAAATAAACTACGAGGTTAAAGAGGATATTTCGAGATTAAAGTCGAATTTTCCAATTTAATCACAAAATAGTCCTTTTCACTGTGTCTTTAACTTTTTTCTCTGTGGCACAAATATACTGCCATACATTCTGATGCTGTTGTGAAAGTGCAAAAAAAAAAAAAAGATGACACAGAAAATGGTATGTGAGATAATTATGAAATGTATTGTGTCATTATGTTGGGGAATATGCAATGCTTGAATGTAAAAGCATCACAAATGTATTTGTATGTCGGCATTTTGCTTCACCACTTCAAAACATTCATCAAACATCGAAGCATGCAAATCGATCCTGTAGGATCTGCAAAGCAGCTTTCTGTCACATTTAGATAGTAAACAGAGACTCTAACATCACGTTCCAACTTGATCACACTGCAACCCCCGACTTTTTGCTGTTATTGCAATTTGCGCACACGTCACATTAATTTCTGAGGACATGCTCAGAGGACTCATCAAATGAACACAGAGAACACATGGCAGCCATGATGCATGTGCGTACGTATTCTGAGCGTGAAGTATAAACTGGCCCTAACAAGCACAACTACAGTTTACTCAGTCAAACCACGTTAATTTAGAGGGTTGCAGGTTAACATAACCTACACATTGGTGGGATGTGGTAAAGAATCAGGAGTATCTGGAGAAAAATTACCAAGGCACAAAGACTAAAAAATCTAGGAAATTACTCTGTCCTTAAAACTTCCTGTAGTAAAAAGGAGCCCCTCCTCACCAAAGACACTATCAAAGTTTTTGGTTCCATAGTAGCCCGTTGTCTCTTCCTCTGTCTGCAAAACTTTGTTGAGATTGGACCAAGGATGTGGAACTGTAAAAAGAACAAAGACACATAATGATTTATATCAATGTATATATTCATGTAATTTTCTAACCTGTTTAATCCAGGCCACGACTGAGCTAGGGGGCTAAAGCCTATCCCACCTAGCATAGGGTGCAAGGCAGAAACAAACCCTTAATAGGGCGCCAATCCATTGCAGGGCAAACAAACACACACACACACAAAACATACTCTAGGGCCAATTTAGCACTGCCAATTCACCTAACCTGCATGTCTTTGGACAGTGGGAGGACCTGGAGGAAACCTATGCAGAAATGGGGAGAACATGAAAACTACACGCCGGACACCTGGGACACAAAACCTTATCTACTTTCTGCAAGGCACTGCACCACTGCGCCACTGTACAGTTCTTTTTATATACACATATTGCGACAAGAAGAGACCTGAGACATTGTAAAGGTTTGGGGCAGCCACCCGTATAATGTGTTCCAGGCTGCAAAAAGTAAAAAGGTTGGTAGCAAATAAAGTTTACAAGACAGAGTCCAAAACAGAACTGAATTCCATAGGAAGGAAGTGAGGCTTTATAGGAAGTCTGGGGGAAGTGATGTCGTCCTCGGGGCCGGAACCGGAAGTGATGTCATCCTCGGGGCTGGGGCCAGAATTGATGTCGTCCTCAGGGCCGGGACATGAAGTGGCATGTCCCGAGTTGGGGCAGTGGCTCCTGGTGGGATTTCCCGGGAAAGGTCTGCAGGGAACTTAGAAAGAGCGTTAGTGCACTCCGCCACCCCCTGGGCAAATGTGTTACCATTATACTCCAAGCCCTTCAGCTGCCTCCTATTCACATGTGTGTGACAATATATATATATATATATATATATATATATATATATATATATATATATATATCCATACCATCCATCCATCCTCTTCCGCTTATCCGAGGTCGGGTCGTGGGGGCAGCAGCTTGAGCAGAGATACCCAGACTTCCCTCTCCCCGGCCACTCTTCTAGCTCTTCTGGGAGAATCCCGAGGCATTCCCAGGACAGCCGGGAGACATAGTCCCTCCAGCGTGTCCTGGGTCTTCCCCGGGGCCTCCTCCCAGTTGGATGTGCCCAGAACACCTCACCAGGGAGGCATCCAGGAGGCATCCTGATCAGATGCCCGAGCCACCTCATCTGACTCCTCTCGATGCGTAGGAGCAGCGGCTCTACTCTGAGCCCCTCCCGGATGACTGAGCTTCTCACCCTATCTTTAAGGGAGAGCCCAGACACCCTGCGGAGGAAACTCATTTCAGCCGCTTGTATTCGCGATCTCGTTCTTTTGGTTACTACCCATAGCTCATGACCATAGGTGAGGGTAGGAACATAGATCGACTGGTAAATTGAGAGCTTTGCCTTACGGCTCAGCTCCTTTTTCACCACGACAGACTGATGCAGAGCCCGCATCACTGCGGACGCTGCACCGATCCGCCTGTCGATCTCACACTCCATTCTTCCCTCACTCGTGAACAAGACCCTGAGATACTTGAACTCCTCCACTTGAGGCAGGATCTCGCTCCCAACCCTGAGAGGGCACTCCACCCTTTTCCGGCTGAGGACCATGGTCTCGGATTTGGAGGTGCTGATTCCCATCCCAGCCGCTTCACACTCAGCTGCAAACCGATCCAGAGAGAGCTGAAGATCACGGCCTGATGAAGCAAACAGGACAACATCATCTGCTAAAAGCAGTGACCCAATCCAGAGTCCACCAAACCGGACCCCCTCAACACCCTGGCTGCGCCTAGAAATTCTGTCCATAAAAGTTATGAACAGAATCGGTGACAAAGGGCAGCCCTAGCGGAGTCCAACTCTCACTGGAAATGGGTTCGACTTACTGCCGGCAATGCGGACCAAGCTCTGACACCGGTTGTACAGGGACCAAACAGCCCTTATCAGGGGGGTCCGGTACCCCATACTTGTGGAGCACCCCCCACAGGATTCCCCGAGGCACACGGTCGAATGCCTTTTCCAAGTCCACAAAACAAATGTAGACTGGTTGGGCGAACTCCCATGCACCCTCCAGGACTCTGCTAAGGGTGTAGAGCTGGTCCACTGTTCCGCGACCAGGACGAAAACCACACTGTTCCTCCTGAATCCGAGGTTCGACTATCCAATAGACCCTCCTCTCCAGAACCCCCAACAGACTTTTCCAGGGAGGCTGAGGAGTGTGATCCCTCTGTAGTTGGAACACACCCTCCGGTCCCCCTTCGTAAAGAGGGGGACCACCACCCCGGTCTGCCAATCCATTGGCACTGTCCCTGAAATGTTGCAGAGACGTGTCAACCAAGACAGCCCTACAACATCCAGAGCCTTGAGGAACTCCGGGCGTATCTCATCCACCCCCGGGGCCCTGCCACCAAGGAGTTTTTTGACCACCTCGGTGACCTCAGTCCCAGAGATGGGGGAGCCCACCTCTGAGTGCCCAGGCTCTGCTTCCTCATTGGAAGGCATGTTAGTGGGATTGAGGAGGTCTTTGAAGTACTCCCCACATCCGACCCACAAAGTCCCGAGTCGAGGTCAGGAGCGCACCATCCCTACCATATACAGTGTTGACACTGCACTGCTTCCCCCTCCTGAGATGCCAGACAGTGGACCAGAATCTCCTCGAAGCCGTCCGAAAGTCGTTCTCCATGGCCTCCCCCAAACTCCTCCCATGCCCGAGTTTTTGCCTCAGCAACCACCGAAGCCGCATTCCGCTTGCCCTGCCGGTAACCATTAACTGCCTCCAGAGTCCCACAGGACAAAAGGGACCGGTAGGACTCCTTCTTCAGCTTGACAGCATCCCTCACAGCCGGTGTCCACCAACGGGTTCGGGGATTGCCGCCACGACAGGTACCGACCACCTTACGGCCACAGCTCCGGTCAGCCGCATCAACAATAGAGGCACGGAACATGGCCCATTCGGACTCAATGTCCCCCACCTCCCTCGGGACGTGGTCGAAGTTCTGCTGGAGGTGGAAGTTGAAGCTACTTCTGACAGGGGGATCTGCCAGACGTTCCCAGCAGACCCTCACAACACGTTTGGGCCTACCAGGCCTGACCGGCATCCTCCCCCCACCATCGAAGCCAACTCACCACCAGGTGGTGATCAGTTGACAGCTCCGCCCCTCTCTTCACCCGAGTGTCCAAGACATGTGGCCGCAAGTCTGACAACACGACCACAAAATCGATCATCGAACTGAGGCCTAGGGTGTCCTGGTGCCAAGTGCACATATGAACACCCCTATGCTTGAACATGGTGTTTGTTATGGACAATCCGTGACGAGCACAGAAGTCCAATAACAAAAAACCACTCGGGTTCAGATCGGGGGGGGGGGGGGGGCATTCCTCCCAATCATGCCCTTCCAGGTCTCACTGTCACTGCCCACGTGAGCATTGAAGTCTCCCAGCAGTACGAGGGAGTCCCCAGAAGGTATGCCCTCTAGCACCCCCCTCCAGGGACTCCAAAAAGGGTGGGTACTCCGAACTGCTGTTCGGTGCATACGCGCAAACAACAGTTAGGACCCGTCCCCTCTCGTCCACCGGGGTAAACCCCAATGTACAGGCTCCAAGTTGGGGGGCAATAAGTATGCCCATACCCCGCTCGGAGCCTCTCACCGGGGGCAACTCCAGAGTGGTACAGAGTCCAGCCCCTCTCAAGGAGATTGGTTCCAGAGTCCAACCTGTGCGTCGAGTTGAGCCCGACTATATCTAGCCGGAACCTCTCAACTTCGCGCACAAGCTCAGGCTCCTTCCCCTTCAGAGAGGTGACATTCCACATCCCAAGAGCCAGCTTCTGTAGCCGAGGATCGGACCGCCAAGGTCGTCACCTTCGGCCACCACCCAACTCACACTGCACCCGACCTCCTTGGCCCCTCCCATAGGTGGTGAGCCCATGGGAAGGGGGACCCATGTTGCCTCTTCGGGCTGTGCCCGGCCGAGCCCCATGGGTGCAAGCCCGGCCACCAGGCATTCGCCATTGAGCCCCACCTCCAGGCCTGGCTCCAGAGGGGGGCCCCGGTGACCCGCGTCCAGGCGAGGGAAAACGCCGTCCAAATTTTTTATTCATCATAGGAGGTTATGTTGAACCGCACTTTGTCTCATCCCTCACCTAGGACCAGTTTACCTTGGGTGGCCCTACCAGGGACATAAAGCCCCGGACAACAGAGCTCTTAGGATCATTGGGACACGCAAACCCCTCCACCACGATAAGGTGGCGGATCGAGGAGGGGTATATATATATATATATATATATATATATATATATATATATATATATATATATATATACTGTATATAAAGTTATTTTTTAAATGATAATCGGGGAAAAAATTATTTGCACAGATATATTAATATTTGATATGAAATTAAAGTCTAATAATCCAATTCATGTTATAAATTGTAGAAGGCAGAAGTATCCGTGCTGCTTTTCCACATCATAGACAAGAGGAAGTCTGATGATATTTTTATATTCTTTAGATGAACAAATGCTGATAAAGAAAACACAGCAGAATGAAATGGAAACCACATTACTTGTAATGAACACTAATGAACCTTTGTTTCTCTTCTTTATTATTGTCATTATATTTTTCAAAGGTACCTTTACCCAAACCAACCTTCAAGATCTAAAAACATTGCAACTGTTTATATATTGCGGACGTTAGGGTTGCTGTTGCCCCGTGAACCCAACAGACAGATACTCCGGACACAAGTTTCTTTGCAAAAGTGCCTCCAAAGCACCACATCTACCAACTCACAATAAATCACTACAATACACACAATAATTCTCCTCCTCTCCTCCCAGCAGCTCTGTCACACTCCCTCCCAACTCCAGCTCGCCTGCTGGGTTCCCATCAGTCCTTTAAATAGTCTTTGACCCGGAAGTCAAAGGGTCTAATAAAGAACAGGGAATTTCTTCAGCCTATACCTCGGGCTATACTGAAAGAATATGTCCCCAGGTCCTTTGACAGCTCCTCCTGGTGGCACCCACGGCACCCAGTAGGGCTGTGTGTCCGAACTCCATGTCCCATAGTGCCCTGCAGGAATCCAGGGTACCACTGCACTCCAGGGAAGCTGCCATCTAGCGTCTTGGGGGAAGCAATGTCGGCAAGTAGCTGCCTTCCTCCATCCTTCTATTCCAGGGGGTTGAGCTGCCAGCCGTCCATCACAATATATTTTTTATACAAGTGGAGTGTGTTGAAGTTAAGTGATTCCCATCAGGTTACGCAATGAGTCAAAGGCAGTGATTGCGGAGCTACTTTAGGTACTTTAGTGGCCTATCCTCTATTTCACACTTTTTTGTTGCTTATTCTATATAGACAAATATCCATTTGAAGCAACGTAATTTCTTCAAATGTGACTGAAACCGCAGTCCAGATAGTCAGATTTGATGATGCTTTTAACATTCATTTATCCACTTTTCCTGCACATTTTTTCAATTGCAGAGTTTGGAATTTAGAGTTTTTACTGGCAGAACAGAGTGCAAGGCAAGAACGAGATTTAAATCAGATAGTCCATTGTGTCATACAAACACACACATACTGTAATTACTAGGCCAATTTGGAGTTGCCACTCTTACAACATGCAAAAGTTACATAGCCGAAATTATAAATGCAATTAAACTGGTGTACAACATACATCTATTGCAATGTTGTCTTCAGTGCTGATCCAATATCAAATGTACACATATTAATTTTATTCTTGATTCATACTGCTTAAGACAAGAATAAAATATCTCAGCAGTCTCCATTTTTGTTTCTCAAAGTGTAATAATCTGGGAATACAAATAACTCAGTTTGCCTTCCAACCTTCAATATAAATAAAACACTAAAATCCCAGTATGCAGCAAGGAAACCAGTACAGTAGGAGAATACAAATACACAACGCAACCTCCCCCCCCCAAAAAAAACCTACAAATGTCAGAGCTTTGTCGATGTCAACAAGACACCTGTTCAGTCTCCAAACCTGCAGTGATAATCACACACTCATTACCTGCAGGTTCTTTCTCTTTCTCCAGTGTTTATACATTTTGCAGAATGCTCTCATCTGTATGTGACATCATCAGCAAAGTGATTTGGATTTTCTGAACAGGTCAACCTAGTGATATTACTAGCACAATAATAAATCAGGTAAAATATCAAAGGTTAAAAATGGTCTCTTTCACCGCTTCCTGGAAATGGTTGATTTGCTTATGTATTCCTGTCATTTTCCACTGAATAGTTCACAAAATAACACAGAATGCACCAACCTCACCAAAAAATAATACTACTTAAGATTCTCTGGGGATTCAAGTTTATCGTGAGGATGAAGAATAATTAATATGCAGTATGTCATCAATTCATTCTATCCATTCACCATACCTATTTACGACCATAGGTGTAATGCAAAAGAGCCACATTAAAAGAGGCTTCAGTTCATTTACAGGAGTCAAAAAGGTACAACCACATTCTTATTAGGGTCACTGTAATGTCAGCAATTGACCTGTTGAAAGCAGTACTCCGAATTTAAAGCTGAAGTGATGAGAAGGTGACATGCCACCAAGCTAGCCCTTTGCACCACCTCTACGGCCCAAAAGGCATCATTCCACTTTTTATAAAAGTATCTTTAAAGTTTTGTATTCAACCCTGCTTACTTTCTGTCCATCTTCAAGCCCTAAAGCTACTCAATTTTTGCTCAGTGACATTTTGAAACTGTGTGGGGGTGGGGATGTGGCAATTGCCAATCATGATGGTTGTATCACCTTCAGTCTTGACAAGTTGTCTGCTGCATAATTGGTATTACTCAGTAGGGGTCTGGACAAGTATTCACATATTTGTGTCCTAACTCCTTGACAGAACCTTATCAGCTAAGTTAATGATGAGCTACTCTTACTAAAGCCATGCAAGCTGTCACCACAGTACTGTTATTGTATAAATTGTCTTCCCACTTTGGCAGTTGATGCAGGGTTTCATTATTTTGACTTGTATTGAAATTAAATTAATTTTAAATGTACATTTATGAAATGTGTTTTGTGAAACACTAGACATGAACCTTAAGAAGCTTTTGACACACATGTCCACCTACTCAGCATTTCAGATGTGGAATCTCTCCTGCAAATCATCTTCAAGCATTTATTTAGTTTTCACAGGACAGACAACGGATTATTAGAATACATTAAATCAAAGCCATTAGTGAAGTGACACGTTTCCATTTTAATTTCAATAAGAATGTTTGATGAATGTGTTTTTATGGGTTTTTTTTGGATGAATAGATGCCATATTCTTCACCAAAGTCTTTTAATTGACTTTTGAATCCCCTTTATTCTTTAAATCTGACAAATGTTTTGGGGTTTTGTGGCCAGTATTATGTTATTACTTCAAAGCAAAAATATAAATTAAATAGTTTCATACTGGAAAAATAGTTGGAACTTGTAATTATATTACATTGTTAGATTTTTTAAAATAGTGAAGTATAATCTTTAAGATTCACAATGTGACAATAGGTGTTTCACTCCACAGCTTCAGTAAGTACTAGATTTAAATACTATGGAACTTGCCCTGCTAAAGAAGACAAACATAACTTTAGTCCTCATTAGTGCGCCCCACTATAAAATGTTATATTTAGTGTAAAGTAAATTAAATAATATGGTAAGGGGGAAAGTGAAACATGGGTGTATAGTCTGCACACAGAGGGCAACATCATTACATGGGTTCTATACTTTAAGTAAAGACAGTGAACAAAACAATATAATAAATTAAAATGATACTGTGGCAAGAAATCTAAACACAGTCAAATCTTGACCAAATACATAAATAAGGAATGTACTAGCAGTAATTCTGAAAAGAGATGGAATCAGAAAATGAATCGTAAAAAATAAACCACTAAGATCAGATTTAATAGCACTGCCTAGGATGTGAGAAAAAATCATAAGTATAGAATCATAGCGAGAATGTAAGAAACCAAAAATAGTGAATAGAGTCAAAGACAAAAAATAAATCTTAGTTGGAAGGCTGAAAAGAGTTCAAAACCAGAGAGTCTTTTAAATACTCAGTCAAAATATGCTAGATATTAGGTTGTATCTACAGAATCGGACAAGGAGCGCTCTATGCTGCAGGCTTATGAGTCATTGTGCTGATGATGTCACTCACCACAAACAAAGTACCGGTGCGCAAGATTGTAGTACCTGTAACAAAAACAAGATGGCACTGCGGGGGGAATATATTTACTTTTAAACACCACTAAAAATGTTCTAAGCTACCCGTGTGGAGTATTTTCTAATATATGAACAAAACATAATACAGTTTTTCTTGTATGATTTAAATGTTTAACTGCCATGTAAAACTAAAATTATTTTAAGGACAGAATAAAAATATTCAATATTTACCACCAGAGTGCAGCTAACCATGCAATGCTAAGTCTGAGCAGAAAATGTAGTACATATGTATGAATTTAGTTATTTTCTCTTTTTCGTTAACAGTCCATTTTAAACAATATATTGTATTATTTTTCCATTATCACATTAATGTCTTTCTATCAATCAGTCCATACTGTAGCAAAATAAAATCTGAGGGATGCATGCAAACAGTTATTAAAATAACATAACATGCCATCACACAATATAACATTCCTAAACTAAGCCCACTTAGTCCAATTCATGGCTGTGAATTGAGCACAATGCAGGAAGCAACACTGGAGAGAATACATGTCTGTTGCAGGTATATCCACCTCTTGTACACACCTCAGTCAGTCTTGTCAGTCATTTTCCAACCCTATAGCCTAACACAAGGTCACCAAGCACACACTAGGGACAATTTAGGGTCGCCAAGGAACCAAACCTGCATGTCTTTGGACTGAGGGAGGAAACTGGAGCACCCAGAGGAAACCCACGCAGACACGGGGAGAACATGCAAACTCCATGCAGAGAGGACCCGGGAAGCAAACCCAGGTAGTACACATCTACATGGGTCATTTTGATTACCTCCCCAAATGAACTTAATCTGAACATCACTGGGGATTTGTGAGAACAACACCACTGAGATCTGAGTAACAGATCTGAACCCAGGACACTGAATCATCAAGGCAGCAGTACTACTCACAACACTTTTCAACCCATTTCAAATGGAGTGTGGCAAAGAATTCCATCTATTGATCGTAATTGCATGGAAGGTAAAGACTTATGATATTAAGCATTAATGAGCACACATTGGCTGTTATGCAGTAAATTAGAGAGGAGAAGTGAGGAGCACAGAAGAGAATGCTGAGGATGATGTCAAGTCATCCACTACAAATAAATAAACCAGCATCAAACTAAAAGGGCATTGGAAATTATCTTCTCATTACTGAATAAAAGATAATTGGCAAATTGAACAAGCATGGACATTAAGGTGTAAAGGCTGAGGTAATAAACCATAAATCATTAATTTCTTTTTCTGCCTCAGTGTGTGACACTGTGCAAGTCACTTGATTGAGTGAGTACTCTTTACATATTTATTTGTTTATTTTCATTGTGTATTTGAGTTAATAATGCTATATCCATAGATCAGCAGCTCCGGTCAGTCCTTTCAGTCACAGTATAATGATGCCCTGTGTTTGGAAATACACTCCTAATGAGCCTCCTAAGAGACAGAGGAAGGCAAACAAGAATGTGGACTGATGACATAAGAAATGGTCAGCATCAAAGAATGAAGGAAGTAAAAAGAAAGGCAGAAGATACAGCTACGTGTGAGTGAAAAGCCATGGTTGCCATCCTCCAAATCAAAGAGGAAACATAGGAAGAAGAACAAGAAAAAAGATTCCCATTGAAAAGCTTGACTTTCAGACATCTTTCTACTCGTAACTGTTTTCCTGAACCATGTGCTATTTGACATTCTGATGGCTATAGTGGTATGTGTCAATTTTTATATTCAATTACTATAATTAAGTTTTATGCATTTAAAATCATTTTTAAATTTGACACTTTCAGATCAATAATTAATAATGGCCACCTATTAACAGTAAAGGAACAGCAGTATGCATATTTAAAAGTAAAACACAACCGTAAAGCATTTCTTTGTATAAATTATATTTTGCTAAATAAATTGTGGCCTCTTTGTATAGTCAAGTGCTAAGTTAAAAATCTACAGGAAATCCTTTGCCAAAAGGCCTTATCATTTAAATAACACACTGTATGCAGTGTAATACCGAATGTCTGGCTGCAGTGTGAACATTAACTATGTCAATGTATCTTGTGCCATGATGAATGATTTACTGACGTTATGATTTTTTCACTTAAACATGTATTACACAAGGGGCTTCTGAAGTGCACTTCTTAATATGGTTTCATTTCAGCATGTTTGGTTTAAAACAGAATGGTAACAGAACATTATTTATTTCTACCTTTGATTATAAAAATGTGACCAATAAATCTTTGTTCATGAGGTTAATATGAGTTCACTTATATTGCAAGGAAATAAATTATGTAATAAATATCAAAGCAGCACAGTTAAGCAATTGTGGGTGGTTGTGCTCCGGCACTGAGGGTATATCAAATATGATTCTAGGAGAGTGAATTCTCCATTTTAATTCATGTGAAATTAATTCAATACTTTTTTGGCATTACTTATTTCCAAGCATCATCATTATTTGAAATTAAAAAATAAATCTTCTGGGTTTATAAAAGCAAACTGTTTAAAAAAATGACTTTTTGACATCATCTGCAAGTTCCAGGGACTTCTCACTTAGTTCAAACCAGTCTTAACATGTTTTTCTTTTTTATTTACTTAACTTAATATATAAGAATTTCATTCTACTTTCACTGAGAAAAAGTCCATTAAGTTCTCATCACACAATAATGTTTTTTTAATAAGTTATTACATATACTATGGCTTTTGAGCTATTTTCAGCAATGGTCTCCACTTATCTGTTTAATCATTTCAAATGGTTTTGCTAACTGTTAATGGACGTTATAATGCAGTGCCATCTGACAGAGATATCTGACTTGATGAAGGTAGTCACTGTAAGTGAGTGTTATTCTGCTAAAAGTTAGGATTTCACATTTAACAAATCCTTCAGCAATTGTTTTCCTTCCTCTGATGTGCAGATTTCAGAACTGCCTGTGCATGATTGACAAAACACCACCTCCATTACAAAGTCTTAAGCTCTTAATTGCTTTACATTTGTGCCAAAAAGTTGATCTTTCCTTCTCATTGACACAACTATTGAACAAGCTTAAGAAAAATGAAAAATCTTATTTTTTTAACTTTGTTAACAACATTTCCTGTGAAAAGAATACATGTATTTAGAGTTTTTTTATGTCAAGAAACATTGCTGGCTACAGTATTTATTTTTAGCCTTTTCTGCTTCTAGAATAAAGCTTACAGTATGTTATTTTGATCATAGCTGTATGGCATTTTTCTTTGTTTATGGGCAATGCTGTTTTGTGTTTCCATCTTCAGGAATCTGCTCTTGGTTGCAGGCAGGGTGGTCTCAAATGTTTAATATCATAGACATTATGCTTTAAACACTGGTGTAAGGGTTTTGTATCAACCATTTTTTGGTATAAAACAAAGAGCTTTGTGGACTTCTCCTTTAAATTCTGGTTTTGAAATCATTAGCATTTCCCTTTGTCTATGCCATTTCGTTCTTGTTTCAATTTTAGTGTTTCTGGGTTCCAACTCCTTTCTGACTTTGCCATTTTTCACCTCTTGCAGGATTGTATTCTTTGGTTTTCTTTTCAGGATTATAGGCAGGACACCCAGGAAAATTCCTCAATAGCTTGCCTTTGCAGGTTCCTCTTCAATAGGATCTAGACCAGAGGTTCCCAAACTTTTTTGCCCCGTAGACCACTTACCAATTTTTTTGTTTTTCATAGACCCCCTGCCTGACTAATATTGAATTTTCCTAAACTTATTAACTTCAAATGTGTTTTTGGCAACTGACACAGTGCTGCTTACTTTCATAGGGTTTTTTGTAGAGTGGACAATTGTAAAAAAAGAAAAACATGTGCAATTTTTATTCATACCTTTATTGAAAAGACACAAAATGCAAGTAAATATTTGGATTTGGAACGAAACAAATCAGAACCTAGTGGACCACCATTTACATCTCGTGCACCCCCAATTTTTTTTCCTCACTGACATAGACCCCCTGCAAGTCAAAATCGACCCCTGGGGGTCCGTATAGACCACTTTGGGAAGCAGTGATCTAGACCTTAATATGTCTTAGACAAATAAAATTCATCATTTTAAGGTACTGTATATCACTCAAAAACATAAACCAACAGGGTTGTTTCACTTTATTTATCTAATTTAGGTTAATATAACTTTAAATATTCATTTTATTGATATTATGTAGCTTTTTTTATTTATGCTATGTCATGCATATACATCGGTGGACCTTCTCACAGGCACAGTTGAGATATGTAGTTGCCGGCCGAGACAAGAGATGGTGCAGCCACTAATCCCGTGTTCTCCTTCTTTCCCCACAGCACTGAAAATCCACCCAGAGATGGCAATTAAACCTGCCCCTTCTGGTCCAGCTGCCATAAAGTCCTAGGCATCTGAGAAACAGGCATAATTTACTGGACTAAGCAACCATCAGACGGAGCTCCGCCAGAGATACAATACAATGCAATTTATTTTTGTATAGCCCAAAATCACACAAGAAGTACCGCAATGGGCTTTAACAGGCCCTGCCTCTTGACATCCCCCCAGCCTTGCCTCTCTAAGAAGACAAGGAAAAACTCCCAAAAAATCCTTGTATGGAAAAAATGGAAGAAATCTTGGGAAAGGAAGTTCAAAAAGAGACCCCTTTCCAGGTATGTTGGGCATGCAGTGGGTGTCAAATAGAAGGGGGTCAATAGAATACAATACACAGAACAGAACAAATACTCAATACAGTATAAAAAATAAAAAAATTACAAGTATGGAGCAGAATTTAACAGTAGATGATATCACATAATATGATTTGGATTTGTTCAGAGTCCTGGAGACCTCGACCATCAAATTGCTTCCCGCTATTGGCCATTCCACAGCTGAAACAGTGTTGGGCCAGCCAATCTGATGAAAGGACCCCTCTACCCCACGATTCCTGTGATCCTCCATCAGAGATGACTTTACCTTAGACAGGCAAAACAACTTGGTAGGTGGGCTGCGGCACCAAGTGCCACATTTGAGTACCGAGAAGAGAAACAGAATAGGCGAGGGTTAGTAACAAATTATAACTATGATGTTACTTATGTTTTAGTGGTAATGACTAACAACAGAGATGCAGTCTGTACAGTTAATCAGCAGCTCTAGTCAGGATATGCTAAACTGAAGTAGTGAGTCTTCAGCCGGGATCTGAAAGCTGAGACTGAAGGGGCATTTCTTATAGTAGCAGGCAGACCATTCCACAATTTAGGGGACCTGTAACTAAAAGCTAAACCTCCCACTGTTATTTTATTAATTCTTGGAATCATAAGCAGACCAGCTGCTTGAGATCTTAGTGTGCGCTCTGGTTTGTAAGTCATGATAAGTTCAGACAAGTAAGCCACACCTTGACCATTTAATGCTTTATATGTTAAAAGGAGGATTTTGAAATCTGCCCTAAACTTAACCGGGAGCCAGTGTAAGGATTTAAGAACTGGAGTGATGTGTTCGTATTTTCTTGTTCTTGTAATAATTCTTGCAGCAGCATTTTGGATTAACTGGAGGGTATATAAAGAACAGTTTGAACATCCAGTGAACACCACATTGCAGCAGTCAATCCCACTAGAAATACTAGAGATGACTGGTTGCCATTTCCTTGTTTATTATTTCCTGTATACTCATGCCATACATGAGGGACAGCCCGGTTGGCACCCCAAACTTTCTTTTGTTGTTTGGAGGACTTATTATTCCTGCACCTGGCCGCAGTTGATATAATTCTCTTAGATGTCATATAAACACAATTAAATCACATTGAAACAAAACCATTAAATGATTTTCTTTTAACAAAAGTGTAATCAGTCAGGATCAGGGACTGTTGCCTTTACTCAAATATTTTAAGTTAATCTTACTCAAAATTAACACTTTTTAATACTGAAAACACAGTATGCTCATTTCTGTTATGTACATTTTAATAAAAGGCATTTAATAGTTTTGTTTGTAATGACACAATATAAATAACCTTTTGAATATTATTGATTGCATAACTGATATAAGTTCTCATTCAATGATATGTTTTTTAAATTAATTATATTTATTAATAAATCTTTTCCTTAAACTTTTTAAGAAGGTTTCAGAATTTCAATTGTGTAAACTGAAAAAAAAATTATTTTACAAAATACACTTTAATGGATATTTGTCATACAATTTAAACTTATAAATCTTACAAAATGGACCCAAACATTTCTTTAAATTCAGAAATGGTAATAAAATTAACATATTTAAACCTTTTAAAGTTAATGAAAACAAATTACATTAAGTACAACCTGTCTTTCTCAGATATTATGATTTATATAACACTTTTTCTTAAACTTTAGTATCTTAATCATTTCAATTGTTTGAATCAGAGACAAAAAGACATATTTTATGATTGCCATACTATTAAAATGTGTAAATCTTAAAAAATGGACCCAAATATTTTTTTCAATGTGGCATATATCAGATGCAAATTGCTACTGTTGACTTACTATAATATCAGGAGAGCTGGCCCTGAGCCCCTTCAGATAAGTCACACTCTTCAAACTGCCCAGACTGGCTGTTCTTACACTGAAAGCAGGCCAATATCACTGTCCAGAGGCATTGTTAGTTTTGTCAAGTCTTTGCACTTTCATCCCAGTACTAGAACAACCTTTATTCTTTATTTTTGACCAAAATACCTGAATCCATCTGAAAAGTTTAGAAAAGGGAGAGAAGACTAGACACCCATTTCAAACTGTATAATAAACATGGAGGGATTAGCATATTTGTATTAGAGCGATTTGTTTTACCCTAGTCACTAACTTTGTAGATTCTACTTATTTTTTTCTTCACTCTTACCATATTGTACATTACATTTTCTGTTCTTGGCTCATTTCATACTGTATTGTCGTTAACACATGAATGATTACCTTTCTGCTCATAATTGGAAGGTTGTTTTGGATAAAAGCACATGCTAATTAGAAATTAATTAATTGGTGGCTTTATACTATTCTATTATTGCAACACATTTTAGGCAGCATGGCACTAGTAAGGGAGAATGGTGGTGAAGTTGTTAGTGCCTCTTTCTCACAGTTTTAGAAGACTGGATTTGAATCCAAGCTTGGCCACTTTATATACTAAGTGTGCCTGTTCACCCTCTGTAAGTTGCCTGTTTTATCTTCCCATCCTTGGATTTTTCCTGTTTTCAAATCTAGTGCTCCAAGGATCTTCCCATCACCTGGAAATTGGAATAAGCAGGTTCAGAAAATGGATGGCACTGGTATACAATACAGTGTAAACCACAATGTTGCTAGCTGAGCTTCCATTTTCATGTCACTGTGTGATGCCCAGAAAGTCACTTAACCTGCCAATGATACACATGGAAGGTTGTAAGTCTATATGTTCATCCATTATCTGTATTTTTTTTATCCAAATCAATACCACAGGGTGCAGGGCAAAGTAGGCATTGCCAATTCTTCTGGGCTTTAGTAGCATAGCCTGTTAAGAAAGCAGATTTAACAGGACTGCAGTCATTCAGCTTCACCTTCCCCCACTTGCATTCCAAACTAAGTGACTGAACTCCATCTTGTACCAGGATCTGCCTGTACTTCCTCTTATAACAAAGGTGTAAATCAGAGTTGCATGTCATCTTTGCCAAGGTCTCTTCACAGAGACTTTTTGAGCCAGAAGACACAAAACAAACTCAAGCCAGAACAAAGTCCTGTAAATCAATGAATGGCAACTCTGATGGACAGAACAACTCACCTATGAGGATGCCCTGATTTTGTAATTGGAAGTGTCTTTGATGATAGTGATGAATGGAGAACCAGTCCATTACAGGGCATACTCATATGGAAACAATTTATAGTTACCAGTTAACTTAACATTCATTTTGTTTGGATTGAAACCAGAGTACCCATACAAAAACACAGACAAACATGGGGAGGTCATACAAACTCCAAACAGACATCGGCCAACCTGCAAAACTAACCTACAGTATACACCATCAAGTCACTTTTTCTATCTATTCTTTAATCTGCTCAATTTAATTTGGCATTGCAAGAATTTGGATAGTGGGCGGCACGGTGGCGCAGTGGGTAGCGCTGCTGCCTCGCAGTTGGGTGATCTGGGGACCTGGGTTCACTTCCCGGGTCCTCCTTGCGTGGAGTTTGCATGTTCTCCCCGTGTCTGCGTGGGTTTCCTCCGGGTGCTCCGGTTTCCTCCCACAGTCCAAAGACATGCAGGTTAGATGGATTGGTGATTCTAAATTGGCCTTAGTGTGTGCTTGGTGTGTTGGTGTGTTTGTGTGTGTCCTGCGGTGGGTTGGCACCCTGCCCAGGATTGTTTCCTGCCTTGTGCCCTGTGTTGGCTGGGATTGGCTCCAGCAGACCCCCGTGACACTGTGTTCGGATTCAACGGGTTTGAAAATGGATGGATGGAAGAATTTGGATAAGAGAAGGCATGTCTTGTACTAGAGCAGAGGGAGTCCGCTGACCAACTAATAAGGAGTGCAGAAGTCTTCACTCGCACAGGCCGCAAGTGGAAGATGCAAGCTGAGGTAGGTCATGCTATCTCCAGCCTGCACACTGAGAAGTGATGGTGACAGTCCAGATCATTTGTACTGGATTAAGATGTGATCAACAGCCACCAAAAAGCAGTGAAGGATCATGGTGGATGATGAAGTCACCAGGCTAGAGCAGAAGCATTATCACAGAAAGGCAGTATCCCAGGGCTGTCAGGGAGCCTGCACCCTATAGGTCACAGCAGTGAATAGACACATTAGTTGGTCCAACATCTGGAAAACGCCACAACTCAGTTCCACCTTTCTGATAAGGGTAGCCTATGACACATTCCAATGCACCTGGAATCTTATCCAAATGGTTTGTAAGCTGCCTGCTGTGTTGCAACATCAAGGGAAGCTTTAAGCACAACCTATCAGGATGTAAGGTTGACCCAGGAATGCTTTATGTGGCACAATGACCTGGAAAAGTTGGCCATGGTCCAGGAGAGATTTAGGGTAGCAGCAACCTGCACCCCAAAGCAGAAAACACACCCTTACAACGTTAATCAAGCCATCTATGTCAGCTGCACCTGTACAGAAGAGAGACACCACAGTCAGACTGGGCAAAGTGTGGCAGATGCTGGTGGACTTCCCAACAGAGATCAGAACCACCACTCTAAGGCGAGATATTATTATGTGGTCTGCAATGGAAAAAAGGGTCCTCCTGGTAGAATTCACTGTCCCCTTGGAAAAGGGCATGAGAGCAGCCCATGAAAAAAAAAATCTCAAGTACATAGAGTTGCCAGTAGACTGCCAAGGCACTGGCTTGAAGGCCAGGGTCTACCCCAGAGAGGTCCGATGCCGGGGCTTTGTTATCATGTCAGTAGTTCATCTGTTCCATGGTACTGGCATTGCAGGATCAAACCTACGGAAAGCCATACAACAGGCAGAAATACCAAAGCAGGTACTAACATCTAACTTGTGCAATGGTCAGATAAAATGTGAGTTAAAGAAATAAATGTATATATACAACATAGATTTAGACTGAAATCGATGACCTTGACATACTGGAAAGGCATTAAAAATGACACTTTCCAGCCCTCTGATTCTCAACACTAGAACTCATCTTGTCTCAGCTGTACGAATTACATTTCCCTTTTAAATAAAACACTGGCAATGCAAGTTTTCCGACTGAAGATGCATGTTAAACCTAAATACTCCCCTTTTATGGCAAACAGGCAAGCTAATATTATACAACGTTGTAAGAAAAGTAAATTGAACTGTAATCCCTCTGTGAGGGCAAAATGCAGCTCCTCTCTCCTTTGAAATTCATTTACTAGCACACCAAGACACCTAGTTTCTTTTGGCCTGGTTGCCTCATTAAACAAGGGTATCAATCTTTGTTTACCCAAGCTGATTTGCTAACAGATGCTACAAGATGAATACACAGTGTCAGAAAGATGGCTGCACGGGTTGAAGAAAGTAAATTGTTTCTTAATGCACCAAAGCAAACTGGAATTTGTGAAAATAAAAAAAAAAACCTAAATGGATTACATTGATATTAAAATTAATGACTTGAAAAACATTGTAATCTGCAAACATTTACTTTTATCAGTGTTCACTGTTAAAATTAAATGGTTTACTTAACGCAGTGTATTTCATCTGAACAGTTATTGCAGATGCCTTTCACTCTAGCTTTAAATTGCACTGCTCATAAAAATATCACTTTTTTCTCTTTAAATTTGCTCACACATGGAATTAAATATTGGATTAAGTAATTAATGGAGTTTATTTATGAATAATTCATGGGCTTTTTAAGGCAGAATGAAAATAAGAGAGCATTAAATGAGCCCTTGAACTTGTATATTGTAGAGTTCTCAAAGCCACATTTTATAAAGTCTAAGCCAACCCATTTATGTTCTTCTCAAAAGCAAAGTGAAAGCCATTTAGTCCGTCATTTCTTAGAACATATCACTAGGCTTTCATTCTAAGCAGGATTCAAAACTGCTGCTGCTGGTTTAGTAAGAGAATCCTTTCAACATTTCTTAGCCGTCAGCTTTATCATGCTGTAGCCTTCCTTTATGTTTCATGCTTCATTTTTTAAACTTTTCTTTGCTACTTTTTTCCTTTGATTTTCCTGTCATCACTCATTTTCAGTCATGTACCTCCCATGTAAAAATAAATAATTTCATTAATAGAATTCTGTCTGTGGCAAATTACAGATAAGCTATTCACAAATTACATTCATGCGGCACAAAATACACTGTGGCGTCAAAAATACGGTTGATCTCAAAGAAGCAGACAACTATAATTAACCTTTTGCTCCAAAGGAAAAAATACACTTTTTTGAAAGATTTAAAATATCTTGTCTTAGTTAATTAAATATGGAATAAAAGACTAGTGGGTGGCACATTGGTTAGCTCTGCTGCCTCAAAACCCCTGAAACTTGAGTTCAGGCATTGGCCTGGACACTCTTTGTGTGGGATTTGCACCTGCTCCCCATGTCTACACGATTTTTGCCTGGTTGACTATAACCTATGAAAAATGTAATGTTAAGTAAATTTTTCAATACATATAATCAACAATACAACCCAATGGTTTATGCTGTAAAGTAGGGCTCTTCAAATTTGATCCTCGAGAAGCGTAGTGGTTTGCTTAATTGGAAAACAATCCTTAGTTATTACACACTGGTTTAGACCTCATCTGGAGTGCTGTGTGCAATTTTTGGTCTTCATGCCACAAAAAAGACATTGCAATGCTGGAAAAAGTTCAGAGAAGAGCAATTAGCCTGATTCCAGGGCTACGGGAGATGAGTTATGAGGAAAGATTAAAAGGGCTAAGCCTTTTCAGTTTAAGCAAAAAAAAAAAATTAAGAGGTGACATAATTGAAGTGTTTAAAATTATGAAGGGAATTAGAACAGTGGATCAAGACTGTTATTTTAAAATTAGTTCATCAAAGTTATGGAGACACAAATGGAAACCTGTTAATGGAAAACTTTACACAAACATTAGATGAATCTTTTCACACAAAGAATCATAGACACATGGAATAAGCTACCAAGTAGTGTGGTAGACAGTAGGACTTTAGGGACTTTCAAAATTCAACTTGATGTTATTTTGGAAGAATTACGTAAGTGGACAGGACTGGCAAGCTTCATTGCCCTGATTGGCCTGTTCTCCTCCAGATTGTTCTGATATTACTAATGATAACAGATCTTAGGTGATTTTATGGCTTGTCAGTGTTTTCATTTTGACATGTAAGGTCACTGTTATATCGTAGATTTTTACCTTTTCAAGGATATCATTCAAATGATTTGTAGACTGAAGCAGGTGAGTAATTCTCAGTCCTTCACTTTTTTTTCTATTGTTTCCTTCCATTAATTTTATTAAACCAAATAGTTCACAATGAATACACACAGGTGTGAATGGAAACAATTTTGACGGAGAACTATTGGTACTGGTTTTTCATCTTATTGGTAATGAAACAGTGAATATAGTTGTTTAAGACTAAAATAAGCAATTAAGGCTGGGGGATCTTAACAAATGAGACATTTAAAGTGAAGCATAAAAATGCTGGTTGGGCAATAAGTACTACAACAGCAATAGTTGACATCTCATTAAGAAATTGTTTTGCAACAAAAACATGCTGCTACCACGGCCTTTCAGAACCAGCTTTTCAGACTTCCTCTTTAAATGGCCTTGCAGACATACATATAATTGCTGTATTTTCAGATTTTAAAATTTAGCTGGCATTTATCTACTCTCTATATATAAAATCCTAAGCCTAAAAGTGCAACAATTTTGTCTAATGATTTTATGTAACTTTTTATGTCACGTTTTTTGTCACACTTTAAATCTGGCTTATTTTAAAACCTACATATATATTTTTGGTATCAGTCTTTTCAAAATGTATCAAACTTTAATGTGATGTTGTTAGATTTTGAGAGTCTTACTCTGTTTTTAAATTACAAATTAAAATATCAAGAAAGTCGTGGGTTTTAATACCAAGAAAGTTGTGGTTTTTATTTTTGATCGAGTAAACCTTCTTTCACAGTAACAAACTATTAAAAAAAAAATTATCTACTCAAAACACCAATGTTTGTATTTAGGTGATTTAGTTAGCTGAAGGTCGAGTTACGATGACCCATTGCATACTATTTTAGTTTTCACGTGATTTTTTTAAAAAAAGTAATTTTTTAAAAAAAGTTTTTTTATCTATAAGAATGTCAGTTAAATGAATGGATCATTTATTTAGTCTCTTATTGAGCATAGTGGACCTCAGTTTAACAGGAATACTCCAATCGGTAAGAGAGTAAATATTTTATTCTCATTTCATGATTTTTACTCCGTTAAATAATAATTAATTTTTCTTTTACACATTTATAGAATTTGTGATTTTGACTCCAATAAATACTTTTTCTTTTGTATATTTTCAGATTTTACTAATATTCTGGCCGCAACTGGGGGTTGGGCGCCAAAGGCACCAGGCCCCCTAGTACTCATATAAAAGTGTTCAGGTATAGTGAGTGTATGAGGGACTGTATGAAAATGTAAACATCCAGAGACAATTCTGATGACATCAGAGCCGAGACCAGGTACAACTTTCCAGAATATTCTGAATAGCAAGGGGAAACAGTGGGGGAAAGCGAGGCATATTTGGAGTTATGCCTCTTATTGGGTGAAGATTTGCATACAGTTATATAAAGGAGCGAGTTTTCACACACTGTAGCAGTTATCTGTTGTGTCTAAATAGTTTTACACCTGAATGCTGTCTTTTTGGAAGTTATAAAGCCATCCATCCTTAGAGACCTTCTTCTGAACCAAGCCACTTGGACACAGCTGGAGAGACTAACCTGAGTCTCGGACAAGAAACATACTCTTGTTCTTGCAGCAGCACAGACTTGTGTATGATGATGTTGCTTTGGTGCTTTCATTGCTGTTTGTTCCAAGCTAAAACAACATCAGAAATTAAATCTAAGAGTTTTTGTTTTTCTAGAATGTTAGGTTATTTGTCCTCCACTGCCTGTTTTGAGGTGTGCATGGGTGTTCTGGACTGGTGATAAAAGAACCTAATTATCAAGGACTGTGTACCCCCTGCAAAATACATTTACTTAAAAGGCTTTTCTATCTTCTCCTACTATAATTAAAAATGTGTGTATTTTTGCTTGCATTCCATACACCACTGCTTTGTATACATTGCTAATGACATTGCATTACCTATAGCCTTTTGATGAAAAATTAATATTTATAAATTGGATAGATAATAGGCTTATTCTGCATTTTATACTTTGCCATGCACGCCTGCCTTGATCATTTTATTTCCAAGTAATGATACAGTGCCACACAGTTTATGTGCATGACAACAGGGACACCAAATAAAAATAAATATTTAAGAACTGCTGAGTGAGCTAAGAAATGTAATGCAAAACCATTTTTTTGTGAAGATTGAATATTTCTTTCACTTATCTGCTAAAACATGGCTGATTATGGCTTGCTTCTTCTTTGACTTAGTAGTGACAGTGTGTGAAGTGAAAACAACTATATGATAGGCATAAAAGCAAGCATTCTAAAATCCCATTACATTTTATTTCAGAGGCTATGGGTGTTGTTCAGTAAATTGTACACCTTATAACAGCTCAGCTCTTTATATAAAGTGGCCTCAGCAGGAAGCCAGATGTTTCCATTACAGCTGTACACAGCATTTGAGGAAAGGCTTTGTAACTCATTGTTGAAGCTGCACACAAACAGGTTTACATTTCAGAAGTTGGGTTTCTGATTTAAGCATTCTCAAAACACAGGCACTTTTTGAATGCAATATCTACGGGAAGGGAACAAGGATTTACAGTAAATAAACTCTTTCAACTACCTGCATTGCTCTGTCTGATACATTCGCTTTATGGTAGTTTTCAAAACTGCATCTGCCTTTATACAGACTACATTACTACATTACATTACTACATTAGCTCCTCTATATTTGCAGTTGTTTCAATTTGGGACATTTCTTTCAAATACTGACTTACAGTGCCTATAAAAAAGCCAAGCAAAATGACACCTTTTATTGGCTAACTAGAAAGATTACAATATGCAAGCTTTCGAGGCAACTCAGGCCCCTTCTTCAGGCAAGATGCCTGAGTTGCCTCGAAAGCTTGCATATTGTAATCTTTCTAGTTAGCCAATAAAAGGTGTCATTTTGCTTGGCTTTTCTCTACATTCATAATGGCTAACACGGTACAACACCCTAGTACTACAGTGCCTATAAAAAGTATTTACTCCCTTGGAAGGCTTCACATTTTGTTGTTTTCCAACATCTAATCACAATGGATTTAATTTGGCTTTTTTGACATTGTTGAATAGAAAAGACAATTTAATGTCAAATTGAAAATAAATCTCTGCAAAGTGGTAAATTAATTATAAATATAAATCCTAAAATAATTGTTTGCATAAATATTCAGTATTTAGCTGGTGCAACTTTGGTAGCCATGGCAGCTTTGAGTTTGTGTGGACACATCGTTCTCTCTCTGCATCAGATTTGTACTTCTGGACACTTCAATTTTCTCCAATTGTTCTTGCAAAAACTGCTCAACCTCTGTCAGGTTGCATGAGGAACTTGAGTGAACTGCCTTTTTCAAGTCCAGTCAGAAATTCTCAATTGGATCGAGTCCTTAATTCTTTTAGTTACAGGGTCCTAATTCTGAGGAGTGATCTGACTGCTAATATAAGAAATGCCCCTTCAGTCTCAACATTTAAAGAATCACCACTTTAGTCTAGCATATCCTGACTAGAGCTGCTGATTTGCTGTGTACTGCATTTCTGTTTGTTAGTTATTTGTACAAAAATGTAAGTATTACATTATTTTCTGCTTCTCTTCTTGGTATCTGGATATGGCAGTTGGTGCTATTGCTCTTCTGCCAGGCTACTTTCTTGCATATGGAAAAATCTTCTTGGACAAAGGAGCATTGAAATCATCAGATCAAATGATTCTCTCATCAGATTGGATAGCCAGTACGGACTCCACTAAAGAAAACCTACTAGTAGGTGGCCAAGCAGTACTTATATTAGTAATTCATTTAGAGCACTCTGCAGAGATCTGTTTACACTTTGACATTAAAAAGTCTCTTACTATTGATCAGTTTCAAAAGAGCCAAATTAAATCCTTTGGAATTCCATGTTGTATCACAATAATATGTGAAAACTTCCAAGTTGTAAATACTTTTCTTAGGCATTGTACCTGCTATCTAGAAATTCATTGGAGTGTCAACCCGTTCTGCTTACCCTGCATAAAACACTGTGACAGTGCAAGGCATCCAAAGTCAGAATTTTCTTTGTATAAAGTTTCAGTGTGCTATCATTCATAAGGCTTGAACACTCCTTTATTTTCTATTTGCAAGAATACTTCGATTTCATCCTTCAAGATTTTCACTGAAGTGCCCACATCTCCTTCATGGAGTTGAAAAATGACATTGTCAAGAGAACGATTTTATCTATATATAGAGATAATTTATCAACACTTTAGTTATGCCTTATTTTAGGGCAAAGCTTTCCTTTTGTTTTCTGCTTTTGCTCTTTCTATAATGATAAGAGAAAAAATCTTGTATTTTATATTAATGTAATATTAAACTTGTTGCTTTTATACAGTGTACCGTAACTATATTCAAAATTTAAAGTCTGGGATGTTAACATAAAGGTACAGTTATGAGCTCTACAATATTACAGGACCTGAGTTCAAGTCACAGTCTATTTACTACTTGCAACTTATATTCTTAATGCTTTTTGTCCAGTAAAATAAAGCAGTATCTCATCCAGATGTTGTAGGACTGTCTTGGTTGACATGCCTCTGCAACATCGCATGGACATCAGGGACAGTGCCTCTGGATTGGCAGACCAGGGTGGTAGTCCCCCTCTTTAAGAAGGGGGATTGGAGGGTGTGTTCCAACTACAGAGGAATCACACTCCTCAGCCTCCCTGGAAAAGTCTATTCAGGGGTCCTGGAGAGGAGGGTCCATCGGATAGTCGAGCCTCGGATTCAGGAGGAATAGTGTGGTTTTCGTCCTGGTCGCGGAACAGTGGACCAGCTCTATACCCTTAGCAGGGTCCTGGAGGGTGCATGGGAGTTTGCCCAACCAGTCTACATGTGTTTTGTGGACTTGGAAAAGGCATTCGACCGTGTCCCTCGGGGAATCCTGTGGGGGGGTACTCCGAGAGTATGGGGTACCGGCCCCCCTGATAAGGGCTGTTCGGTCCCTGTACGATCGGTGCCAGAGCTTGGTCCGCATTGCCGGCAGTAAGTCGAACCCCGTTTCCAGTGAGAGTTGGACTCCGCCAGGGCTGCCCTTTGTCACCGATTCTGTTCATAACTTTTATGGACAGAATTTCTAGGCGCAGCCAGGGCATTGAGGGGGTCCGGTTTGGTGGGCTCAGGATTGGGTCACTGCTTTTTGCAGATGATGTTGTCCTGTTTGCTTCATCAGGCCGTGATCTTCAGCTCTCTTTGGATCGGTTCGCAGCCGAGTGTGAAGCGGCTGGGATGAGAATCAGCACCTCCAAATCCGAGACCATGGTCGTCAGCCGGAAAAGGGTGGAGTGCCCTCTCAGGGTTGGTAGCGAGATCCTGCCCCAAGTGGAGGAGTTCAAGTATCTCGGGGTCTTGTTCACGAGTGAGAGAAGAATGGAGCGTGAGATCGACAGGCGGATCGGTGCGGCATCCGCAGTAATGCGGGCGCTGCATCGGTCTGTCGTGGTGAAAAAGGAGCTGAGCCGCAAGGCGAAGCTCTCAATTTACCAGTCGATCTATGTTCCTACCCTCACCTATGGTCATGAGCTATGGGTAGTGACCGAAAGAACGAGATCGCGAATACAAGCGGCTGAAATGAGTTTCCTCTGCAGGGTGTCTGGGCTTTCCCTTAAAGATAGGGTGAGAAGCTCAGTCATCCGGGAGGGGCTCAGAGTAGAGCCGCTGCTCCTCCGCATCGAGAGGAGTCAGATGAGGTGGCTCGGGCATCTGATCAGGATGCCTCCTGGACGCCTCCCTGGTGAGGTGTTCCGGGCACGTCTAACCGGGAGGAGGCCCCGGGGAAGACCCAGGACACGTTGGAGGGACTATGTCTCTCGACTGGCCTGGGAACGCCTTGGGAATCTCCCGGAACAGCTAGAAGAAGTGGCCGGGGAGTGGGAAGTCTGGGCATCTCTGCTCAAGCTGCTGCCCCCACGACCCGACCTCGGATAAGCGGGAGACCACTGAGCCAGAAACTGCAGACATAGTAATGTCCAATACAATTCTATGTTCAGATAAAATGTTTTTTATTTTCTTCCCACATCTTTCTTACATGAACACCAGCCACAATACACAAATAAAAACTCTCCTTCCACCTTCAGTAAAGTGTTGTCAGCTGCCTCCGACTCTGACTCGATTAAATTCATCCTGGAAACTACTTCCAGTGTCATGTCCAGGTAGTGCATAAACCAGTGCCTCTCCCCTGGCAGTGTTTTCTGGCAGTATGCAAAGAACCCAACAGGGCTGCATTTCTGGACTCCAACTACCATGCCACCCTGCAGGTGTCTTAATTAGGATCAGCCCTGATGAACGCTGCCACCTGTTGTTTGGGGGAATGAGCTGCTCCTGGTATGCCCATTCACCCAGTCCATTCATTATGGCCTCCTGGCCAGGTAAGAATCCCTCCTTTATCCCAGCCAGGATGATAACATTTTTTCATGATCCTCAGCTAAAAAACCCTAGAGACCAGAAAAGGTGGACATTCAGGTAGGTTAGAAACAGGCTCAGAGAAACTCTACTGGGTCTGAGTCCTCCTGGTTACAGCTGAAGATTACAATAGTCAGTTTTTTATCCTTTCCCAGTGTCCCTGTGAAGTGTGCCCCCTGCGCATATGACACCAGGCACTCTGGTTTATACCCACACTACAAAGACTTGCAAGATAGCTTGGTTGGCAATTCTAAATCAATCCGGTTTGAGGAATGTGGGTAAGTAAGTTCTTTGATGGATGTCCAAGCTTTGTTATTGCCTTTCTGCTGGAGAGACTCCACCTCCCTATCAACCTGTAATTCCATGTTACTTGTTGACATTGGTGGACAAAAAATAAATTGCTACTGTTTTGGCAGTGCTAGTTGAAGGCCAACTTATGGTTTTCTCACTAAGGAGTAAACAGTGTTTGCATGCAGATTGTGTGAGTAGTTAGCAGTTTACAAAGAAAGAAGATTGTTTTAAAATAGAATGTATGAAGACTTTTTGAGCACTTTTCAGAAATGTGTGTTCTGAGTCAAGACCAGGTTCAGAAAATGCAGAGCAGATTATTGGACTGGACTTTTCGACCAATAATTGAACGCAATGAATTCTAAACTTGACAGACAATAAAACATCCCAATAACAAGCTGTGTGCTATACACGGATTATGAAACAAAACCGCACCACTATATCTCCTGAGAAAGAGCACATTCTGTTTTCTAAAACAGAAAGCAGTGTTCACAGATAACCCAAAACTGGTGAAGCACTTCAATTACATAGCATTTGTGAATGTATTGGAGGATTTGAAATGTGAATTGGAAAAAGATTTCAGGATGTAATGGAGATGCAAGAAGTTTTTTAATCTCACTGATCGTCCTCCCCGACCCAGTCATCGTTCAGCTCTGCCCTGCTGAGCATGTTGCATTGGAAAATGAAATTGTTGAGCTGCAGTTGAATGAACAGTGAACTCAGAACAGGTGTTGGCCACCACTGGAGCATGATCTGTGTTTTAGACATTTATAATATGGAAGAGCATGTACACAAAAGGGGATTTTTTTTGCCAGCACATATCATGTTTGTGAATCAACATCTTCTACACTGACCATAATAAAGACACTACTAGGAATGCACTTACTAACACACCTGTGGACTGAATAAGAAGAAGTGACGCATTTGATGGCTGATACAACATTTCAGCTCTTATTCAGCAGATGCTTCCACATTTCCAATCAGTTCATTACTGCATTTAATTTTAACTCTTGTTAACTGCTTTGTGAGCATGTTATATTGCACTATAGTAAAATATATGGACCAAACATACAGTAGTACTAGCAAACAAAAACTAAAGCAGTTCCTATATGTTCTCTGTATTAATTAGTGCAGTGTGGCTCTGAAATTTACTGTCTCTGTGAAAAGAAATGGAGAAATTAAGTGAATTGCTTGAAGACATTAGATTATTATTATAGTGACTAACACCTCTTAAATACAGGATTTAATTCCCAGCTCGACCGATGTACATGTGGAGTTTGCATAATCTCCCCATGTCTGTTTACTCTGAGTACTCTCAAAATCTACTACCTCATTGAATAAGTTAAATGGCAGCTATAAACTGCTACTCAGTGATTCTTACCTTGCTGGGACAAGCACTGGAGACTCCATAATGGAAAAGAGACGGTGGAAAAAAGGACAGGAGTGAATAATTTATTTTAACTACCCCATGAGAGTTTCACAGACCTAAGATATCTATAGATAAAGGGTTAATGTTTGATTCATAGGTAAATTCATTTACTGAATTAATCAAGATCATAAGCTTTAGTGCTGACATCTAATTTAACAGACCTGACCGCAGGTATACCAAAACAGTCATCCACAATTTTTATTTCCTGGAAATCTGATAAACACACATGGCTCAGTTTTTAAACGAATCTCTTCATGTTTCATTATCCTGTATGATGCACTGAAGACCCCTACTGCTTTTCTTCTCACTCCCCAGCTGTCAATTTTAAAGACAATGAATAAAAGCAGCTACTGTTATGCTGTCATCAAATTTATGTTCATTCTGTGTAAAAATGCTTGTTTCTTGTCCCAATTCAATTAAAAATTTAATTGGGCAACCAACATCAAAATACTCCCTCTTAACACAAAACCTTGTGTTTTTTTCAAATAAGTCAATCTTTCTATTCTTATTAGTGTTAAATTGGATCTTAAATCGATTTTTTTTTCTGTTTTCTAAATGCCTTTTTGGCGAAAGCTGTAAAAACACAGACGTAAAGGTGGAAGGCAGTTTCTAGTGCTCTCATTCTGATATAGGAATGCTATCAGGATTAAGATATGATAAAATCACATTGTTGCGTATGTTTAAAATAAATCTGACCAGCCTACCAAAGAAAGCAATCTGCCCTTCAAGCACTAATAGCAATGTGAAAGCACATTCATTTCTGTTTTTTAACACAATAGAACTGCCTTATTTTACTCCATTTTTCAATTTATTCCTCAGTAAACTAGGGCAAACTTGAATTTGGCTATTACAAAAGACAAAAGCAAAATAATATCAATTCTTTACTAAACTGAAATAGACAATTGTTTATCAAATTGTCCTTTCATGAAACACGGATAGACCCAAGGCTGGATTTAGGCCTCCAAGGGGCCCAGGGTATTGAAACATAAAATACCCCCAACATCTCCAATTTGCTTCACTATCCTCATCAGGCATACTCCTATACTCGCAAACTATGAACATTGCATATGTCAATAATAAATCAGGTACAGGGATTGAATTAGAAGAAAAATCCAAAAATGTATATCAGTTCACTTTTTTTTGTTCATCCCTATATAACAATGAATATAACAAACTAACTGATGCATGCAACATCACTTCAACTTTCTTCTGATAGCATGGTTAATGAACACCTTAAGCATTCTTAAAACCCTATGCTAGTATTGAATGGTAAGGTAATACTTTATGTAATTAAACATTTTGGGGTCACATATTTGTACCAAATGAAACTGAAGTCCAAAAATGGGATCTGCCTTCAGGTACAGTGTTGGTTGGTATGTCTTTTCTCCTGGCAGTGGCCTTGTTGCAGATTAATGCTAAAGCTACTAGAAGCAATGATATTAGTCTTTTTCTGATTATCTGTATTGTCACTTTCATGAGTTCCAATATTTACAGCTTGTTCAGATTGTACATCTTTTGCTTCTCTTTTTAACTTTTCTTTTCAATGCACCTGTGGTCCCTTGTTCTGAATTATCACCACCAAATTACGATCTCATAAAAGTTAACCTTTGAGACACCTTCTCTGACCTTGCCCTATCCATTAACCAACTGGGGCTCATCTCTTTTTATTTTTAAATTTTATTTAAGTCTGATTGAATAGGTTTAAAATTATGAAGATTGAAGTGGGTTAGGGCAGTGCGAGTGCCTTTGAAACTCACCCTGATGGTAGATCCAGCCATGGACAAACCACTTAAAATAGTATAAAGACTTGATGCATTAGTAGTTAGAACTGTTGTCCAATATGGGCAGAGGTCCAAGTTTAATTTCCATCTTAATCTACACGTTTGTGGAATTTGCACATTCTGTGGTCTGCTTCATTATATTTTTGAACTGTTACTTACCCCATGTGATTTGTAGTGATGGCCAAGAAAAATTTTTAATCTGGTATTTTCATGCAGAACGGAGCTTGTAAAGTTTATGCTTTAATGTAATCGGGCAGCAACCAAGTCGGCAGATAATAACAAAATGTCCATAAAAAAAATCCTACATTCGTCATGTTGTATAATCTATGTCACATTATCCAGTTGTATACTGAAAATGTGCAAAACACATGCATTTTTTGCTAAAGTGCCGTTAAATCGATTCATCCAGTAAAACGAAAGTAGCCAACAACCTGGAAGGCCTTTGACACAGGAGAGCACTTTTGAACTGAAGACCTACCTCTCCCTAAAATGCTGACCAAAAGTCCTGTCTTTAATCTTAAAAAATGATGTGGGATTTTTTTACCATGAACATTATGATATTGTTTGCTGTAGTCATTAAAATATAAACTTTGTTAGTTTCGTTTTGCATGAAAATATGTGATTAAAATTTTTTCTTGGCCATCACTACAAGTAACACTTTAAAAAATGTACCTTGGTTTCCTTGTTCATCCCAAAGATATATATTTCAAATTATAGTTGTATTAGTGAGATGCAATACAGTGACAGAATAGTTAGCGCTAGTGCTTCACAGATCCAGGATCTTGATTATAAATTCTACGCTTGGATAGCACATTATTTGCATGGATTTTACCAAATACTTTAGTATTTCCTCTTATATCCCAAAAGTGTTACAATAGATTAATTGGACATGTAACAGGATGTGTGAGTGGGCCTTATGATTGGGCTAGCATCCTATTCAAGGTTGTTTCCTTGTTTGCATTTAGTACTTCTGGGTTGTGCTACTGCCTGTTTTGGATTATGCAGGTTTGAGAATATTACATTATCTATTATTGAATAATGACATACACTAATCAGCTAACTGATCATTAAAACCATTGACAGGTGAAATGAACAATGTTGATTATCTTGTTACAATGACAATAGGGTAATGGGTGCCCAAGACTTATTGATGCACATTGGGAGCAAAAGCTAGCCCATCTGGTCCAATCCCACAGAAGAGCTACTGTAGCACAAATTGCTGAAAAGCTTAATGGAAGATGTCAAAGCACACAGTGCATCATTGTTGTAGACCAACCCTGGGATCTTTGAAAGGAAGAGTAAGGGTTTGAACATATCTACAACCTTGCATCTTAGAAATCAATGATTTACCCATGGCTCCCATTTATATACAGTATCATCACACATATGACTTTGCACAACGCAATTTCTGTGACCACACTCCCTAGCAACCATGGTATTGCAACAATAGAAAAAGAAAATGGTGTTACAGTACTTTGAAAAATAAATGTTAAAAAGTGAGTTCAAAAACAAAATGTAACTAGAAAAAAACAATGAAAGTGAATTCTCCATGTTTAAAAAAATCATTTAAGAAAATCAGAAACTTCCAAGAAAAAATGAATGAGTTAGGCAGAATAAATAAGAAAATAGAAAACAGACTAAAATAACAGGAAATTTCAGGAAAGCCTCTTGGAAATATGTTGCCTTTAAGTGATGTGTTATTTTAATTTCAGGATTTTGCGTAATTGTAATTTCAAGAATTTTGGTGAGGGACCTTTACATTCAGTTATAAGGATTTCTGTCTTTCATACCTTTGGGGATCCCAATGACTCTCTAGGGTTTACGGCCTATTCTCAAAGTTTGTGAGTTTATTTTGCATCTCCTTCTTTGTGATATATAAAATGATGACTTTTATCAATCTCAGTTGTCATTAGCTCTAGTTTTTTAAAACATCATGTTAAACCTCCCTTTTCTGTATTTAATTTGCACACTAATCATGCTCATGGTACACTTGATTTTGAGCTTTATATGTTCTGCACAATCTCTCAGTTCCTGTACATTTTGTTTAATCTTCTTAATCTTCTCCCTCATTCCAATTAGTAAGTCCTTCAATTGTGCATTTATTATGCTCCATTCGCAGTCAAGGAATAAGATGGAAGTAGGAAAGTATTGTCAAAAAGGAAAGTTTTCTCTTTTATAAAACTTCCTATGCGAGTTTGGCTTGTGTTAATTTTGTTTTTCTATATTATTATTTATGTTGTTTTGACAGCGGCGTCATCACATCACCATTTTCAATGTTAATTTTTGCCAGGGGCACTACTATTTTGTGACTCTAGCTTGGACGCAAACATGTTATTGATTAGAGCATGGACCTGTTGTCAGTCATGCAATTCGTGTTGCTACATGTAACAGCACCACTGTGCAGGTTCATAAGATGCTGCTTTAAAAGATGCAGAGTCCCAGTTTATTATATACAATTTACTGTATTATATGTATGCTTTTCTTCAGGATACTGACCTGCTAGATCTGTTTTTGACTTTTTTAATTAATGAATATTTGGCTTTTGAGGAAATGCTTTCCTTCACTTTATTGAGCTTATGCTTGTTTCCTGACAAAATCTTTGCCTTTCTCCTATTTTACCACCCTTGCCTTTCATTAAAATGCTTTTGACAAATTCATTAAACATTTGTTTACAAATTGCAGTGTTGAACCATGGGTATCAACAAGATTGTCAGGAACTAGGCATTTTGCATAAGGATAAAATAAACACACAGGTTCAGTTTTTAGTTGATTTCCACAAACTCAGGTAATCTGGAAGTGCAAGGGGTTGATCTTTACACCCACTGATGTATGATGTCATGCATAGCACGACCCTGGATATCACTCCATGACAACTCCTTAGAGAACCATAAACAAAATAGCAACAGATTTTCAAGATGAAATTGCAGGAACATGTAAAAATATGTAACCCATCTCAAAATTAAAGACTTAAAAGAATGGATAGCAAAAATGAATTCAGCAAACTCAAAAACCTCAAACAGAGCTATAAGAACGACTACAGATGCAAGTACAAAATCACAGAAATAGAAAACAAATGAGAATCACAACAAAAACTAGAAGTTTCTTCTGCCTAGAGCAAAATAATGTCTTCATTTAAGCAAGGAGCTGGGAGTGCCAATCTGAAAATGGCTTCATTGGTGGGAGGAAGAGTGGCCCGAGGAGAGGGAAATGAGTTAAGGGAGGAAAAAGATTGAAGCTCTTTGTATGGTACTAAAGAGCAAACTTGCCACCTCACAAAACTGACAAGGGATTGCCTTGTTTAGGAAGGGTTTATTTCATGTTGAAGTTTGTACATTATATCACTCCTTATCCTGTTCTTTCCCTTGCATTATTTATCTACTGTGAAGTTCTCTTTTAAAATATTATGTCATCTTTAGAGTTCGTTCTGGATTTGGGGGACAACTCAAAATCACCTTCTTTTGTTTACACCAGAATAGCTTAAAGTATTGGTTGTTTGAGACTATTCACATTCCAAGGACAGTGCTCTCCATAATTTTCTAATCTTACATTTTTATTTTTTATAATAATAATACATTTTATTTATATAACATATTTCCCATAAATGCTTAAAGCCTTAAAACACATAGTACACCTTAAAACAGCTTCTTCAGGTTTAGTATCTTTATTTTAAAATTTCTCAGGACTCAGGTGATGTCTCAGAATATGGTATTTTGCACTCTATGCTCTAAAGCAGTGGTTCCCAAAGTAGGGGTCGCGAGACATTGGGGGGGGGGGGGGGGGGGTCGCGAGATGATTTCCAAGAAATCAAATACTTTTTTAAAACTTTTTAGAAATTAATTAATTTAATTTTTTATAAATAACATTTTATCTATAACTAACAAAAGATAAAAACTAGTAGTTAATAGTTACATTTTAAAAAAACATGCAAATTAAAAAGCCATCAGCCTTTCAAATTTCTTTCCGTTCGATCGCGACCCCTGAGGTGATTACGACAGTTTAACGACACATCAATGGCGTCAGTTGCAGCAGATCAATTTACAGCACCATGTTAAACATTCCGACATGTGCACGTAACGTGTAGGTAATTTTCATCGCTTTATGCTTAGGATATTATTTTTGTTGAAATGAAACGTTGGTTAATATCGACCAATGACAACGCAGATAGGCCAGCGGAGGAAAGCGGAGAAGCACCACCGTCAGAAAGCCCATCGTCCTCAGGTACGGAAAGACACCGGAGTGTGCATAAAGAGGACATCCATAAACAGTCGGCTCAGCCTTAGTCCAAGAGTCGAAATTATCGAGAGGAATTTATCCAGTATGGATTCACATGCATCATCGTCAATAACGTACAGCATCCCCAATGTGTGGTGTGCACTGAGGTGCTTGCACATGAAAGCCTAAAGCCTGTAAAAATGCTACAACACTTGAAAACTAAGCACCCCTCTCTTGCTACTAAACCAGTAGATATTTTCCGGTGAAAGGAGCGAGAGTTACAAGGCCAAAAGAAAGTCCTAACTAAACAAACAACAATCCCCGCAAAAGCTCAACAGGCATCATATGAGGTGGCATATTTAATTGCACAGGCAAAAAAGCCACACACGATCGGGGAAACCCTCATTAAACCTGCTGCTATAGCTATAAGTCGGGCTATGCATGGGGATAAACTAGCCCATGAGCTAGAATCAGTGCCGCTGTCTAACGGGACTGTTGCCCGGCGTATCTCCGACATGGCCCAGGACATCAAGTGTCAGCTGGTGGACAGACTGAAGAAAGGGAAATATGCTTTACAGTTAGACGAATCCACAGATATATCAAACTCTCCCCAGCAGCTTGTATTCGTCAGATACAGTTTTGATGGAAAACTTAACAAGGACATTCTGTTTTGCACCCCACTGGAGGGAACGTGCACAGGCGAGGACATTTTCACAAAACTTGACAACAAACTAAAAGAAGATGGACTGTCTTGGAGCGAGTGCGTTGGTGTGTATACAGACGGTGCTGGAGCGATGCTGGGGAAAAAGAAAGGTCTTAAAGCAAGAGTCTTACAAGTTGCGCCTCACGTAAAATTCACGCATTGTATTATACACAGAGAAGCTCTTGCGAGCAAAACACTTGACCCAGAACTTAAACGTGTTCTTGAGACTTCGATAAAAATGGTCAACAATATAAAAGCGCATCCACTCAATATCAGACTGTTTGCCACTCTCTGTAACGAACTGGGATCGGAGCATGAGTGCTTGCTTTTCCATACAGAAGTCAGGTGGCTTTCGCGAGGGAATGTGCTCTGCTGCCTGTTTGAGCTGCGGGATGAAGTGCGCTTATTTCTGATGGAGCATGGGTCCCAGCTCGCTGATCACCTCACTGATCCTGACTGGTTAACAAGGCTAACGTATTTGGCTTGCATATTTGAAAAACTGAATGGACTTAATATGTCATTTCAAGGTGAGAACACACACATAATTTCACTAAATGATAAAATCCACGCATTCAAGAGAAAACTTGAGCGCTGGACTGAGCGAGTTGAAATAGGAAGGATTGATATGTTTTCTGAGCTGGATGAATTCATGGAGGAAAACGAACTGAGTGTTAACATAGTGAAGAAGTCTATCACATCCCACCTTCAAGCCCTCCTGGAACACTTTAACAGGTATTTCTCAGAGGAAACAGCTCCAGAACAATATGACTGGATAAGGTCACCATTCACTGTAACAAGGGCAAATCATCTGACATCGGATATGGAGGACGCATTGGTTGAACTGTCATACGACCAAACCTTGAAGACAATGTTTAATTCCAAGACTCTGGATGAGTTTTGGATTTCAGTCGAGAGGGAATACCCACAACTATCCAAGGCCGCTATGGATGTACTGATGCCATTTTGCACTACCTACTTGTGCGAAAAGACTTTTTTGGCACTCACGTACATTAAAAATAAATACAGGTCACGACTGAACTTGGAGGATGATCTCCGAGTCGCGGTCTCCAAAATTAACCCAAGAATGGACTTGCTGTGCTCCAAGTATTGTGCCCACCCATCTCATTAGGTGAGGTGTTTTGTTGAAATTAAACGAATGAGTAAATGACAATTTTTTAAAAAGTTATATGGTTGTTAGAGCGTTATGTTCTTTTTTGTTGTCATGCTCTTGTTTGGATAGGATATTTTGTTGAAATTAAACAAATGAGTAAATTACTATTAAAAAAAAATTATATGGTTGTTAGACCATTGTGTTCTTTCGTGTTGTCATGCTCATGTTTGGATAGGCCTATTGGCGCATGTGCACCGTTGCGCGCAATATTTGTATATTTTAACCACTTCCGAGGATAGTGGGGGTCACGAGTCACTGGCACGGTTATTCTGGGGGTCGTGAGCTGAAAAGTTTGGGAACCCCTGCTCTAAAGAACCAGTGGTATCCATATTATGATCTATTAATCTTGACCTAGAAGCTAAATACCTTGGGACCCTATCACAATATTGCTTTTAAAAACAAACTTTTATGTTTTAAAAACCCCAGTTATCAGTTTTGTCTATTTTAGGGAGTGAGTACATACTTTGTATTTGTTCACCTGTAAATATATTTCTGTAATGATCTTATGTCTGGTCAGGCCAATACTTTTAATAGTATGTAACAGAGTTTAAAACTTGCTAGTTCTTTTGATACTTTAGGATTGCCTTTATTTTCTAATTTGTAATATTACTGGACACTTCTTTAACCTTTTTCAAAAGTATATCTAGTGAGTAACAGTGCTACTATGATTCCATTGATATGAATGTGGAAACTCCCAAAACAATTAACAATGTGACACCTGTATTTCCACTTTTATAATCAAAACTAGCTGTCCCCCGTGGCTGAGCCCACGTAGTAAAACAGGACAAACTTTAAAAATCAATAGACGTTGGTACTGTATCTGATTGTGTTCAGGTCTGACAGGAGAGCGTCCCCTGCGTGGGTAGAAAAGCACATGGCCATGATATCTCTGGCAATCAGCAGCTACTTGCTAAAACACACATAGCTCTGATCTCTCTCTCAATAAAAAGGTCAAACGTTGCTCCTTAACAATCTCTAAATGTTACTGTCTGTTGAACAAACAGGCATCGCTAGCTTAGCGGAGGCAAGGTACACTCCAACACGTGGCGAGAGGTAGAGCAATTCGAACGGCGGCTGGCGCATTAGTAAGGAGGGCCACACCCCCTCCCCTCGGCCCACAGCGTCTCTCTCAGATTTGCGCAAATAAATCGGTACCTTAAGCGATACTTAACACGATTAGAGAAGTCTCAAAATCAACTGGAATGTTCAAGCAAATTATAGAAAAAAACCTGATCTAAATCCAGTAAGTAGTTCTCTTGTGAAAACTGGACAGACATACAGACAGACATTGGATTTTATAGGTACATAGATATAGATATAAACCGTGTGAACCTAGCAAAAAAGTCTCTTCATCATCACAATACTTGCAGTCAAATTTCACCCAACAATGTTAAAAATACAGCTAGAGAGGGCAACTGACAATACAATGGAAGACTCAAATTGGTACTGGTCATGCTAGTTAGGAAGTCATTCAACAGTGGGAATAAAATTACAAATGGACTTGGCACAAATATTGACAAACAAATTGTGCTTTAAGAAAAGTCCATAACTACCTTTGCTTAGAGTTAATCATTGGCAGTCAAGAAGCACCTTCCACAATCCATGAATGCAATGCACCCTCAAGCTATATACAAGTTAAGTCCTCCATTCTATGTTTGGATACTGTACCCAGAAATGTTTGGAAATGTTTAGAAACTTGAAGCCCTTTAAAGACAGAAATGATATCACTTTAGATTTTAAACTATCCAGATGGTTATGAGAGTAAAGATAACCGAAGTGTGTATTTTAAGACAAATATTTTAAGTGCTTCATTTGTTTTTAATGCATCACATGTCAAAAAGGAAAACACAGCTTTATAGGGTACAGTTTAGTCTACAATGTGAATTAAAGTATTCTCAAGACTGCAGTTTTTTTTAGTTTGTTCCAATATACATGTAACCAATCAGGCTAGAAGAGGCTGAATGCAAATTCACATAGAATACTCTATGACGTTTGTCTCTGTCATACAGGCACATCTGTGATTTTTCACCCTTGTCACCCATCCTTCAGGCAGAAGGGACCTTAAAAAACATGCACACCCTTAATGAAGATTTTACATTTCAGTCATGATGCCTATAACTAATCTCTTCAAACAAGTGTGTGTGCATTTTTTTTTGGTTTCTAATTGGCTGATTTGAAATTCTGAGCAAGATGCTTAACAGAACAATTTTGTCTCCTTTCACTGAAGTAATTACAGCATGTGTTGTTACTCAAGTGATTTTCCAAGTAAGTGGATCCAAGTAGCTCTCAATTATTAGGGTTTTTATTGCTCCCCCTTTACGCGGTCTCCCTAACTTTAATGTGTTTCGATAGACTTTTTTCATGTCTACAATTTCCTCAAGCATTCTTATTATAATTAGTGAAGAACAAACTTGTTGAAGTTATCAAATGTATCATTACCATCTAACAAAGCAGATTAAAGTAGCTGGCTACAGTACTTCCTGTAAGGGACCCTTTTCAGAACTTTATGTTTTTTTATTTCCCTCATAAAGTTCTTTAGTCAACTCTGATGCGAATCCAAGGACAATGCAGGTAGTGATGCAAGTCTTACCAAATCATGTCCTTACTTTCAATTCTTGTCATCTATGTAATGCTTTACTGACTAATGCTTGACCTACCAGCCAGCTTAGATCTGCTTTAATTTTATTTTTAGTTGCTTGTCATTCAAAAGCATCCAATTTTGTTGTGTTTTCTGAGATTGCAAATTATATTGATAAATTTCTCTAATAGTTAAGCTAATAGCTAAGTAATGGAAACTAAACTGCTCTGGGAAAATGCCCACCTACATGAAGTTAAGTAAAAAGAAAAGCTGCATCTATTGCAGATGTAGGCTTTTTGTCATTAATATGTGGAAATTTGTTTCAAAAATGAATGAATAGATGTTATAAGCTTCAAGAAGCTGATTTAGACTTTTTCATGAGTTTCATTCATCTCTGCTTAAACAAAAGAATCCCCTTGCTCCATACCCATAGCACTCCTATTCCTTTACACTACTGGTCTCCTCCAGTTCTTAACACACCACCTCCCATGAGTGTGCAGTCCCTTCCTTATTAATTCAACTCCAAACGCACTAGATTGATCTGAAATACCATTTATATGTAGTCTTTTAAAAGGTTATTTGAACTTATGTCAGAGGTTAAAAATTAAACTGAGATACTAAAGTTCTCTAGTGGCTTCAGTTTCTGTAAAAACTTTGTTTTTCAAAGTGGTGTGCACCCAATAACCAGTAAAACGTTCCTGGTAAGACATCTCCTAATACAGTGGAACCTCGGTTTGCGAGTAATTTGGTTTATGAGTGTTTTGCAAGACGAGCAAAAATTTTTAATAGATTTTGACTTGATAAACGAGCGAGGTCTTGCAGTACGAGTAGTATGTATACGCTTTGTCTGCCGAGCGTCATGTGATCACAACTGAGCTGATGGTTCTTCTCTCTCTCTTGCTGCGGGATTGTGGGCAATCGTCTCCTATTCTCCATCGTGCCTCACTCATATAGTCAACATCCGTACGAGCATATACTGTTTACTGCAGCATTAGCATTGTGACTGTGTGTGCGCACACGTGTGTGTGTATGTGTGTGCACGCGCGCGCTCGTGTGTGTGTGTGTGTGTGTGTGCACGCGCATGCTGTGACGTGCAAGTCGTGCAAGCATGCGCACCCTAAAACACGAAGTTGAGTCTCAGTACTTTAGCAACACCAGCTTTATTCAGCTTGAAACAGCAACAGCGCGGTTATTTATTGTAGCGGGATCTACCGCTCTCCTATACACAGACACAACAGTTTGGCAGGGCCCTGAGCATTTTTAATGTTCCTTGTTCTTTGTTCCTTGTATCACCCATCGACGGCAGGTGCTTATAGCATGTCCGCGATCTTTTCGGATTCGCTTTCTCGGCGAACTGCTACAGCGCTTGAGAACTGCGATTGCTTTGGGATGCTCTTCCGCGTGTCGTCCCGTTGGGTGCAATCCCACAAGAGTTTAGAAACTCACTCACACCAGCCATGATTCTTTTCAAAGGTAAAGTGCAGGTTAATTTGTTTTATGTATTTTTACTTTATATTTTGTATTAATCATTTTTATATGAATAGTTTTGGGTTGTGGAACAAATCATCTGAGTTTCCATTATTTCTTATGGGGAAATTCACTTTGATATACAAGTGCTTTGGACTACGAGCACGTTTATGTAACGAATTATGCTCGCAAACCGAGGTTCCACTGTATTGCTTAAATATTTATACAATGCTTATGTATACAAAGAAACTGAAGATTTTTATTTGTTACACACAGAAACTATATTGAAAGGTTTACTTAGTCAGCTGTAGCCATTAACTGCACAAAAAATAAACAGATGGCAAAAAACAATGGACATCACAATGCAGTTAGACATTATAATACAGCTGTGGTGGGACAATGTACAAACTATAGAATGCAGTGCTTTTAAACTGTAGGTCATTGCAAACATTTTTGTGATGGGTTGTCACATAATTGTGTAGTAAATTTAGTCAAGGTCATTGAAGCATGAATTATGAGATGAGTTAAATACCATACTCTGTTTAGTGCAGCAGTTATTGCTGTCAAATGAAAACCAAGATATGCTGGAGAATTTGCTGACTCAATTAGAAGAATGAGTTGTCTTAAAAAAAGTTATTATATGGCCATTATTATTTGTCGACCAATGGCTATTCAGTCATCATGATAATAATCCTCTTCTTGGGTCCCAGTATGGCTTCGCTTTTCTTATTCGGGTGCTCTGATTAAAACATTTAAGAACCCTTGCCATAAAATGCATGTGCTAAGTCATTCAGTAGTCAAGCTTATCTGTTAATGAGATTGACAGCTTAAGGGAGGAAACAATGTTTGAATCTGGTGGTCAGTGTTCTGATAATACAAAGTTTCATGCCAAACTACAGAGGATACACCAGATCATAGACAGTGTGATTTATGTCCAAAAATATAGCTTGTGCCCCGAGCCATTCAATGAAGGTTAGTTCAGTCTCAATGATTTTTGGTTCAGCCCTCACAACCCTATGTATAACTTACCTGTCCTGTGATGTATTTCTACCCTGTGTAAAAAAACAACCAAAAAAGAGGACCACAACTTATAAAACTAAAATGATGAGTTACACTTGGGTAGAATTTTTTGTGATGTTGATAGCTTACAATCAGTTGAAAGAAGCCCAATTAAAAAAAAAACAAAACATGAAACATTTATCTAAGAAGTCATTTTTGTCTTCTTCTGTAAGAAGAGGGTATGATTGAATGCAGTGAAGAGAAGAAGGAGAGGAAGAAGAAGAAGAATGGAAAAACAAATGGCCAGTTCTGAAATCGTGATCTTTTTTGTTTCAAGGTGGTAGGTTTGTCCTTCACATCTATGTGTGTTCAATTCTTTTCAATCAGCATCCTCTGCATTTTTATATTGTTGTTTCGCTACATTTAGTGCAAACATAACCAACCAGGTAAAGTATAGATTATTTTTAGTCACAACATATACATAAAAAACCTCACCACAGTACCACATCAAACATTGCCCCATTGCACATATAATGATGTTCAACCTCAATAATGTTACAAAGCATCACTACTGTAACCCTCAACATAGAAGCAATATATTCACTGTCATATTCCAATGCATTAACTGTCATAAAAATTATTTCATGGTGTTAGCATTTTCCTTAACATATCGTTGGCCTTCTTTGTTTCTCCAACATATATTGTATTCTTTTTATGTCCTTCAGTGCAAACATAACCAATCAGGTAAAGTATGTGTTACTTTTTGCCAGTGGTGGAAAGAGTACTGAAAATTTGTACTTAAGTACAGATACTGTTACATTGCTGAAATAATACTCAATTACAAGTAAAAGTACTAGTGTTAAAAAAGTACTTAAGTAAAAGTACAAATTACTCATCTCAAAAACTACTCAGACTACTAGTTACTTTTTGGATGTTGATATTTAATGAATTATCAAAAACCATTGAATCAAATCGGAGAACCATGTGGAAAACAGCTACTACAAATATTTCTACATTACTAATGAAGTATATGAATGGATCAAATTTAAGAAATTTGTTTTCTAAACAAACAAAGATTAAACAGGAGTTTTGCCTGTAGTATAAACTTTTACCAGAGTACTGCAAACAAACAGCTGGGCAAGGGCCTTAAAGCCTTGGACATAAGAAACATGTCTTGGACAGTTCACTTTCTGAACCTTTTGTTAAGTTTCAGCAAAAGCTGATTTTCAAAATTCATAGAGTCTATCCGGCTTTATTTGGATGTGAATAGTAGACCAGCACAGCTAAAAAGCAGTTTGCATGCAGCTGATGCAGGCAGAGCTGTGTTTAGCTTAAGAGACGGCTTCTTGATGGCTGGGAAGGAGTGAAGCAGCTCCATGCTGTCCGAGGCACATGCAAGGTAACCATCAAGCTCAATGGGACTTTGCATCATTCTGGAGAGTGGTCTGGAGAAGAAATCATCATCATCAGATGACTCTCTCTGCTGATGCTCACTCTCATGCTCCGTGGTTTCAAGATGTTGTTTCAGGTATGTCAAGGCTGTAATTGGAACACAATTACTTTAATTTATGTGACTATTTTTAAATACCCACAACAAATGATACTTTAATATTTTGAGGAACTATCATGACTGAGATATAACATATATACACTTATACCAGTATGCAGTCATAGCAACAATGCAAATACATAAATTTGAACTTACCAGCCTCTATAACATCTGCTCTGTCAGTCCAGGAGGTCTTGAACTTGGGTAAAAAGACTGCAGCAGCAGCCAAGTCTGGATCCGCCATCATCTGTCCAAAACGCTCCTGCAGGCCATTTTGCAGGGCTTTGATGAGTGGCATGCAGGTCTTGCTTGATGTCTCCAGCCTGTTCAGTTTTGATAGAAGTTGGTGGATTACTGGCAGCAGCCATCCCATGTAGGTGCTGGACTCTGACTGGAGAATGTTTGAAGCTTTTACCAGCGGCTTCATGGTGATGCAATACTCCCGGAGGAATGCAACTTCTGCATGACTCAACCTGGAAGATAAAACGTGTATAACATAAACAACTAAGCCAATTATGACTTTAATAGGAAGAGACTGCATAAATGGTACTTAATATTACTCACATTTTCACCTTGAATTCGTCACATACACTTCTCATGGCATCTTCCCCCTTCTCGTCAATGATGCGTATTATTCTTTCAATGGCAAGATAGGTTGAATTCCACCGTGTTGCACTGGGACGAATGATCTGTAGCCCACACTTGTCCTCTACTACTTCACTAGCCAAATGAGATCGCCCAGTTTTGTTCCAAATGCCCTGGCATTTTGCAAAGGTTGCACAGAAAAGCCTTTTGTAGGCGTCAGCCATGCACTCTGCAAGAGCTGTATCTGCTGTTGCCACAAGATTTAACAGGTGACATGCACATCGTTGATGTGGAGGTAGTTGATATTCCATACCAGAGTCTTCATCAAGGATTACACTCCATCCATCCATCCATTTTCCAACCCGCTGAATCCGAACACAGGGTCACGGGGGTCTGCTGGAGCCAATCCCAGCCAACACAGGGCACAAGGCAGGAAACAATCCTGGGCAGGGTGCCAACCCACCGCAGAGGATTACACTCGTATCATGATATTCAATATGGTCACTCACATCAAGAGCATCCAAGTCTGCTTCATCCTCATCTACCTCTGCATCATTCTGTGCCCCAAACACATGGAAAGCTTTGATAAAGTTGGATCCACTATCAGTTGTCGTCCTTACAACTTTGTCTCTAATCTTGTATTGGCAATGGACATCATCAAGAGCACTAGCAATCATGTCAAATGTGTGAGACTCTTTCAATCATTTGCACGCTAGTGCTGCAGATCTTCTTTCCAAGGACTCTTCCTCTATCCAATGGCAAGTGACGCCAAGGTAGCTTTTCTGATGAGCTGACCAACAATCAGTGGTGGTTGCAACAAATTTGGCTTTACCCAATTCTGCAATTATAGTTGTCTTCATGTCCTCAGCAGCGTCACAGATTCTGGTACGAATGGTGGACCTGGAGATGACTTTGGCATGAGGTTGCAATGTGGTAATTAATTCTTTGAAAGCTGGCTGTTCAACTACTGCAAATGGCTATAGACCTTCACATATGAAATTGATGATAAGCTTGTCAACAGCTGCTTGAGGGACACGTTTGCTTACAGGTGCCAACATCACATCTGGTAACTTGGCTTGCTTACTTGCTGAGAGCTTATTTGGTGTGGCTGTGGTCTTCCGTTGACGACTAGCTGATGTCGCAATGATGTCATGGTACTGATCAATCTTTGATGGATGTTTCCTCTGGAAAGATCACAGAGGAATTATACAAAGGAAAATATAAATTATATCAGGCAAACTATATATCAGTCACTGCGGTGGGTTGGCACCCTGCCCGGGATTGTTTCCTGCCTTGTGCCCTGTGTTGGCTGGGATTGGCTCCAGCAGACCCCCGTGACCCTGTGTTCGGATTCAGCGGGTTGGAAAATGGATGGATGGATGGATATATCAGTCAGACTCTAAACATCACTTCCTCATATCACTACTTTCAACACTAAAGAAAAAACATTTAAAAAAAATCATTCACCTAGAGTAATTATTTAAGCTAAACTTTGATTGTTTAGAATGAAGTGTGGTAAATTTGTTTAATCATTAGAAACCAACCATACATCCATTTTTATATTTTGGGGGGTTAAATTTCTCCAGTCAAACCCATTTATGCAATTCCAGTACAGTTAAATACTGTGTATTTGGCCCCAGTGTGCAGGAATATTAAAAATGAGGCAAATTTTACATAAATGCTGCATGCAAAAAAATTTTTTTTTTTCTTTGCCCCAAATTGCGTGGGATTAGTATTTTGTGGGCATGTCTTTAAAGCTGATACTTGGGTAGCACCACAAGCAATTTCATTCTGATATCTTAATTCCCGAGATTATAAGGGCATCACTAAAAATTAGCTCTAAATATCATGGGTGCATAGCTGGCACCTTTATTCTTATGGTTTTAGGCGATACAAGTATCTTTTCTTTAGCTTTAAAACTGAGCCTGCTACAGCTTCTATATGTGGCTGACTGTGTTGTCGCCGCAGCGGATCTTTGAGGGTTAAGTGACTGAAAATACTGAGATAACCTTAAGATAATGAGAGTGGTGTCTTGTTTTCACAAATTGTGAAAAATGAAATGATGGCGAGACTCTTTTAAAGTATGCAGGGGAACTTTATTTATTACAGCTCTGACATTCACGGCATCCGTGCTCTAAATTAACTTCAATAATAGTAAACTTTGAGGTCCCTTTTTCTGGTGCCTTCCTGATGACATAGATGTCTAAACCATGCCTGATAATAATACATTTCAATGACATATAAATATTACAGTGGTTCCCCTAATATTTTGTGATAGTATTTTTTAATGTAAAATATGCACGCGTGCGAGCGCGTACATAGGTTAGCTAGCTCAGTTATACTTGAATCGCAGGCTAACGGATGACATTTGTTGGCTTCAAGTAGACAAGCTAGTTACCTTAGACATATTAAAAAATGAAAATAGTATAACAAAAAAATTGCTGTAAGTTTTCTTACCATAATGTGTTTTTTGAGATTAGAGGCTGAAGTCTTGTATGCCGAAATCATCGCTGATGGCAAACAAAGTTTGCACTGTATTAGCACGCTGTCTCCTTTCCTCCCTCTGTACGTGAACAGCTCCTCCAGGTGCGGCCAGGGGCGCTCATCCTCCAGTATTTCTTGATCTTTGTCACTGCTTTGAATGTTGCTGTCCTCCATGAAGTTTGTTTCTCCAAACCTTCAATCCTTAAATTACTCCGAGCTCCTTCACTGTGCGATTATGATCAGCGGGGGCGGGTGCTTTTTTCAAGTCCAAATATCAGGGGCCATTGGTCCGTTTGCCATCGGATACTTTTATTGGCTACCGAAATGCCTGTCAAAAGTTTGAATATTAATTCAAATTTTTGGCGTACTCAGGAACGAATTGTCATTTTAATTGTAGCAAAGTAGATTCTTTACTTTAATTCGTACTTAAATACAAGTAAAATTACAGATTTTAAAATATACTCATAAAAGTACAAGTTCCCGATAAAAGTACTTAATTACAGTAACGTGAGTAGTTGTAATTCGTTACTTCCACCCCTGCTTTTTGCCTTGGTCATGCTTTATACAGAGTTTATTTCACAACAGAAACACATCAAGCATTTCCTCAGTACATACATAATTATGTTCACCTTTCTAAATCTCAGTGATACTCCAAAACATTACTTTTGTAACTCTGATGCTAGCAACCAAACAATGCATTAACTGCCACAAAAATGAAAATGCTCAAAGACCATGGCAACACCCCAAATATTGCACTGACTGCTAGTACGTTCACTAAAAATGGCACTGTTCTATTCATTGACTGCAGAACACACTCAAATTCCATGAGTCAGGATACGCTAAATAGTATTTTGGTGAAAGTATTGGGCAGTGTTCACTTGCTTACCATCTACTTCTTTAGCCACCTCAGGAAGTGAAGGCAATGGTGGGCTTTAGTGAAGATAGCAATTGTTCTCTGATCAATTCAAACTTCCAGTTAACTGCTGGCCAAGGAACATCATGTTACTAACAGTTTCAACTGGAGCCCAGTGAAAACATGTGCAATGTTTCCTGAAGTACACAATAAACCTTTGTTTTGCTGATGTTAAGCATTAGTGTGTTGTTGTGGTACCAGTCCACTAGCTCTGCTACCTGGCTGCTGTAGGTGGTTTCATCATTGTTGTTCGAAAGTGGTTGTTGTTGAATATAGCCAGACAATCAGGTTTAGAATATTTAATACAGTCTCATAAAAGTGTAATGTATGTGAGTCTATAATTTTGAAATGATCATAGCTAGTAGAACTACAGCTGGTTAACTAACTTTTATTCTTAGCTGAATGTAGCAATCAGTTTTTAGGAGAAAAGTCACAGCATGTGCTAACAGACTCTGATCTCATTTAATAGTATCAAAGGCAAGGATGCCCTCTGCCAAAAACTGAGACCTTAAATGAGCCCACATTTTGCTCCATGACTTTTCTAGTAATTTTCAGTCGCTTATAATCAAAAGAATTTCACAATGGACAATTGCATCATACACCCTTGTGACAGATTTGATTTTCTCATAGTGAGTAAGAATTCATAGTGGTGGGCTCGTGTATAAAAGAGTTGATAGCGAAAGAGCACTTACAAGAAAGTGTAAACCATATAATATCCACAAACAGTAAGTAACGAGAGTGGATACAAGAAAAGAACGAGAGTGAGGGTTTTAAACTATGCAAAAGGAGAAGCACCTCATCAAACTTTGTAGTCTGCACTTATGGAGGAGAAGGTTGGGAGAATGTGCTGATTACAGCACATTACTGCACACACCACACGACGGACCACCCGAATTGGGACCCAACTGCACACATTGTATGTATTGAAGTTTATTCCTGCCACTTAAAAAAAATCATTATTTAACCATAATTATTGCACTATGTTTAACAATTATTGCAATATTTTTGCAAAATAATAACATCCTTTTGTGAAATAATATAATACTTTTTTTTTGAGTGGCTTTCATACATATTTGTGTTTTTTACAAATAAGTAAAAAAAAGATGGACAAAAATTACAGCTGAACTCAACACACCCATTAAGTGCTTGTTCAATCACTAGGCTAAATGCAGATGTGTATATTGATCGAATGCCAAAATGAGGTGACATCTTGATTCTTATGTCAGCATTACTGATAGATAGATAGATAGATAGATAGATAGATAGATAGATAGATAGATAGATAGATAGATAGATAGATAGATAGTAATTTCTTTTAGATTTTTACAGTAGCTTGAGAAATATATATTATAATAAACAAGAGATTTGTAACTTTGGCTAAAATGTGAGAGGCACTATAATTGTGTAAATTCACTCTCTGTGATCCTAGTCATATAGTCTGGTACTGTTATAGGTAACAAGATTTAGCAGCTGCAATTACTAAATGTGAAATCTTGTCTGGTTAGACATCTCTTTGACTTGTGTAGTGTAATGTTGGTTTTAAGGAAGAGTATAAAACTGTATCATTGATAGGCCAGTTAAGGTTGGATCACAGCAGCATTGCAGAAGATAACAGTGATGCCTACTGTGTAGAACATCAGGTTCTTTTCATGCACAACCTCTACAATGACCAGAAAGCAGCAGTTTGAACAAAACAATTGTAAACAGAATGGTTCAAAATCAGTACGAGCTTAAGACAAGGCTCCCTACCGTCACTGTACCTGTTCAATTTATATGAAGAAAAGATTGTCAGAGAAGCAGGTCTTTATGAACATTAATGTAGAAATCATCAACATTCGCTATGCTGATGATACTAACGTACTCGCTGAAATCGAGTTGCATCTTAACATGAAGAAGATGAAGCTCTTTACAACTAGCTATGGAAAACTTAATATATAGAAATAATATACAGCTTTACTGAACGCAGATCATTAATTAGTAACAAAGTGATAATCAGTCAAGACATCCAACAACAAATTGTAATTCTCAAGGGGAGGGATGTGAGTCTTCCCATAAAACTCTGACTCATTCAAGCTGTTGTACTCTCAGTCACATTATATGGATGCGAGAGATGGACAGTGATGAAGATGGCCAGGAAGAAAATTAAGGCCTTTGAAATGTGGTGCTGGTAAAAAATACTATGCATACCTGTTACAGCCCAGAAAACAAATGAATAGGTATTGAAGCAGATCAAACCAAACACATAGTTGAAAGTTCAAATGACAAGACTTTGACTCTCTTACTTTGGACACATCATGCAGAGAGAACAGATGCTGCAAAAGGACACTATGCTGAGAAAAGTGGAAGGTCAAGGCAAATGAGGTCTGCAATGTAGTGGTTGGGCACAGTCACTACAGTCATGGATGCTCAACTATCAAGTCTTAGCCGACTGACAGAGGACTGGACACTTTTCAAGACAACTATCCATAGAGTAGCCATGAGACGACATTAGCTCACATGCACCTAACTAAATGCACATGCTAAAGAAGTTTTGCCTTAGTTTAGCTGTTTAGGTCACTTTTATACATTAGAGTAGGCTTATGAACTCAAGAACAGTGATTCAATCCCAGGGGCGGAACACTGAAATGAACGTTAAGGTGAACTCAGTCTGTCTTACAGCATATGACAATCAGTGTGGCCTAGAACTGAAGAGTGGAAAAAAAACAACAAAGTTATCACTTCAGTCTCCACCACTGTCTCATTCTGTGACTCTGAGTCACTTAGCCTGCCATTTATTTAACAAAATAAAAAAAGTTATGTCTTAATACTTAAAATTGTGCCTTGACAAGACCCTTGGGATGATACTCATGAAAGTAAGGCATTATATAAAAATATTAATGTTCTGGGCAATGAATAGACCACCTGCACCTGACAACACCATGCAAAACACAAAACATAAAAAGTGTTATAAAAAATATCTGAACACAGTTTATAGAATTATACATTGTCACAGAGTCCTTGAGAGGTCATTAAAACCAGAAGTCTCACATATACACGTGTGAATGGGCTCAGGTGGGGATGTTTTTTAAGCAGGTGGAGTTTACACTTTGTCATCAATCTACAGAGAAAGAAAAAAGCTGATGTTGCTGTTGTGTTACGAGCTCTAAATAATCTTCATCAACACTGGAGCTAATATTTCATATCCAGAGATAATTTTTCCAGAGGGGCAATTTTACAGAAAGGGATTTTGCTGGTGCATGATTACATAGCGATGACCTGAACGGAGTCCTCTGCTATTAAAAAATAATCTAATTTGTATTATTTGACATTTTGCTCACTAGAACAGAAGGTCACAATCCCCAGTACTATTCACACATAAGCAAAAACATCTGTGATAATATGTCTCTGATGATAAGCTTTTGCAATGCTTCAGCCAAACAAGTCTCATTAAAATGTCTTTACAATTTTAAGTAGGTTGTCTTAGGATTTTCTTTTGAAACACAGCTCCTTTTGATTTCACAGTTTTATTATTTTATTTGCAATACAATGGAAACGGAGACTTATACCAGAGAACTGGAATACTAAATAAATAGACCTCACTGTTTCTAGTGTATTAAATGCAATGTTTGAGTTCATATATTTAAAAATTATCACGTGTTTGATTGAAATAAGTATGTGGCTTAGTGGCTCAGACTTTATATATAAAAAGTCTGAATTAGCATAAGCCGCCCTAATTCGGTGTGTTCATAAAAAATGTAATGATTTACATTTTCATGAGGTTCAAGTACATTATAAACAAGAACAGTTGAATCAAATATTTGAAATATTAAAATGTGTGCTTCAATTATGTTTAAAGTCTAAAAATAATTGAGTGTAATAGAAATGTGTAGAAATAAAAAATGATATTTGTAATGATTGACCTTGAGTTAATCTAAAATGATACCCTACATCCTTATGTTTGTAATGTGTTATTTTGAATCCTTTGAGAGTGGCTCTTAGAGGGTTAGGACCAGTGGTAAAGAATTAAATGTCAAAAATATTGTTATGTTCGCAATCAGCATTCTCAAAATAGCAGTAAGCGACATTCCACATGCCTATATTACGAACCCCATTTTTTTGAAGTTTTGTGAAAAGGAGTAAATTTGACCACTCATATAACATTAGGAGGTGAACTCTTGGAGTTGGTTCATGTGACATGCACAACTTCAACACCTTCTGATCATTTTTATGAAAACATTTATTGGATGACTCTTTTTCATAAAGATGTAAGTTCCTGCACAAAATATGGTCCACAAATAACCTTAAAAGTGAGGGTTTTATAGATCCAAAGGCAAAAAATAGGCAGGAACCTCAAAAAGCTTGATCTCTTGCACAAGTAGATATCAAGATGGGTCGAATATTATACAATATGAGGGTATTTTCTCATGCCAATGAGTTAGGTGGCGCCAGACAAACAAAAACTGAAGTAATTTCAAAGCATTTTTAAGTAATTCTTATAAACACAATAACTGTACTGTATATTTGGGGGTGATAAAGTTACTGTACCTTATATAGTTCAATACAAAATGTGTATTTGATTGATTGGTTGATTAAAAGAAGAAGTAAGAGAAAATCCATTTCTAAATGGTGTATTTACTCGTGGAGGCATTAACGTACTGTAAAAAGGAAAGAGGGTTAAAGACACAACGTTTTAGCTACATAGCCTGCTTTTGACCTAACAGTTTCAGAAGGTTGATAAATGGACAAAAACAAGTACGCATTTATTAAAACATTATTTCATGAACTATTGTAGTCTATAATTACGTGCTTTATAGTATGTTGACAACGATGTGCTGTTCACGAAGATCATTGCTTAATATGCCTCATGGAAGATCCTTCCAGACAGATTTTAACGCACTTCATAATTAAAATTCTCCATCTCTTTTTCATTTGAGGTCAAACTTATTGATTTAAAAGTGTCCATTCTCTGACATAATGAAGTCTGAAGATGGCAATTTCCAAGAGATAATCTTGTTTTTGTATATATTTTGAGAAGGTATCTAGCACTAAACAATTTTTTCACATTTGTTGCTTTACATTTTTAATTTAAAGCGAGTTTACAAATTGGAGTAATTAATTAATTCTTGAGTTTTCAATACTGTTCTATGTATTATTTAAGATCAAATGGAAAATATGAAAAAGTTTCAATAATTTAAACAAAATAGAAAATAGATGTCATTGAATTAAACAAGCTTAGATCTTCTCAGCAAGTTGCATAATCTATAGATGTATTCATCTGTGAATCCACCTGTGCAATCTTTGAAATGAAGGCTAAGAGCATTCTAAGAAAGTCAGAGTTCTGATAAGTCTGAGGAAAGGTACAAAACCATTTCAAAAAGCATGGAAAATCCCTCAGAGCTCACTGCAGCCTGCTGAACAGCAGCAAATGGAAAATATGTCACTACTGTCGAATTGCTCACACCTATAACGGGTGACTTCATAAAAGCTAGTAGTGATTGAAATGGGTTATAGAGGTCAGAAACTATAGTTTAATGTAATACTAAGAGCTCAACAATCTCCAGGACATTCCCCAAAATGGGCTTTTACACCCACAAAAGTGTTTGCAAAAGATGCCTGGAAGATTCTGTCAGCATGTAATTGAAAATACTCTGGTCTAATGAAACTAAAGTAGTTTTAACTTTATATCCCTTTTTGAGTGCTGAAGTTTCAGAAGAGGCTCCTTGGATTATGCTTTTGCAAGAATTTTGACATGTAAGGCATTATAGTTATTAGACTACATCTTTATGGTCATCATGTACTGTAATGTCTGTAATGTTCAGCAATTTTCAATTATAACAAATGTAGTAACATTAAACAGGTGGATTCCATCAATGTGCCAAACACATTTGTAACAGAGGTAGCAATGAGCAAATATAACCTTTGTCAGATATACTAATTTTCTAGTAGTTCTATAAACTATAAAATAAAAACATGATGTAAAAATACATTTACATCAGCATACCATAAACTGCTGAATGTGGCACACTACATTGTTGGAAAAAAAGTGAATTCTGGGTTAAAGGTGTGGACTTTCCAAAGATCAACGTTCATATAGTAGCCACTATTGATGAGACAGAAGTGAAATACCCCTGCACTTCCAAGAACAAACTTTGTGAAATTTTTGGAAGGCTAGATGTGCCTTTGCCAGTTTATTTTCATTATGGCAAATTTTCATTAGAGGAGGAGACCTCTGAGACCTGCTTGGCACACACTAAAGGCACTCCTCACTAACCAATCTCTCTCTCTCATTCCTCCTAGGGCACGAAGCGTAAGCAGAAGCAGACAATGGCCGACAGTGAGATGAATCGCGTTGCCGTCGTCATAGAAGAACTCCAGGCACTCAACGAACAGATTCAGAAACTCCTGTCCAGATGAAGATACCTTAGGGATCTGAAGGCTCGGCTACTGGATAAACCGTCCTTGCCATCTGTAATCGGAGTAACATCAACCCCGTGTTGTGCCTCTCAAGTAAACTTCACCCCCGCGCCTCATAGAGGCAATGACAACTCTGACGAAGACCTCGGCGGATTTCAGCTATGCAGGCGGGGGTTCAAGGCTAGAACACCTGCATCGGCACAGGCGAGCATTTTGACTCAGAACTGGTTGGATCCTCTCTGCGTCCCGAGTTTGCCTTCAGCTCCTGGTGATGTAATAGTAGTAGGTGATTCTATAGTTAGAAACCTCAATATCACATGCCCTAATCGAATTCATTGGATTCATCAACAACTGGGACCTCTTTTGGGAAAGACTGCGTTTCTTCAAGAGAGATGGCCTGCATCCGAACAGTTTCAGCGCCCAGGTCCTCTCCAAAAACATATCTAAGGTAATTCGTTTATCTTGACTATCTATCTCTACTCTAAACCCCTTCCGAAATGCTATTGCTGTGCTAGGACATGATAATTGTTTAATAAAATCTTCCGTAAAAGTGCACAGCATTAATACTCTAATAACCAATCTCAATGCACGTAGGCAATACGGCATAAACACCAATAATTTAATTAAAATTACTACTTTAGATGAACAATGTATTAAAACTATAAAAACAGACTATAGATTAAACAAAAAATACACAGAGAGCGGCGCTAATAAAAATAACTTAGTTCCTGTACCAAATATCAATAACGCACATAGTATTCATCTCTGCCCTTCCGAAACATTAACTATGGCACTATTAAATGTTAGAGCTTTAGCTAACAAGACGTTTTTTATCAACAATCTTATTAGTGATAGAAAAATTGATTTCATTGCACTAAATGAAACGTGGCTTAGCTCAGATGGTGCGGCTGTTTTAATCGAATCTGCGGACCGCCAAGGAAAGAAGGGTGGCAGCTTAGCAAACATTTACTCGAGCCGGTTAAAATGTAAAGATGTCAGTTTTGGTAAATTAAAATCCTTTGAGTATCTCGCCGTTGTTATTCATGGAGATTCTCATGTTCTAGTATTATCCATGTATAGACCTCCTAAATTCAACGCATCTTTCTTTGAGGAATTCTCTGACTTAATGTCAATTTTAATTACGAACTATGACATGTTCTTAATAGTTGGCGACTTTAATTTTCATTTAGATAATCAGTGTGACCAAAAAGTAAAAAAATTCATGAACATCTTGGACTTTTTTGATTTGAGACAGCTCGTTAATCAGCCTACACATAAAGCAGGTCATACGTTAGACTTAGTGATTACTAAAGGACTAAAAGTTGATATAAAGCAGATCATTGATATTGGTCTATCAGACCATTTTCTTCTACTTTTTAATTTAGAAATAATGTTAGAAAACACTCATGAGAAACATTTTGTTAAAAAACGTTTCTTTGACTCATCAGCAGCTTTAAAACTTACAAACATTCTAAACAATCAGTCCGTTTATAGTGCCAACTATAATAGCGAGGAGAATGTAAATAATAAGGTGGAAAGATTTAATACTAAAGTGAGAGCTGCTGTTGACATAGTTGCACCTGTAAAGACAGTTAAAAAATCTTCTAGCATTGTTATTCCATGGAAGACCCAAAGAGTGTCTGATTTAAAGAGAACATGCCGTAGAGCTGAGGGTAAATGGAAGAAGACTAAACTAACTATCCACTATGAATTGTCCTCACAGGTGGCGCAGTGGTAGTGCTGCTGCTTTGCAGTAAGGAGACTGTGGAAGATTGTGGGTTCGCTTCCCGGTTCCTCCCTGTGTGGATAGCGCTTTGAGTACTGAGAAAAGTGCTATATAAATGTAATGAATTATTATTATATTAAAAGTTAAAATAACAGAATACAATAACACAGTCCGTCTTGAGAGGTGGGTTATGAGAAGGCTGACATCAGTGCTGCAATGGTATTTAAAACAGCAGTGTAGTATTGCTAACCATCCAAATATGTAGATTAAAAAACAAAACTTTCACAGTGGTTCAGAGTGATTTATAAACATTTTTAGGGAAAAGATTTTCACTTGTTTTCAGGCTGTTATTTTTTGATTTTTTGGGTTTTTTTGGCTTAATGTTTATTGAATTGTCTGCTTTAACTCTCCTTTTCAACTTAGTGTTCATTTCTCCCATTTTTCCCCTTGCTTATCTGTCTAATTTTCTTACTGGCAAAACAACTAACAGCAAATTTTTTAGTCCAGGTTTTGGTAAAACTAGTGTAAAACTCTACGTAATAATCCACTGAACCAATTACACAATGCAGTAAGTATAAGAGTGGGCCTTTTTGAACTTAGGAAATTGTGCGCTAATACTCAAGTACTAAAACTCATGCTTCAGTCAGCTCCTGCTTATGCAGCTGAGAACATCAGTCAATGGTTTTACATGAAATTTTGGAGCTGCCGTTAAAGGAATCCAAATTTAGCCAACTCTCCAATTATTTTTAGAAAATACCAATGATGCATTGTAATTTGGACATGAACAACTTCCACAAATTACACACACTCCTAGAACAAGTTGCCCTACTATTGCGAAAACCTGGGCCACTTAGCTTATATGTGTGTAGTCTGATAAGGCTGCACAGCTTGGTCAATGACTAAATCATCAAATCAGAGCCTTCACTGCACTGTGGGAATCAGGAAGCCACGTTTACAATAGAAGCAATCTGCAGGACATTTCATTCTCACATGTTGTGCAATTACTAAAGGGCACTCTCTGGCAGTGTGTTTACTTTATCTAAAATAATAAAAACAGTATGTGTTAAGACTGATATAAAACACAAAGACATTTGCTTCCTAGCACGCAAGCTTACACCCTGAGATTTTTGCCCTTTCTGAGTTGAAAGTTTCAATTTTTCTTATTTCAAAAGCTGCTTTCCTTTAGAATAGAAAATTCCATCAAGCAGACACTATCACTACCTTTATAGCACTCATAATCTTCTCCAAATAAGAATTCCGAGTTCCCCGAGAAAGGCTTAATGTCAGAATTTCTCTTATGTTTAGAGCATGGTACATATCTTGCTAAGAGGCGCCTAGCCAAGTTAATCCTATTCTATCTATAAATGATAGATGTTCAGATATTTTGCAGGAGGAAATTTACTTCATTTTCATTCCTAATATATTGTAATGTTTTGATTACAGAAACTGGTGGACATTGAGACTGGAAGAAAGTTCACTAGGAGGAGATTACTGTACCTGTTCTAGAATATGTACAAAACAGGAGGCACACTTCTGGTGTCGTGTCTATGTGACAGTGTTAAAGTGGCAGATCCAACACACGAGGAAACCCCATATTGATTGTGTGTGCTGAAAGGCAGAATCCATGAGACTTGATGTCTTCTCAAAAGACATTCAAAGATGATAGATTTGTTATTGCTAAAAAATAGGAAGACTTGCTCTAAAAGTCAAGGGGATGAAGGGGGCTGCAGCAGGTGCACATGATTTAATCATTTATTTATTTTCTTTTAAAATAAATGAAGTGGGTTCAATTTACACCAACAGTAAACCTGCCATATATGTCATAAAGGAAGGTATTCCCACAGTACATAACAAGATTAGTCATGTCTTTAAGGTAACAATAATAAGTTGATAAGTATTTTGTATGTCTTTATTTGTAATTTAGACAAAGCAATGTAATATTAGTGTTTCATTAGTTAGAAGCATCCATGTTTACCTCCCCACCCCACCCCCTCTTCCTTAGGACTAAGCCAGGATAGTGAATTTTACAACAGGGTCGGAGGAAGTGCCTAAAACCAGTTTTGCCAGTGATTCTCTGCAGGACTCTTTCTACCAACCCCTTCATGGATGCCAACTGTCTAGCTGGCAAGCTTCGCCTTACCAAATGGTATTGGTGGCAGGTGTGAAACCATTGTGTCGCGCCAGATTTCTATTGGTCTACAGTTGCCTGTTTGGTTTTAAATCAGAAGCTGTAAAGTACCATGACACCCTATTGGCTGTAGGGTTTTGACAGAAAATATAAATTTGCTTGCTTTTCCCTCTCTTTCTTACACCATTATCATGAAGGAGCATCTCAAACACCATGAACTGAAAAAGACCACACTGAGAAGCACAACTCAGCAGCCATGTGGCCTGTTCTGAAGAAAAAATGATGCCAAAAATGATGCCTTAACTAGAGACATTTTAAGTAACAAACAAGTCTGTGTGCCACCTGAAACTACACATCTGCATTTATCAGGTTGTATGGTTGCCAATATTCACTTGTACTTTGCTTATTTTTATTATCTATACATATTAATAAAAGGCAAAGCCCTCACTGACTGACTGACTGACTCATCACTAATTCTCGAACTTCCCGTGTAGGTGGAAGGCTGAAATTTGGCAGGCTCATTCCTTACAGCTTACTTACAAAAGTTAGGCAGGTTTCATTTCGAAATTCTATGTGTAATGGTCATAACTGGAACCTGTTTTTTGTCCATATACTCTAATGGAGGAGGAGGAGTCACGTATCGCGTCATCACGCCTCCTACGTAATCACGTGAACTAAAAACAAGGAAGAGATTTACAGCACGAGTCAAACGCGGGAACGAAGGTAAATGACGTTAATTTTTGAGTGTCTTTTAATAATGTGTAAGCATACATATTAACACGTGCAATTAAACGTGTGTATTTACGGGGTGATTTCTCAGGCTTAAAAGCGCACCTTTTATTAAAAAGGTAAATGCAAACTGTTTTCATTCTGAAGGGCACAAACCACGTTAGATTTCAGACGTTAAACGCGCAAAAATGTCGGTACACCAGATAAATAAGCGCAACATATTATCAGTTTTATTGTATGCTTACAATACATATAGAAATGTGTTAATTGTTAACTAATATTATGGGATGGTGTTTTTCGACTCGCGCCTTGATTTAAACGATTGCATTTCTTGGTGGGTTTGCGTAGCTTATTGTCAATATCTTTACACCTCTTTTTAAGACTTAATTTAAAAAGGTTTTCTTTTCTTCTTAATTAAAATTTAAAAGCAATACTTCACCGCTGCGAAGCCCCTCTAGCGCTGACGTCCGAGGTTCGATTACCGTAAGCGAGTGCAGTGAGTGTGTACGCCTGATGAGCCAAGAATAAGGGGGAAAGACGTGTCGCGTACTCTTTGCATTATTTGACAGTAAACTATTTTCAACCATTCTATGATCTGCTTCTCACAACTGAAGGCAGCGTGGCTGATGTTACCTCACTTGCTGGCCAACCATAAGCGTTACCTGGTAGGTAACCAGCCACTCACTTCACTCCCTTACGGGAATCGAACCTCGGACGTCAGTGCTACAGGCGAAGCCCCTAAAATTGCGCCACGGCGTGTGGTTCGTTTATTTGACAACATGTAGATCGGGGTAATTACATTCACGGCATTCGTAGTCTGATTCACAATCTGATTGTATGGGAGGTTACCTACCAGGTAACGCTTATAGTTGGCCAACAAGTCAGCTCGAAGTGATCACTCGAGTGAAGGCAGCTTCACAAAAAAACAGATCCTTAACAAACTGTTATTAGTATATTTTCCCTCAATTTAAAAAGGTTTTCTTTTCTTCTTAATAGAAATTTAAAAGCGGTACTTCGCCGGTGCGAAGCGCGTGGATTTGACCGACTGACACATACAGACATATTCATGAGTGCAGGTACTTCGGAAAGAAAGCACCGTGTAAACCTAAAGTTTAAATTAAGTTCATAGACCTACAAAAGGTTGCCATTCATTTGAGGCAAGATTGCTTTTCTTCTGTACAACTATACGTTGCATTCTCAAGAGTGTGCTTGCACGGCTTCGGATATAGATATATAGATATATATATATATATATATATATGTATGTATGTCTATATATAAATATGTAAGCTTATAAGTACTGCCTTACTTCTCTTTAAGAAAGGAAGATGTAATGATACTTGATTTAAACGATTCCATGTCTTCCTGGATTTGCTTAGCTTATTGTCAATATCTTTACACCTTTTTTTAAGATTTATTGACTGAAACGGGCTTTCACGAAAAGGGTAGGGCTTTGCTACAGGATACACCATCCACAAGTTAAGCAAGTAAAAATAAAATATATATTTCTGTTTTATTTAAACCTTTTAAGTTCGTATGCATAGCCCCATTTGGCTGTTTTATTTTTTTTTTCTTTCTTCAGTAATATTTAATCTCCTTAAAGAAAAAGAACATGTCCATTTTACTTTTTTTGTTTCTCTTTAGTAATATTTTAGTGTAAAAGGATAACCAGTATTTAAACCTTTTATGTTACTTTATAAATTTATTTTACACAATGTTGAAAAATTAATAAGAAAGCTACATATTTTGGCAGCTGCTGCTTTAATTTTCAATGAAATGAAAAAACCTCTCCAAGAGAAAATGTCAATGAAGAAGAAACAGTTTGCACTATCTAAAAATGAGAAACCCTCATTTATAAAAGTTTGCTGCAGATGACTTAACTGAAAATAAATTAATAGTTCCTATGTGTATACAGTAATCCCTCCTCTATCGCGGGGGTTGCGTTCCAGAGCCACCCGCGAAATAAGAAAATCCGCGAAGTAGAAACCATATGTTTATATGGTTATTTTTATATTGTCATGCTTGGGTCACAGATTTGCGCAGAAACACAGGAGGTTGTAGAGAGACAGGAACGTTATTCAAACACTGCAAACAAACATTTGTCTCTTTTTCAAAAGTTTAAACTGTGCTCCATGACAAGACAGAGATGACAGTTCCGTCTCACAATTAAAAGAATGCAAACATATCTTCCTCTTCAAAGGAGTGCGTGTCAGGAGCACAGGCTGTCGGAAACAGAGAGCAAAGCAAACAAATCAATAGTGCTGTTTGGCTTAAGTATGGGAAGCACCGCGGCACAAAGCTGTTGAAGGCGGCAGCTCACACCCCCTCCGTCAGGAGCAGGGAGAGAGAGAGAGAGAGAGAGAGAGAGAGATAAAAACAAAGAGTGAAAAATCAATACGTGCCCTTTGAGCTTTTAAGTATGTGAAGCACCGTGTAGCATGTCGCTTCACTAAGCAGCTGCACACAGAATGTAGCAACGTGAAGATAATCTTTCAGCATTTTTAGACTAGCGTCCGTATCGTCTAGGTGTGCGAACAGCCCCCCTGCTCACACCCCCTATGTCAGGATCAGAGAAAGTCAGCGCAAGAGACACAGAGAAAAGTAAGTTAGGTAGCTTCTCAGCCATCTGCCAATAGCGTCCCTTGTATGAAATCAACTGGGCAAACCAACTGAGGAAGCATGTACCAGAAATTAAAAGATCCACTGTCCTCAGAAATCCGCGAACCAGCAAAAAATCCGTGATATATATTTAAATATGCTTACATATAAAATCCGCGATAGAGTGAAGCCGCGAAAGGCGAAGCGCGATATAGCGAGGGATCACTGTAATACATATTTATCTATTTTACTTATGCCTTTATTCCAGCAACTTGCAACATCTGAGGTACAATTTGTTACATTACTTTTGTTTTTTGCAGCACAGGCAGGTGAAGTGACTTCCTCAGGGTCACACAGTGGTGTCAGTACCAGGATTTGAACTGACAAGCTCCGGGTTTACTGAAATATTACTGAAGAAAGAAAAAAAATGAAAACGGGCAAATAGGGCTATGCATACAGATGTCCATCCATCCATTATCCAACCCGCTATATCCTAAATACAGGAGCCAATAAGTAGATATGTATATATACAGTATATATACCTGTATATATATATATATATATATATATATATATATATATATATATATATGTGAATGTATGTATGTATATATGTATGTCTATATTTATATCTATATATATATATATATATATATATATATATATATATATATATATATATATATATATATATAGATATATATGTAGATATGTAAATTTGTATATGTATATGTGGATGTGTATATGTATATATATGTATATGTAGATATGTGTATATGTAGATATGTATATATATGTATATATGTTTATGTATATATATGGTTACATAACCTCTTTAACACACTACTTCTCCGCTGCGAAGCGCGGGTATTTTGCTATATGTAGATATATATGTGTGTCTGTATGTGTATATATATATATATATTTATATATATATATATATATATGTGTGTGTATGTGTGTATATGTATGTGTATATATATGTTGATATATATATATATATGTGGATGTCTATATGTATATATATATATATATATATATATGTATATATGTAGATATGTGTATATGTAGATATGTATATAAGTATATATGTTTTATGTATATATATGTTTACATGACCTCTTTAACACACTACTTCTCCGCTGCGAAGCGCGGGTATTTTGCTAGTTTATGAATATAATCAATAATACATTATTTAAAGTGTACCTTAACTCCTACTTGACTTTTACTACACCTAATTGCCTGAAGTTATAAATGTAGAAGGGAAGATGGGGATAAGTTATATGGTACAATACATTATAAACAAAGGCAACTCTGTGAGATCTGAGGCATTCCGACAAAGGCTACAATTTAATAATACAAAAGGGGAAAGTACATTAATGTAGAACTCTACCAAGACAAAATAATGCCTATGTGTGTTTTACATGGATAGGTTTATTATCCTGCATTAAACACGAATAGCTGCATTTTCTAAAGTTAATATTAAATCTTATCTGGTATGGCTAGTATTTTTATTTTTCATGTATTTCACATGGAAGGATTTAGCTATAGGTAAAATAGATACCTGATTGATACCTGGGGAGATTTCATTGCTAGAGAAAACAAGAGGACATTAGTTGATGTCTAAAAATGGCTAGGGCCTGATCATGCTTCATCAGCTGTTCCTGGTATATAGGAATTATGATGACAATGTGCATTTAAAGCCTGCTAACAAGCTCTCACCTGAACTGTTTGCTCAGCTTCTCACATGACCTTCAGGTTGTACACATGCTGGGCATCTGTTTAAGGAGATATCATTTAAAGTTATGTCAGCTCTTTACTCAAATTGGATGAGCTCTCCATTTACATCTCACAATAAACAGAAAAAAGTAAGTCAAGTTTATTGTCATGTGTATAAAGATATTCTTACTTGCATGTCACTTGCATAAAATAATATTAACTAAAGACACGCACCACAAAAATGAAACATATATATGTTGAGGCCATTCAGGAAAAAAAGATTAGTTGAAAATACATAAATTGGTTAAGATACATATATTGGTTAAGATGCCTTAGTATGAATATATACATATATTTTGAAATACATTCTTTTGGATATATTGGTCGATTCATATATATATATATATATATATATATATATATATATATATATATATATATATATATACATTGGTTTCAACAGAGCAGTTGGGATTTATGGGCAGGAATGGTGCAGCCACCTAAGTTTAGCATTGCTGTTTATCATCATTATTGCTTCAGCATTGTTGTCATTACTATACATATTTTATACAAGAAGCATATGCCTGTCAGTCGCATTTTTATTCCAAAGCACATTTTTTTTCAGTATTTAAAACACTTGTCTCCTCACCCTGCTCCGTCTTGCCCAAGCGTGTTGTGCCCCCCTCACTCACTCCCTCTTGTCCCTCCCATGGCAGATTCTTCTCAAAAGTCGAGCTATCAGAAGGCAATGATCACAGCCACAGTACGTCCCATATTTTACCTCATGAAATGTTTGTTTATCATTGACCGAAAGCCGCACAGTGCTGTCTGCTATTCCTTATTTCATTAAGGGCAATCTACGTCAGGAAGGCTGAGTCCCATTTGCTTAATGAATGACCCTCTTTAAAAGACTGGAGTTTTGCTGTTTCTTCTGAATATTGATCAGTATCAGAGATCAGAATGATCAGAATATTCCTGCTTCACAAATAACTGATGTTTAACTCTTTTTATAGTAAAACTGACAAAACCACACACACACACGCACTCACACTCAAATTCACACATCATCGGTTGCACACACTACTGATTAAGCATATCTGTCAGGGGCGATCATTTTTTCGCCCCATAAAACGTTAATTTGTCATTGATAGAAAGCAGCATGGTGATTTCTGTTATTCCTGATTGGTAGTGTTTCATTTAAAGGTGAGCTACGGCGGGAAAAAATGAGTTTCATAATCTGAAAGGACAATCTTCTTTTTAGGCATTAACACTCGCACAAGCATGTACTAGCATACAAGTACAAATTACCAAAACTGGTGTATCTGAACTGATTTATATGTATCTGAACTGGTGCATATATATCTAAGCCATTCTATCTGAACATATATATATATATATATATATATATATATATATTGTGGCAAGCAGCTGGGGGTGGCACCCAGCCAGGATGCCCGAAAGGACCGGAGGAGGGATTACGCCTCCTCCAAACCACAAGGGGGCGACTGCCCTGGTGGCTTTGGGGGCCACAGGAACTGAGCTTGGAAGCTCAACCCTATAGGGGCCTGTGGTCACCACCAGGGGGTGCCCCAATGCCTGGAGAGCCCTGGTCCTCAGCACTTCCACCACACCCGGAAGTGCTGGGGGGGAGACTACCAGGGACACCCGGAGTACTTCCGGGTGCGCAGCCAGTACTTCCACCACACTAGGGAGTGCCGGTGAAAGATTATCGGGAGGCACCTGGAGCACATCTGGGTGATTATAAAAGGGGCCGCCTCCCTCCATTCGATGGCTGGAGTCGGGAGTGCAGAGGACGAAGTCTTGGAGGACAGGAGTGAAGGTGGACCTGAGAGGAAGGCATTAGAGAAGGGCCTGGACTTTGGGGGACTACTGGAGTTGTGTGTGACACATTGTAAATAATAGTATTGTAAATAAACGTGTGTTGGGTGTACTAACAATGTCTGCTGGTCTGTGTTCGGGCCGAGCTCCACAATATATATACATATATATATATATATATATATATATATATATATATATATATATATATACTGTATATATACAAACCGGTGTATATATATCTAAACCAAAGAATATATATCTGAGCAGGTGTTATGAAGATATCCGTACTCTGTGGAGTGTAACAATCATTATATGAACCCTGAGGTTGTCGCACAAACCCACATGTGTATTAACACGCACATACACACTGTTTGCTATGTTACAGCAAATGTTATTATGATTGGATGTTCAGTCAATATCAATGTTATGTATTGTTGGATACAGTATATACAAATAGAACACCATGAAACGGAACACTATAAATAGTGGCCTGATTTTGACCAAAACTGGCAATAATACAAACAGGATTTACATAAAGGAATTCTAACATTTTCAAAAGATAAAAGGTAAAATAATAAAATTTTTTGAATTTTAATACATGAGATGACGTCCCATGTGTTTGTCGGAATTTAGTGTTGGCTTAAACTGGCACATCAATACTCTTAATTGATTACAGTAGCTTACCTTTTTCTCAATTACCTGTAAACCCAATAAATACAGTAGTTGTCTTTTTCCTCATCATAGAAAATAAATGAATCTGGTGTGTGAAACCGTATATCTGCTGCTTTTAACTGTCGTCAGCACTGATAGCCTGAACACATTTCTCACCCTTTTTCAGTGATGCCATAAAATTGGACTCTATCTTCTCATTGGCTGATTTTCCAGCTCCTAAAAAATCCTTTTGGATATATATGTTAATTAGTTTCTGTTCGTCTAAAGTGTGACGTGCATTCTTTCTCCAATGTAGAACCCTCGTCATCATCTGAGTTCACCTCTGCTATAGCGCGTCTTTATGTGAAAACAGCAGTGTCAGATTGGGGGAGTGTGAATGTAACTGGGAGAATAAAACTGAATAAAAAAAACAATGCTAACCTTTACAAGTACCATACATTTACACCGGCTGTTACAGACTCAAATCAAATATATGTTTTTATTCTAAAATAGTAAGAATAAGAGCAGTTCACTTCTCAAAACGGAGTTGTGCTGTAAACAGACTTAAGCTCAGAAAACCTTGTGTGGCGTTGGGGGGATTTGATAGCAGGCTGCTTGCTGCTTATCGACGCATTTACAAGACAAAAGACGCTGATGGAGAGGTGCGAAGGGATTTAAGGTGGGATGGATTTACGAGTTTTTTCATAGGCTTTGGTAATTCTAGTGTTAAATCCATCCATCCATCTATTATCCAACCCGCTATATCCTAACTACAGGGTCACGGGGGTCTGCTGGAGCCAATAGTGTTAAATCTGTATGACAAAATAATGCATAATTGAGTAAAACCTGATCAGGTAACTAATTAATAATGCAATCAATTTGAATTCATATTGCACAATTTACAATGAAAACATCAATATGTGGCATTTTATCATAGCAGAAAACAATCCAAAGAAAAAAGCATTTTGTCAATTTAAATTCGATAAAATATAAATTCTATAAAAAAGCAAGATATGCCTATTAAGAAGCCACTGTATAAATAAGGACATTAAAAAACATATAATGTACACTAATATATCATCAGTATACTATACAGTAAATATATATTTAAAAAGCTGAAAAATACATTCTATAAACTTGCATGTGTGGCTTCACCACAGTTAGGTTGTTTAAGATCACATGAAGCATCAAGATTAGTGGTACACTAACATTTGATTGATAAGAGGAAGATTTTAGGGTGGTCCCATGAAACTTCAATCAGTGCAGGTATACTCAGCAGTACTCACAAATACTCTAAGAAAAGATGGAGGTGACATTAAAAAAGGACATTACTTCATGCCAAGGACTACAGGATCTGAGAACTCCCACTCAAGTCAAAGCAAAAGCTTACTGATGCTCAATTTACAAGTAATATAAGATTTTAATAAAGTATCAATTATGAAATCTCTTCTTTGTGAAAGGGATGTGCTAAAAATGCAATTTAATAAACAATAATAAAATATCTTCACTGATACTTCTGAATATGTAAACATTGTAGAAGCAATGGGTAATTTTTCTAATACCCGTTAAATCAAGAAGAAATGTGACTCTGATGTGATGTCAGGCCTGTGACTTTACCGTTTTGCCAAATTATACAATTTTACATCTACCATGCTTGAAGCCAATGGTTTAATTCCAAACATTCACAAAGGAACAGATTTCTAGAATTCTAGTGATTAGTAATTTACCTCAACTGTATGAGATTGTAAAATAAATGTATGACAGTTTTCTTATTTATATTTAAACAAATTCAAACCAAATTTTCATTTTTATATCTTGCAAAAATAAACCTTAAATAAAAACTGTCTCTCAAAACCATTCGCTCCCTCTTAGCTTTCCCTCCCAATTGACATGAACTAAGCACTTTCATGTATGTGCTCTTATCCTTTGGCTGCACTGCACAAGAAAGTGCAAAAGGTCCAAGCGAAAAAATGATAGTGAAATAAGTGAGCTGAAAACTAAAACACAAAAACTGTATAAAGCCTGAAAGAAGAATCCTTATTGTGAATACACAGTTGGAGATTATGTGTTATCAAAACAAAGTTCCATAGCATCTTTGGTAACCAGGTTGTAACGAAACGTTACTAATAGATAATAATGGGTTGATTAAACTCTAGTAGCCTGTGCCAATAAGTTATTGCTGATTCTTATTTTCGTGGCAAATTTTAAAGTTTAAAGCTAGCAGAAATATTAAAAATAGACAATACCCTAGGGTGGTAATCATAACCACTGCCATTAGTGAAAAACCCCTCATTAAAGATAATTAAGTACACCGATGTGCTTTTGTCACTGATTATAAGTAATATAGATAAGGATTGCCATTTACAAAAAAAAATAGAGATATTAGAGGCATCTAGTCAAAAAGAGAATTGTAATCAATTTTAAACAGGAACTGATTCTTTTGCAGGCTAAAGGATTGTTGTAATTATTATAAAAATATCATTATAAAAGTTGACATTTTAATTAGCTGTCATCTTCCTATGTGCCACATAATCAAAGTGTGCTGATTACTTCACGTGATTCTGATGTTTTGTAAATCTCCTTGTAAAATTAACTCCTGTTTTCTAGCCAGAAAAGCATCCTGTCTCAGAAATAATTCACAATACTTTAATGGTTTACCCATGTGCCCATCTGTTCACACATTATCAAACGCCATAATCAGGGGAATGTAGAGTCTATCCCATTAGAAAACCAGAAGATGTATAAAAATAATCTATCACAAGTTGCACATAAATGCCCCCCAGGTTGGAAGTAAACCCAAATGAGAAGTACCATGAAGAATCAATGTCACAGCTGTTGGATGTCACATGCCACCTCTTCACCAATCTTGCCCAGAGCAGATCTATTAGCTGATAGTTTTTAGACAGACAGAACTTTACTTGTCCCCAGGGGGAAATTTGGCTTTTTGCAAAAGCGATTTTGTATATTTTGATACATTTACATTTTCTACATAATCTTCACATTTTCTACATTGTAAACAATAAAACAAATTGCAGACTAAAACATTTTGTCATATAAACAATGCCTGTGTGTGATTATTCATTAAATGAACAGTTCAGTTTCCACCAGGAGGCTCAGCCATTCTACATGTGCTCTAATTCAGCAATTAAAAGTATCATTTTTGAAGTGGTGACTGTCACTGGGGCGGCACGGTGGCACAGTGGGTAGCGCTGCTGCCTCGCAGTTGGGAGATCTGGGGACCTGGGTTCGCTTCCCGGGTCCTCCCTGCGTGGAGTTTGCATGTTCTCCCCGTGTCTGCGTGGTTTTCCTCTGGGTGCTCCGGTTTCCTCCCACAGTCCAAAGACATGCAGGTTAGGTGGATTGGCGATTCTAAATTGGCCCTAGTGTGTGCTTGGTGTGTGGGTGTGTTTGTGTGTGTCCTGCGGTGGGTTGGCACCCTGCCCAGGATTGTTTCCTGCCTTGTGCCCTGTGTTGGCTGGGATTGGCTCCAGCAGATCCCCGTGACCCTGTGTTCGGATTCAGCAGGTTGGAAAATGGATGGATGACTGTCACTGCAGTTGGCTAGGGAAAAGTCAAAGTATTTGTACTTATTCTAATCAGAGTTCCTACCAATGCACTGTTGTTTACTTTCCCTGCCATTTCACTCTCTGACTGCCAGAAGAAAACCTTTACATTCTCTAGGACTGACTTTGTGTTATCTTGCAGATAATCCTTTAAGGTGTGTTGTAAAGAAATTGGCCTTTTAAACACTTTTGAGGGCAGTTATCTGACTTGTTGTCCAAAACTAGAAATGGCTGATTCTTTAGTTTCATGCTGCCTTCTGCTCTCCCAGGTGCAAAATCTGCATGGTAAGTGCAATGCTGCCAGCCTCAGTGCTAAGCCAGTAAGTTCAACATCTCCTTAAATGTGTCTGTTGTGTGTTCTTTAGTTAAAAAATATTAATAAAGTCTGACTCAGTAATAAGGCAGGTGTCTAGGTTAAGTAGCTGACCATGTTAAGGGGAGAAACCTAAAAATAAGAATGTGTTTAAAATGGAGCCAAGTGGTGGCCCATAGCTCCATAAACTGGGTTTAATCACATATATGGTTACTCCATTTATGGATAACAACATTATTTTTTGGGGATCCTCTGGTTTCCTCCCACATCCAAGCAACATCCACAAGGTTCATTGCAGCCCCTAAATTTGTGTAGTGTGTGTGTGAGGGAGTTGTGTGAGAAAGAGAACACTCTGTGATGGACACTGATTTATGCAAAGATGTGTGAGACAGAGAACACTCTTTGATGGACACCGATTTCATTCAAGGTCCATTCTTGCATTGCTGCTGAGGGTGCCAGGATAAACTCTTGTTTCCTGTAATGGATAAATCGGTTTCAGAGATTGAATTTATGGATGAATGTAAGTTTAATTTACAGTAGTATAAATGGATTCAAATTAATCTTACTATCTCAACAGCACATCACTATAAATACAAAAACATAATATTACTATATTACAAAATCAGGTGTCACAATGGGGTCCACAGAAAAGGTTTATGACAGGAAAATATCTTGTAAAGAAAAAGTGAGGTTTGAAGTCCTCACATGTACTTTTGGAGGCTGCCAGACTGTGCTGGTCTCCATCAAAATATTTTGAGCAACATTCTCAGGAAGAAAGAGTTTAGTATTTGGTGGATCATCAGAAGTGTAGGGGAGCCCCAAGAAAAGACTTCTCAGTGGATGTAGCTATGGCAATGCCAGAGATTTATGGGTCTCATTTTGCAGTTGCTGATACCTATGTACAAGTATAAAAGAACCCTAACTGGTACAATGACTCAGGCTACAGTATTACTGTCTAAGCATTATTAATTTTCAAATACCCTATTATATCTGATTTCTTAGTTAAAGAACAACAGAATATTTAGGCTCAGAATAGGTACAAGTGGCCATAGGATGTGTAGGGACTCAGGTATCCTCTAAAAGTGTCAGTGTCTTGTTCAACCATGGAAGAAAAATTTAGGCTCTGAAAAATGACTGATGGACCTTTTTGTGTAAGAAAGCAAAGCAAATGTTTCACTCTCGCTTGACAAAGCACTAATTCTCACCATGATATTTAACAGCCCTGCTTTTACATATCTCAGTAAGAAAGTAATCACAGCAATGTATCTAAACCTAATCTACTCTACTGTACCTAGCTGAGGAATTAGTGTCTTTTTATTCTGTTATGAATATTATTGCAGTACTTAAATATTATTGAAGTACTTCTCTTGTGTTCAAAATATCATGTGAGACAGAACCATTTTAAATTAAGCTATGTTTTGCTAGTAAAGTTTTATTATTCATAAATTAATTTATTAAAAATTTTAATTAATCTACTGGGTTCTTGTAACCTAAATCGTTATCAATGTGACAAATACTTATGGAGTGGTAATCTATTGATTAAGACAGGAGGTAGGTGATTTGGGGACATACTAACTAAATAAAATGCAACTTAATTGTAGTTATTCTGCAAGTATATAACTTTTAGACATCCAGTGGGAATAGCTAATGGTTGCTTAGTTTTTGAGTTTAACACAAGATGCAACAGACCAACACATTATTGTCTATTGATTCCACTCATCCATTTGAAATAAGTCCTGCAATCCACTTTGTTTTTCTGCAAATTTGGTATGGCATCAAATTTATGTTTTATGTTAACATTATAAGAATGAAAAATGTTTCTTTTTTAATGTGCAATCCCAAGTCATTTATTCTGATTGTGTTGACATTGTACAAAATGTTTTGAAAACATTAGAGACTTTTCATCAGCAGTGCATGTAAAATACAGATGTTGCATGACGGCAACTCCCTGTGGCTATTGCACCAAAATGAAACTTCACTTGCTTTGCCTCTTCTTTTATAAAATAGAATTGTTATACTAGTACATTTATTTTTTCTGCATAAGATATCAGAATGTATACTAAGTATGTCGGTACCCAGTGGGGGAGGTTGTGGGGGCCTAGTCTCACGGAGCCAGATGTGATTCCCAAATGAAAATAGATATCTGGGGACAATCTGTTAACACTAGAATTACCAAAGCCTACGAAAAAACTCGTAAATCCGGCCCACCTTAAATCCATTCGCACCTCTCTGTCAGCATCTTTTGTCATGTAAATGTGCCAATCAACACAAGCAGCAAGCAGCCTACTATTCCATCCCCCCACCGACACAAAAAGTTCTTCCAGTTCCAGCCTTCATTATCTGGGAGTAAAGTGCTGGAGTTTTAGAGGGGAAATAATAGATCGTTATTTGGAACACATGCATTTCATGTGTGTTCTGTTTCTACAATAATCTGTGTAAACACATCATTAAAACAGAAACGTTTTTCATATTTTAGTAATAAATGACAAAATGAAGACATAAGGGTGGCGCAGTGGTAGCGCTGCTGCCTCGCAGTAAGGAGACCTGGGTTCGCTTCCTCCCTGTGTGGAGTTTGCATGTTCTCCCTGTGTCTGTGTGAGTTTCCTCCGGGTGCTCCGGTTTCCTCCCACAGTCCAAAGACATGCAGGTTAGGTGGACTGACAATTCTAAATTGGCCCTAGTTTGTGCTTGGTGTGTGGGGGTGTGTGTGTGTGTCGTGCGGTGGGTTGGCGCCCTGCCCGGTATTGGTTTCTGCCTTGTGCCCTGTGTTGGCTGGGATTGGCTTCAGCAGACCCCCGTGACCCTGTGTTTGGATTCAGCGGGTTGCAAAATGGATGCATGTAGACATAAACTACATAATGTGTGAAGCCTGAAATCCAAAGATCAAATAAACACTTTCACAAAAGGTTCAAGGATGATACAACAGTTTCTGTGGCACAGCAGTAAGAATTCCTGACTTGTAATCAAGAGTCCCCCGGTTCGATCCTAACTGCCTCGTATATTTACTGTTTTGAGTAGTGAGCTGTTTTTATTGTTAATATTATACAATAAACACATAAATTTGATTTGCGTCTGTAACAGCCGCTGTAAATCTATAGTACTTGTAAAAATTAGTGGGTTTATTTTCACTTTTATTCTCTCAGTCACGATCACGATACATACTACCGGCCCCCGGTATCTGACCATTAGGGATCTGACGCTGTTAGTTTTTATTTGAAACTGGGAATAACTGTAGATGTGAGTAGTGTTTTGAGGCAATGGAACTGGACATTCTCTGATCTGGATGGATAAAAGCTGACACACAAGTGCTGGTGAATCTGCCTTATTTCTATCTCATTGTCACTTGATTTTTTTTCAGTTTTATTGAGTGTTCCTGCTTACGCTGAATTAGTATGCACCTTATGGTCCATGATGTCAAAGCCACACTGACAAAAAATAGAGATATAGATATACAGTGGAACCTCAGTTTGTGAGCATAATTTGTTCCAGAAACGTGCTCGCAGTCCAAAGCACTCATATATCAAAGTGAATTTCCCCATAAGAAATAATGGAAACTCAGATGATTCGTTCCACAACCCAAAACTATTCATATAAGAATGATTAATACAAAATATAAAGTAAAAATACATAAAACAAATTAACCTGCACTTTACCTGGCTGGTGTGAGAGAGTTTCTAAAATCTTGTGGGATTCCACCCAATGGGACGACACGCGGAAGAGCGTCCCAAAGCAATCACAGTTTCCCAGCGCTGTAGCAGTTCGCCGTAAAAGCGAATCCAAAAAGATTGTGGACATGCTGCCGTCGATGGGTGATACAAGGAACAAGGAACATTATAAATGCACAGGGCACAGTACTACTTGGCCACGGCCCTGCCTGACTGCTGTGTCTGTGTATAGGAGAGTGGCAGATCCCGCTACAATAAATAACCACGTTGTTCCTGTTTCAAGCTGAATAAAGCTGGTGTTGCTAAAGTACTGAGACTCAGCTTCGTGTTTTGGGGTGCAAGACGGGGACTCGCACGTCACAGCACACACATGCACACACACACACAGTCACAATACTGTAGTAAACAGTATACGCTCGTACGAATGTTGACTATATGAGTGAGGCACGCCGACTCAAGACGATTGCCCACAATCCCGCAGCGAGAGAGAGAACAACCATCATCTCAGTTGTGATCATCTGACGCTCAGCAGACAAAGTGTATACATACTACTCGTATTGCAAGACCTCGCTCGTTTATCAAGTCAAAATTTATTAAAAATTTTAGCTCGTCTTGCAAAACACTCGTAAACCAAGTTACTCGCAAACCGAGGTTCCACTGTATATGATATTTGGAATTACTCATTTTATGACCTGTATACTACATTTTGGAAAACATTGTGGCACGGATGCAACATTATTCATATTATCCATATTCATTTGCATACCATCTTGCAGTTACAATACAATACAATACAATACAATTTATTTTTGTTTAGCCCAAAATCACACAAGAAGTGCCACAATGGGCTTAACAGGCCCTGCCTCTTGACAGCCCCCCAGCCTTGACTCTCTAAGAAGACAAGGAAAAACTCCCAAAAAAAAAACCTTGTAGGGAAAAAATGGAAGAAACCTTGGGAAAGGCAGTTCAAAGAGAGACCCCTTTCCAGGTAGGTTGGGTGGGTGTCAAAAGAAGGGGGTCAATACAATACAATACAATACAATACACATAACAGAACAAATCCTCAATACAGTATAAAAATAAAAATTTTAGAAGTACGGAGCAGAATTTAACAGTACATGATATCACATAATAAGACTGCTGTAATCAGTGACAGCGTGTTTTTTTTGTTTTTTTTTTCGATCTTGCTCAGTCTCCACATTTTGGTGCATGGTGGTGTTTCTTTTGTACTCCAGAACAAGATGAGAAGTTTATCATTCTCATCATTGTGTTCATCACCTCAGCAAACTTGTCTGACCGGGTGGAGCACAGGACTGTTTGATGAATTATGCAATGGTAAGAGATGAGCTCAGGATCGTCCTCTTCAATTCTTGCCGCAGCTCCCCTCTCTCTCCCTTTCATGGCAGGGGCTCCACCTGTGGTTATTGAAACCACTTGTTTTGGCTGTATTCCCCTCTATGCTAATATTATCTTTATGGCCAGGTCCTCTCCTCTTGTACTGGTCTGAAGGAATGTAACACCCAACAGGTCTTCACAGAGCTCTTTCTTCTCCTTGTTGAATAATCTTACATACATTAACAGCTGACCATTGTCAGACGCATCAGTTGACTCATCTACGTCTAAGCCTACACATGGTGCCTTGTGAATTGCTTCATCCATCTGTTCTAGCACATCTATTCCACCAACCAAATGTTCTCTTCTTAAATAATAACTAGGTGACAAAAGAAAGGTTTATGCTTATAATTATTTTATATCATAGTATTGAAAATTACTGGCCTATGTCTTCTTTGTTGACAATATTTGGCATTTTTATTATCACTCCTAGAATACTAATAGATGACTTATGCACCACTTCAGTTTACAGTTATTTGTAAAATGAAAAACTATAAAACATAGTGCTTAATGAGCACTATCTGAATAAAGGCGTAAGATCTCCAATTCCCAGCCCTCAGTAACACAGAAGTGATTTCAAAGTTACTAAGTTAGCAAATGTATCAGGGAATGAAACAAAAAAACTTATCCAAGAAGTCAGTGCTGCCAACTAGGATCTCATGGTCTTGTAATCTACAGGAATTAGTAGAAGCTGTGGTAAAGCCATTAGATTTGTAAACCAGATCCTGCACTAGACATCTTGTGTAATGTTGAGAAAGATTTAACTATACTAGCTATGTTACACTTAAAAAAATATAAACAACTGAACAATTGCTGTATCTTTTACAAAATGATGGATGAAATGGTAGGCCGCAAGGGCAGGCAGTAAAGGTAGAAACCAACAGAAATGTTATAATTAAATGTTAGTCAAAAACCAGGAGATCAAAATATACCAATTATCTAACCCAAACATTAACCAGAACTCTGGATCAAATAAGCAGAAACTAAAAAACTGTAACCAAAGAGAAAAATATCACACAAGATTATATTTGTTTGAGATTTCACAATCTTGAACACAGAGCCCAGTGATATGCAACCTTAACACTAGAATCCCTGAAGCCTATGAAAAAATTTGTAATCCCAGGCCACCTTAAATTCCTTCGCACCTCTCCGTCAGCATCTTTTGTTTTGTAAATGTGTCGATCAGCACAAGCAGCAAGCAGCTTGCTATCCCATCCCCCCACTGCCACAGCTCAACTCAGGCAAAAAGTTCTCCCAGCTCAAGCCTCTTTATCTGCATGTGAGGTGCCTGGAATTGTATAGGGTAAATAATATATTGTTATTTGGAACACATGCATTTCATGTGTGTTCCGTGTCTACAATGGTTTATGTAAATGTAGGATGACAGGAAATGTGAGGCAAGAAATGTTGAACACATACCTAAAACAAAAACTTTTTTCATGTTATAGTACTAATGACAAAATTTTGACTTGAAGCGTACAATGTGTCAAGACTGAAGCCCAAATATCAAATAAACACTTTCACAAAAGGTACACGTATAACAAAGCAAGTGCGCTTTTATTTAAGATTATAACCAAAGAAAAAGAAATCGGGTTAGGGCACGATGCTGACATGACCGGTTGGGTGGTGCAGCGGTAAGAATTGCAGACTCATAATCAAGAGGTTGCCAGTTTGATTCTGGGTGCTTCCCAAAATTACTGTTTTGAGTAGTGAGCTGCTTTTATTGTTACTATTATAGAATAAAAACAGTGTTTATTTATAGAATAAAAACGAGTGTTTTTTTTTCTTTCAGTCACATTCTGACTCCCCCCAATCTGACACTGCTGTTTTCAAATAAAGACAAGACAAGATGAGGATGAGGGTTCTACAGTACATCAAAGAAAGAGAAAAGAAGCCCTCCCCACAAGAAACGTCCAGTCACACATAAGAACAATGCAGCAACAGGTTAATGCCAGTTAATCTGCCATATGCGTGCCTTTCAACGAAACAGCAGGTCTTACAGAGCTCGCCAAGGTATCATGCAAAGTCCAGTTTGTAATTATGCTTTGTGATGGTCTTTATATAAAAAAAACATTTATATGTTACTTATATAAAAGACAGATCAAATGTTATTCACCTCGATTTATTTACTTATTTCCCTACAGTGTAAAGTCATAAGTAGACTGCAGAGCTTCCTGTGTTTGATCGACACGGCCATGCGGACAAAGTCCATGTGGAGATACTATGATGTAGGTTGAAAGAAAAAAAAGAAAAACATCAAACTGTCCATACATTTTGAAGAAGCAGCAAGCTATGCTTAGCATACATGATATGAGAGGGACACTTTGGCTTTGTTGCTGGTTCCTGCCATATAAATAGTTCAAAAGGTATAGTATGGTCTATAACTCATTAAAAAACATCTGTCAATTCACTTTCTAAACCTGTTTATTCCATTGGACTATCTTTTGGGCAGAACCACAGTTTGTGAGACTCAAGGACTGTGTTTTTGTTATGAATGTGAACAACACCACAACATCAAAAGGAACAGTCATGTCTCCATTTCTGTTCACTCTGTACACTTCAGATTATAAATATAACACAAGTGGCCTCATGCATAACGCTGTGCGTAGAATTCACACTAAAACATTGTATATGGACAAAATCATAGATGTGTGTATACACAAAAAAATCCAGATGCATAAATCTGTACATATACCAACTTCTACGTTCTTCCCCTCCATAAATCCCAGTCAGGGTGAAAAGTAACACTCGTGCATGCGCCTGCCGCACCACCAGAATTACGCCTCTTTGAATATGCAAATCAATATAAATAGACCTTTATGTTTTGCAATCTGTGAAAAGACAATGGCAAAAGCACAGGGAAAAAAGAAGAATTTCAGCGAATACCAAGTAGAGGCAAGGAAAAATATACTATTTGTCGGTTTAAGCAGTGATATAAACAACAAAAGGAAGTCGATCGAGTGACAGAGTGGTGGAGAAACTTGAAAGTTCAGGTTCAGAAAGTTGTACAGTGCCCCAAATAAAAAAGAAGTGGTCAGATATCAAAGTCGCCGTGAAAAGGTAAGTTGTAGTCCACCGTCTGAATGTCATATGGAAGTGTATGAGGTTAAAGAGAAAAGAAAAACAAAATAGGAACACAGTTGAAAAAAATGGCCAGATGTCGAAATTTCCACTTTAATCACATAGTTTATTTTGTCATTGTTTTGTCTTGGTAGAGTAATATAGTATATTGCTCTACTTTCCCCTATTGTATCATTAAGACGTAGCCTCTGTCAGAATGCCTCAAATCCCACAGACTTACCATTGTTTATAAGGTATTATAGTATATAACTTCTCCCCAACCTTCCCTTCTATATCCATAACCTCAGGCAATTAGGTATAGTAAAAGACAAGCAGTTACACATAAAACAATATATTGTTGGTAATATTCATAAATAATAACAATATGTAAAGTACATTTGAATATTGACAACCATACAACCTGATTAAATGGAGATGTGTAGTTTCAGGCGGGACACAGACTTTTAGTTATTTAAAATGTCTCTAGTTAAGGCATCATTGGGGTTCAGCTTTCTTCAGAACAGGCCACATGCCTGTTCAATATGGCTACCAAGCTGTGCTCTTCATTGTGTTGTTCTTGTCATCAGAGGTTAGTAAGAGAGAGATGCTTCTTCATGATCAGAGGTTAGTAAGAGAGAGAGTGTGAGGTTAAGCAAGTAAATGTATAGATTCTCTGTCCAACCCCTAGAGCCAATAGGTGTGGTGTTATGGGTCCACAGCTCTCCCAACAAAAGCCAGTTCATTTTTAAATGAATAATCACCGCACTCGTGGCTTACCGAGGGGGCGTGGTGACTGTAGCGAGCCGCAGGGCGATCTGCAGTGTGGCCGTTTCTCACCTAAGTGCACAGGTGAGAGACTACCCACATCCGTGATTGTTCCTGTGGCTAATGGGATGCAGCTGCTATGTCCTCTCTGCATATATAGAGAAGTCCGAGACGGTTAGAGGGAAAATGAAGAAAAAGAGAATGAGGACAGGAGTAACCAGAAGGCGGATGACTTCCCGCGGAAGACATCGGGAGTCGGGACTTGGGACATGGATTCCCCAGCGTGTGAGCCCTGGTTGTTGGGGGATCCCAAGTCACTGTTTGGAGGAGCCTGCCAGAGCCAGGGATCGGTAAGGCAAAACCGAACAGCCGAAGTAGGCAGAGCAGGTCAGCTGCAGGTTGTGTGACTCCTCTGTTGCGGGATCCATTGGGGTGAAACAGGGAAGCCACTAGCAGTAGAAGATGGATGCATCGGATTTTAAAAGGACAGTTTCCTGCATTGAGTTTTAACCTCATTTTAAAGGATTGTTGTTTTTGTGTATTTTAACCTCCACACGATTCTTTTATTGGATTATTTATTGAAACTTTGAATGAACTGCACAGCACTTTACTTTAAACACTGTTTTGATTGTCTTTTAATAAAAGCACTTTGCACTTTGTTACACCATCCCCTTGCTCATTGTTATTGCCTCACTGTCTAGCTCATCGGTGACATTACCGACGGTGTTGGGTTCAAGGGCTCCCAGACCAACGATGGGAGCACGGAGCTGAACCCGCATCTTCACAATAGGATGTCATGGTACTTAAAAGCTTTTGATACAAGCCAATTCCAAACAGCCATACTTCAGACCAATGGGGGAATAGAACATCTTAACACCTGCCATCCCCACAAAACCATTTGTTGAGGTAAAGCTTGGCAATTAGGCAACCTGGCTTTGTGTGGGGGATGAGAGAAAGACTCTAGCAGAGAAACATTTGTTTGAAGCACTTCCCCCAACTCTGTCGTCCTAAAGGGGGGGTAAACATGAATGCTTCTCACTAATGTAACACTAAATTACATTGCTTTGCCCAAATTATAAATAAAGACATAAAAAATATTTATCAACTTATATGCAAAATCTCTCATCACAACAGTCATTAAAGTAGAACATCATAAATTTCATCTTAAAATTGTTTAATATACTAGTTTCTCAAATCCCATCGTAACTAAAGTAGCACGTTACATGCTTTGTTTTGTATTTGATCTTCTATGTGCTCTATGTGTGTGAATCACAACGTGTTTCTTTAACGGGCTTTCTCTTCCTCCAACAGGACACAGAATATACTACATGCATGATATTACAGCTCACTGAACAATTTAAATACTAAGATGTATACTTGATATCATTTTCACAATAATGGGAATTAAAGCATGTATTAAACATGGAGACACAATGGTGCAGTGGTAGCTATGAGCTGGCGTCCCGTCCAGAGATTGTTCTTGCCTCCTGCAAGATGATTGCTGCACAGTGCGTGACCTTCGATGAAATAATTTATTGCAGCAGTACTGTCTCTTTCGAACATGCTAACCCCCAGTTCCTGTCCTTCCTTTTCTTTCTCTAAGTAACCAATCGACACACGATCAGCTCTGTAATATGTGTCAAGCCATCTGTAATTCAGAACACAGATTCTTCAAAACTTTTATGGAACATTGAAATATCTTCAGAGTATGTTTAAGTATTCCATCCATCTGTCCATCCAGGGTCATGCCAATCCCAGCAAGCATACAGTGCGAGGCAGAGACAATCCCTCAACAGGGCACCAGCTCGTTGCTACCACTGCACCACCATGTCCTCATGTTTAATTATCAACAATACACATTATTTACATGAAGTTAAAAATTTATCTGTATAATGTAATATACATATTTTACTGCGTTTTTTCTTAAAAATGATATCAAGAGCTCCAAGAAGATAGAGCTTGGAAATCTAAATCGTCTTAGAAGCCAGTCGTCATCATATGTAAATAATCTACTCAACTTTATTTATATAGCACATTTAAAACAACATCGGAATGCTGTGGCCAAAGTGTTTTACAATAATAGAATTAAAGAAAAACATACAATTAACATGAATAACATAAATAGAAATAAAATAAATGAAAATAAATAAAATAAATAATAAATAGAAGTAATGTTACATAATCACAATGAGGAAACCATCAGTATTACTGAAGGCCACGGAATGCAAGTGAATAGAAATAAGTCTTTAATCTTGTTTTTTAACAGTTCAATTGTAGACAACACCTTTATGTGAAGAGGTAAGTAGTTCCACAGGCGAGGAGCAGTAGCTGCAAAAGATTAAGATGTTCTGACAGAGGCTACAGAGGCTATATCTTTATAAATACGCACTTTATAAAGTGACTCAGGTTGTGCAATGTTATAACTGTAGTGCAAGTTTACAGTGAGGTAATTGTACCTATAAGTACAAACAGTTCTACCAGGAGCACTTGATGGACTGATTGAGTGCATTTAGAGCTCTTGGGAAGAAACTGTTTCTGAACTGCGAGGTCCCTACAGGAAAGGCTCTGAAGCGTTTGCCGTTTTGTATAGGAGGATTTCAAATAGACTGTGTGCATGGCTGAGGCAGCGTGTGCTTAATGCTAAATCACGATAATCCGATCAGCTGCTGTAGAACTGTGATTCCACACTCAGATACAGCGGGTTAAATACTCTGAGTGGTGCACTGAGAGTGACAACACTAAAGCAGCGATAGTATTTGAAATAGTTTAGCCATTCCGTGCACCATTATATAGTTACGGTTTGATTACAATCAGATGCCTTAAACTAGTAAACGATATGCTGTTAATTTCAGTGTATTTGATAAAGCCGCATCAGGGATATGGATCTAAAAAAGAAAGGAAAACCACACAGGAAGAGTAGCACTGCTTTGACACTGGGTGCCACCAGTTTGAAAAACCGAGAGGAGAACTTGTGTACGCAAGGGATTGAGCTGGCGTGAAAATCTGCGTGGCTTTACACCAATTTTTGTTTTTATACATCGCGATGTGAGCATGGAAATGGGCGTACACAACATTTTTGTGCATAGGCACCGTTTATACATGAGGCCCCAGGTTATGACACTTTCAGATATTCTCAGATGATTCTGCGCTTATGGGGTTCATCGATAAGTGGGAAGAGACAAAGTATAGGAGTAAGGTAAAGAAATGTGTTTCATGGTGCAAAGAAAATTGTCTGTATCTTAACATCAAAACCAAGTAATTGGTTATTGATTTCACTGCACCAAAGAGCCTCTATGCCCCATTGTAAGAGTCATTTATATAATGATATGTAAATGTCTGTATTAATGTATGCGTATCAGTTGATTAGCTGCCTTTGTTTACATATAGTAGGTGCTCTATTAGTCTGTCCTGCTTCTAGCTTTAATTCCGTAATGGGGGTTGAATTACTTTCAGCCAGCCAAATATTCCACAGAAGTGTGTTAAGAATTTCTACTGGGGTTCCTTTATACCAACAGCAATACACCTGCATAATGCCTCACTGAGACAGTGACATCCAAATCAGATGTTATCTTTTTAAATTTTTTTCTTTTTAGACTTTCTGGTTTGTTTTCAAACCAGAGTGTGCGTGTATATATGTTTATTTATCTATCTATTTGTGTAATTATTTATCTGTAAAAAGCCAAATTTCTCCCTGGGGATGAATAAAGAGCGATCAATCTATCTATCTATCTATCTACGGTAAAGTTTATTCCATGACATAATTGGGTAGTAGGGGAAAGGAAATAACTGTGGATAGAATGAATAACTATCACATGCCACATTCAAGGATAAAGTTCACTTCCAAAACAACAAATTTCATTATGCAGCTGTAACCAGCTGGAATCCATCCCAGCTGTACTGGGCACAAGTTAAAAAAACAACCTATGAAGGGATTCCAGTCCATTGTAGGGCACATGTACACACAGATGGAGAGGCTGGCCTAATTTACATTTACCATTAAGCCTAAAATACACAACTTTTGGATGTAAAAAGAACATTTTATCCATCCATCCATCCATCCATTTTCCAACCCGCTGAATCCAAACACAGGGTCACGGGGGTCTGCTGGAGCCAATCCCAGCCAACACAGGGCACAAGGCAGGGAACCAATCCTGGGCAGGGTGCCAACCCACTGCAGAGAACATTTTATATATACAGAAAGCAACATGAACACAAAGTGCACGTTCCACACGGACAATGACTCAAATGACGAAATTCAAGTTCAGATTATGTCACATTTCTGTGATTGCCACTTAGAATTTGGGGGCAAGCCATGCTTTTTGAGCTTAATGATGTTCCCTAAAGAATATTTTCTCGATCTTAAAATGTAAATGTTTGCACCCTGAATCATTGAACTGGTTTCGCAAATGCTAAGTTATTATTTTCAGATCCATCTACAGAACCAGCTGCTGATAAAAGAATTCTCATTCTCATTTGCATTCCTTGACATCTATTATGTTTCATCTTTCTTTCTTTGTTGTTAATGCCAGTTTTTGAGTATTGGACCACATTAAAATTGTATATTTAACATACATTTTAGAGGGCTCCTAATTCAATGTATAGCATGAGACTTTGTCTATTGAAATTAATTTACACAAATGCACAGAAACAATAATTATAAAAGATGTGTTAGGAGGGGTTAAATAAATCTATTCTGAAATCTGAGACGTGTCAAAAATAGCAGTGAAATGTTGCTGATTGCCTTAAACATCTGTTCTCAATTTTACTTGCCAACATGGTTGTTTTCTCATTGGGAACAATGTGCTCAGAATCTACTTTAATTACAGCAAAATTAATGTCCATCCATGTTTCAGACTCCAGATTTTTTTTTCACAGAGAACAGCTTTGTCCTTGAATTTTGACAGTCACCCTGTGCCTTCACGAGCTATCATGGAGCTGAATGAAGAAGGCATAAATAACGGAGGTAACATTTAAAGGGCATGTTCAGCAGTATCTGAAAGGAAAAGCTTTAGTAACAGATACCAGTTAGTTCTGAAGTACGCTCTGGCAGATGGAGTACAGCCAAGTCATCACAAAAGCTGAGCAGCTCAGCAGTACCCCAGACTAAGCTGTTGGTAAATGAGCTGCATTTTGATTATCTAAAAAAGTTGTTGCTGTGCTAGTCAAAAAAGTATAAAAACTATAATTTTTTTTCCCGTTATTGTTAGGATATGCATATATTGTCAGCAATAAATAATCTAGCATATCTAAGGGCAATATTTTATACAATTATAACAATAAACAAAATAAATTATTATATTATTCTTATAACATTCTGCATTTTAACTCAACCCAAAAAATGTATTCAGATTTCTTATGAAAAAGTATTTGCCCCAAGACTGATTTTCTGCATTATTGCATTTTTTCACAGTAAATGTTATCAGATCTTGAAGCAAAACATAAAAGGAACCCTGAGTAAACAAATAATATATAAATGTTGATGCAGAGTTTATTTCAATTATTTATTAAACAAAATAATGCAATACCCAGTGCCCCATTTGAAAAATAAATTACTGTATTTTAGTACTGACCCTGTAGTAATTGATCTGTCTGTCACCTCATGGTAGAGGAATTTTGGTGTATTACTCTTCCCACAACTGATACAGCTTAGTGGCATTTGTGGGTTTTATGAATTGCTCATTTCATGTCCTACTTCAACATCTTTATACAGTTTAAGTCTGGATTTTGACTAATCCAATCCAAAATTCTCTTCTGTTGAATTAAATTCCTTTATTGTTTTTGTATGGTACAATGAGATTCAAAATGCAAATCCTCCATAAACTTATTTTCCTATAAAAGAGTAAAATAACAACAACAACAACAACAATAATAATAGAAATAATAATAATACGAAACAAAACAATGAAACATATACAATATGAAAGCATAAGTGGTTCAGGTTGTGCAATATTACAACTGTAATGCAAGTTTACAGTGTGGTAATTATATTTATAAGTACAAACAGTTCTGGCTGGAGCACATGGAGTGACTGAGTGCATTTATAGCTCTTGGGATGAAACTGTTACTGAACCACGAGGTCCATACAGGAAAGACTCTGAAGCGTTTGCTGAATGGGCGAAGTTCAAATAGACTGTGTGTATGACTGAGGCAGTGTGTGCTAGAAGCTGTATTCTGATAATTCTCTCTGCTCTTGACACAATCTGCTGTAGAGCTTTCTGATCAGTTGCTGTAGAGCTGTGATTCCACACTCAGATACAGATGGGTTAGAATACTCTGAGTGGTGTGCTGAGAGTAACAATGCTAAAATGCCTATGATATTTGGAATAGTTTGGCCATTCCGTGCACTAATATATGGTTACAGGTTAATTACAATCAGATGCCTTAAATGCGGTTAATTTCAGTGTATTTGATAAAGCCGCATCAGGGATGTGAATCTAAAAAATAAAGGGAAACTACACAGGAACAGTAGCACTGCTTTGACGCTGGGTGCCACTAGCTTGCAAAACTGAGCTGAAAACGTGCGTATGCAATGGTTTGAGCTGGCATGAGAATGTGAGTGACTTTATGCCAAGTTTAGTTTTTAAACATCGCGATGTGAGCGTGGAAAGGGGATTTTGCAACATTTTTGTACGTATGCATCGTTTATACATGAGGCCCCTGGTCTGTTGTGCAAACCCCAGCTTAATCAGCAAGGAGATTCTCCACATCACCAGGTTCTTCCCAAGAATACCAAGAATGTTTCAGCATGGACCTGCAGGGGAAAGCCAATAGAGAAGGCTCCAGGAGCCTCATGTATAACGCCGAGCATAGAACTCACACTATAACATGGCGTAAGCACAAAAACGGGAATGTGCGCATGCACACAAAAATCCAGATGCAGGAATCTGTGCGTATGCAAACTTTCACGTTTTTCCACTACATATATCCCGATCAGCGTGAAAAGTAACGCACGTGCACGCGCCTTCTGTCCCGCCCCAACTCCTCCCAGAATTATGCCTCTTTGAATATGCAAATCGATATAAATAGCCTTCTGTGAAAAGACAATGGGAAAAGCACGGGGGAAAATATAAGAATTTCAGCAAATACCAAGTGGAGGCAAAGGAAAAAATGACTATTTGTTGGTTTAAACAGTGGTATAATCAACAAAAGAAAGTTGATCGAGTGACATAGTGTCGGAGAAACTCGAAAGCTCAAGTTCACAAAGTCGCACAGTGCCCGAAATAAAAAAGAAGTTGTCACGTATCAAAGTTGGCATGAAAAGGTGACTCGTAGCCGACCGTCTGAGTGTCATATAAAAGCTTATTAGGGTACAGAGAAAAAAAATAGGCACACAGTGGGAAAAAAGCACAAAATGTCAACTTTAATCTCGAAATTTCCACTTTAATCACGTAATTTATTTTGTCATTAAAGTAGAACATCATAAACTTCATTGTAAAATCGTTTATTTTACTAGTTTCTCAAATCCCATTGTAACTAAAGTAGGACGTTAAATGCTTTGTTCTGTGTTTGATCTTCTATGTTCTCTATGTGTGTGAATCACTACGTGCTTCCGCTCTTTCTCTTTCTCCGACAGGACACAGAATCCATTACATTTGTGATATTACAGCTCTCTGAATAATTAAAATACTGAGATGTATAAGTGATATCTTTTTCATGATGATAGGAATGAAAGCATGTTATTAAACATGGGAACACGGTGGCGCAGTGATTGTTCATATCTCACGCAAGAGGCTTGCTGCGCCATGTGTGACCTTCGATGAAATAATTTATTACAGAAGTACTGTCTCTTTCAAATGTACTAACCTCCAATTCTTGTCCTTACTTTTCTTTCTCCAAATACCCAATCGCCACACAATCAGCTCTGTAATAGACGTTAAGTCATCTGTAATCTTAGAATGCCGATTCTTCAAAACTTTTAAGGAACATTGAAATATCTTCATAGTACATGTTTAATTATTCTATCCGTCTATCCTTCCAGTATTGCGTCAGCACCAGCAATAATACAGTGCAAGGCAGGAGCTATCTGTGAACTAGCTAGCGCTGCGGCACCGTGTCCTCACATATTTAATTATTAACAATACAGATTATTTAAATGAAGTTAAAGTTTTATCTGTATACTATAAGCAACATATTTTGCTGCATTTCATCTTAAAAATGATATCGTCATCATATGCGCTTTATAAAGTGGCACAGGTTGTGCAATATTATAACTGTAGTGCAAGTTTACAGTGGGGTAATTGTACTTATAGGTACAAACAGTTCTACAAGGAGCACTTGATGGACTGATTGAGTGCGTTTATAGTTCTTGGGATGAAACTGTTTCTGAAACGCGAGGTCCGTACAGGAAAGGCTTTGACGCGTTTTGCCGTGGCTGAGGTAGTGTGTGCTTGAAACTGTATACTGATAATTCTCTTTCTGATCAGCTGCTGCTGTGATTCCCCACTCAGATACAGTGATATAAATACTCCGAGTGGTGCAGTGAGAGTAATATGGAAAAAGATGATCTGCTGTGGCAACCCTTAACGGGAGCAGCTGAAAGAAGAAGAAGATGCAGTGAGCGTAACAACGCTAAAACAGTTATGGTATTTGGAATACTATGGCTATTCCCTGGACCATTATATTGCTACAGGTTAATTACAAGCAGATGCATTACACTAATAAACAATATGCAGTTAATTTCAGTGTATTTATAAAGCTGCGTCAGGAATGTGGGTCTAAGAAAGAAAGGTTAACCACACAGGAACAGTAGCACTGCTTTGACACTGGGTGCCACCAGTCTGCAAAACCGAGCGGAGAAATTGCGTACGCCAAGGTATGAGGTACCGCGGAAATGTGCGTGGCTTTACGCCAAGTTTAGGTTTTATACATCATGATTTGAGCGTGGAAACGTTCATACGCAACATTTCTGTGCGTACGCACCGTTTATACATGAGGCCCCAGGTGATTGGTGGCCACCACCTTGACATCACAAGGATGACCCTTGGATTGCTGGCTGGTTTATTGAATCTACATAGCGTTGAAAGCTTGAGAAGATACTGTATTAAAAAATGCTCCTTTATTATGATTGAATAATATTAGATTTTTTTCATTCCAGGGCTTTGGATGAAGAAAGAAAACAATGTGAGACAGATCAAAATAATTACCTCAACACCCTCTCAAAGAATAAACAAAGACCCACAAAAAGGTTTGGGACAGGCTGCAAAATAGTAAATTGATTGCAAATTTGTGTACAGATTGGAGTCCAAAACAGAACTGAATTGGCTGAGTCAATGATGACGGTTTTAAAAGAAGGCTGAGGAAGTAACGTCACTGGGGCAGGGCTCAGAAGTGATGTCGTCGGGGACAGGCGCAAATTCACGTAATTGGTCTGCAGTGGAAAGAGAGAAAGCATTAGCACACTCAGCCAGCACTTGATCTGGCATGGAATTACCTTCATTCTACTCCTTTAGCTGCCTCTCATGCACATGTGTGTGACAACCCAAATGAATAATACCAGAAAATTAGCAAAATCTTTTTTTTTATTTTATTAATAGTTAATAAACTAATCTTTCATCTTAAACATTCCTTTTGGGACCACTCCAGCTAAATAATAGTTTTAAGTTTACATTTTTGAGCTAGTCATAGTTTTATTGCATAACTTTCATGAAAGCGAAGTGTAGCAGAAAATAAATGGTGCATCTGATGGAGGATAAGAATATGATTTAAATTCAGAATTTCTGGTGCAGCAAGATTTGATTAAGAGCAAACGAAATATAAAAATCTAGTTGAATTATCATCTATATATATACATTTCTTGAAATTGTCCCCAGTCAAATTTTTATTTGTTATTACCTTTTCTGCCATTCTAATTTATTTTGGTTCATTTTCAACATTATTGGATTAGGTTTACACAGAAGTAACACTGCAGTACTAATACATAAATTGAATAAAAAGAAGTGAATCTGGTATTTATTTGAACAAGTTTGTATACTAAATTTTCACAACAGTATGAGATACTAATTAAAGAAATCTGGACTTTTGTCAGCATGCCATGTTGTCAGGTCCTGCATTGCTCATCTAGCTACAGGTTTATTAAGTGATTCACATTATGAAAAGCAATCTGCAATCAAGTAAGCATATTCAGCCTGTGTGCTTTACTTTCACTCACCCGATTAGTAGCTTCTGTTCCTGTAGCATCTTCTTCTTTCCTCATATTTTTCTTCCAGTAACACTTCACTTCCATCTCTACACTGGCTTTGAAGAATGAAACTTGCCAACTTCCCTACCATCTCCACCTACCATAAAGAACATCAGTTTATTTATTCTCCAAAGCATTCTCTCAGTGGGAAATGACCCATAGACCCCTCAGCTATAATACAAATTGTGTTTTAGCACAGTTCTTCTCAGTGGGAGAATAACATGCCAGCACATAGACTTCATGACCTCTTATTACCTCGCTGGACTCAACTTTTCATCTTCGGTGTTGTGCTGGTTTAACAATACATGACAGGTATCACAAAAGAGAATCCAAGTTTTGAAGCCAACAAATATATACATGAATAGTTGAAGTCTCCATGGAGTTAACAAGAGAAAAACAACTCATCAAATGGTAAAAAGAACTCTGACATGTTTTTGTGATTGAAACTTTGCAGATTTCAGCACATTCAGAGAACTCATAGAAACTGAAAATGTCAAACCTCCAAGAAATATACAGGATAAACAAGTATCAGTTGTAAACCTATGTCCCAGACGCCTCTTTTTTGACCTTTTAATTTTTATGTATTCTTGTGCAAAATTATTAAACAAACTTGTAATACTGAGAAACGACAATAATTCATTTACTATGTCTGCTTAATTCAAGGGTTTGGTTACAGGGAGCTGAAGGCTATGCAACCTCTATAATAGACATGGAACCAACCCATCAATTTATACACCCAAAACCTCTCATTCTGAGCTAGATTAGGATAATCCATTAACCTGCTAAGAATGCATTTGGAAAATATCAAGAAAACAGCAGCACTCAGGAAACAAATTCATGTAGGCACGGGAAAAACATGTAAACTCCATACTGAATCCTAACTGAATCGGTAAAACTAATAATAATAAGATGCTGTTTGAGGATTTGTAATTTTGTACGGTGCAAATTCAATCAAAATTTAATCTATCACATATCTTTTCTTTTTTCTGGTTCCACCATATGAAAGAAAAGGTTTCAAACTACCAATATTTATTGATTGCTTTGTATTAATATTGAAAGCATAATTAAATCTTCTCTTAATATATAAAATCCTAAGCCTAAAGTTGCAATGATTTTGTGCAACAATTTTATGTGATGTTTTTATGTCACTTTTTTGTCACGCTTTAAATCAGGCTTATTTTAAAACCTACATATATATGTTTGGTATCATTCTTTTCAGAATTTATCAAACTTTAATGTGATGTTGTTAGAGTTTCAAATTTTTATTCCGTTTTTAAATTATAAACTAAAAAATATCAAGAACTCAGATCCTGCGAGATGAGACTTTGTGACAAGAGATTTAACCACCCCGGGGCTGGAAATAAAAGACAAAGAGTAGGACAGCTGCTGTACCGTCTTTTAAATGTTTGAAGTGCAGCGCGAGATGCAGATCACGTGGCAGCAGCGGCAGAGGCAGTGGCACCAGCAAGACAGCAGCTGATTGAGCAAAGAGGAGGTAAAAAAAAACTGTATTTGTTTCCTATTGTATCACTGTTTAAGAGGGGGTTTCGGAGGAGCGACTGCATCTTCTTAGTGTGTGTTCAGCTCCTCTCTTCACAACGCAAGTGGCAGAGACGCAAAGTGGCTGGCACGCAGCACAGGCCAGGGGTGTTGGTGAGCAAAGTGAGCAGGGAACGAACCCCCTAGTTAACAAATTCAAAGCTCTTTGTATTATTCTAGGGCACAAACATAATTTTGGTTATCGGTGTCACATTCCAGGTTGGCACAATTGTTTTTATATCATACTACTTGGTTATTGGTCCTATTTTTCGAGTAGCAGAGTTCAAGTACATGCAAATGGGTCATAACTAGGGTTACCTTATGTCAGGCAAAAGTAGGACATGTCCTCCTTTTCGAAGTTGTGTCCTCCGTCCGGCGGACATTGTTTAAAAAGGTGGAAATGTCTGGCAGTAACACTAATAAGAGGAAAATTGCAAATTCTCAGACCACTTGAAAACTAAGTATCAATGCTTTGTTGAAGGACACACCAAAAAATGAAGCAAAGTGTTTGGTTTGGATTCTTACGTGTCCATTGCAAACAAGGGTACCAGCGAAAAACACAGAAACATGGTAAAGACGTCTGCTTTGTCTGCAAAAGTCACATAATTTTTTTCTATTGATAAATTCGACAGACTTTTTGAAGACACGTGCTGCCAAAGCAACATTAGCATTTCACACTGTCACTCATCATCAGTCATATAAATCTATGGATTGTACTGCTGGTCTAATGTGTAGGTTGTTTGGTGACTCAGAAACTGCTAAAAATATTACATGTGCCAGGACAAAAACTGAGGCAATTATAAACAATGTCATTGGTCCTCACACTCTTATGGAAGTAGTAAAGTCATTAAATGGCATTAACTGCTTTTGGAAATTATTCCAAATAGTCATTCATTTTTTTAATTGGAAAGCTGGTGGAACTCAGATTAGATTACTTACACTGGACAACAGGCCAAATGAAATGTCTGAAACGGTATCTAATTACCTGCAGGAAACCCTTGAGAAATATAGTCTCTCATCAAAATGCATTGCGTTTCCAGGAGACAATGCAAACGTAAACTGGGGGCATCAACAGGAAAGAAGGCAAGAATGTATTTTCACAGTTGAAAATGAGCCTTAAGAAGCCATTGGTGGGCCTTGGATATCCAGCGCAAATTCTTCACAACACGGTGCAGATTTAATGGCAGTTGATGTTGAAGCAATTGTGCTGAAGTTGTTCAACTATTTTTATGAGTATACTGTTTGCACGGATGCTCTAAAAGATTTTGTGAATTCGTTGATGTCAACTATCAGCAGTTGCTATACCACAGCAAAACCAGATGGCTCAGCCAATTTCCAGCAATTGAGAGGCTGTTGCAGTTATTCCCAGTGCTGAAAGCATACTTTTAGAGCATAAATCAGCCACTGATACTGATCAAGAATTGGTACTGATCAAGGAAAGAAACATCGGTGATGGAGACTTGTAGCACCTACAGTCAACAAAGCAAACTCTGCTTAACTGACAAACTTTCATTTTCCTGAAAGTGAGAGAACCTCTGAAAAAACTGCGTAAAGACGGCTGAGATGAAGAATGCAAGACATTCAAGACAGAGGTTCAGTCTGTGTACCAACAGTGCATTGATTATTTTGGAAAGTGGATGACACCCTTTGATGAAATTCAGTACTTTTGATTGGATGTTTTTAAGCAAAGTTCAATCATCGGTTGCCGTGCTTCCAGTTTATGAGCAAAAAGGGTATTGTTGTAGACAATGTTCAGTTGTTTGACCAGTACTGCAACCTGAAATCATTCAAAGGACAGAAAGATGACAAGTTTTTTTGACAGTCTCCTTCATGAACAGTGGTGTTCATACTTTCAAAGTTGTGCAAATGAAGCCAGTTACTCAGAGCTGTTTAAATTCTGCAAATTTTTCTTTTGCATTCCTGGGCACGATGCCAATGTTGAAAGAACATTTTCCTAGATCAATGTACAGTGGACAAAAGAAAGAAATAGACTGTTGACTCTGTCAGAGGAATTCTTCTTACAAAGTACAATTTTAAGAACATTTCTTATCTGGAGTTCCATGCCTATGTAGTCGGGAACGATGAACTGCTGCGAAAAGTCGCTACGCCCGAAAAATATGAAACTGCATAGTTATACTATAACTTTTAATTTTGATGACTTGTTGTTTTATGACCTGTCAAATTAGTTGTTTTTAAAGTTTTCATTGTAACACACAGTTCACAATGTATTTTGTGAATAGAACAGGAAGTGTTCTCCTTTGTCATCCTTTATCATGGGTTTGTCCTCCATCTTTATGACCTTCAGTGTCCTCCTTTGGGTTCGCAGGTATCTGGTAACACTAGTCTTAACCAGTGAAGTCCTAAAACAAGACTTTTGTCATTTTGATATTCATTTTAGCTATTATTCTTGTGTTCTTCTCTGTTTGTGCTTTCACATTACGGCTTTACTGCTTCTAAGCATGTTATGGTTTGCAGTGTATTTTAGTTGACTTTGCCATCTCTGAGTTGGTTGACCAGGCTTTCCGTTCTGAAGATGTAAGTCCAAGTGAGGGATGCAAACCCTTGCAGGGTCAATCTTTAGGAACAAGAGACCCGCTTTGGGTTAATTGATACAATTTAATTCAATTATATTTATTTTTGTATAGTGCTTTACACCAAGTGTTGATGCAGAGCACTGTGATAAGTTCTCAGGCAAAACGCATGTATAAATTTTACAAATTGCTAAATACAGAATTAGCAAACATAAAGTCACAGATTTCTTTAAACACACAGGAAACAAATTACTTTGAAACTGATTTAAAAAAAATTAAGTCAGCATTAATCTTCCATTGATTGTTCCATTGAGCACAAAAACTCTAGTCTGCAGCCTGCCTGAAGAAAAGAGACCTATAGAGGGTCCACAGTCAATAGTAAGAGGGAAAGTTAAAGGCAAAGTACTGTTTATTTTACATGTAACTATTGAAACCTTATCAAGTCAAAGGTACACTTTTCTATTTTTTAAGAGGGACATTCAATAAGTTTCTGCACTTTTATATTTTCGTTGGAAACGGTGAATGTGGGAGGAATAGTAATTGGGCATTAAAAGGTTGGTATGACACTGGGAAGATTGCATCGCAAACAAAGGTGACTATGTAGAAAAGTGATGTAATTTGTTTTTGAAATTCTTAATAAATAGAGTTAAAAAAAGAGCAGAAACTTTTTGAACGTCCCTCGTATTATCTGAGGAGCCCTGACTCATGGGAACCTGGTATAAACTAAATAAAATGAAGAAACCTAAACAACTGCACCAAACAAGAGAATCACCATGAAAATCTTTGAAATAGAGCACCAGCCTTAAAATATTGGCACTTGGCAATGACCTGATTCTCAGCAAAAAAATAATCTGAAAGCAATTAGTTGTTTCAGACAAGAACATTAAAACTCACTGATGACTTATATACACACACAATGAAATATAACAGCAATTTAAATGCAATTGCTTTAATATACACCAATCATCTATCCATTCATTTACTGAATCTCTCCTCCATTATGTGGTCACACCTGGACAGGATGGCAGCCTACTGATGGTGTGTCCACACTATTCACTCACTCAACATGGACAGTGTAGACTTTTGAATCTATGATTTTAGATATTCTCTTTTTAAAATGTGGGGATAAATGTTAAAACACAGTGTTGTGGCTAAGTCAAAATAATGAGGAAGTTAACTGGTTATTTGATCTCTATTCATGTGTCTTATTAAAAGATGTTTAACAATCAATTGCATTTTATTTATTATGCGTTGTGAAAAGATGCAAGTTCAACAGAGAAAATTTTAGGGAATCAGCTTACAACCCCATTTAATAGAGTTGGTTATTTTTAGTAAGCAAAATAAACAGGCACATGTGGGTGCAAAAGTTTCAGTCAGTGCTGACACAACAATAAACAAAAGATGAGAGTGCCTAGAGGTCAGGCTGGTCTCCTGATTCAAAATGAACACCATCTTCCAGTTGTGGGGGTTCTTTTATTTGATCTCTTTGCAAGGGGCGGGACTTGGAGGGGAAAACAGAAGTGATCTCAGTATTCTTCTATTTGATGAGCTTCTGGACTTTGGATAGGGAAGAAGAATAGATTAATGCTGGTGCCCCCTCTTGGCTCAGGGTGGAATTGCTTAACTTGTTAGAGCCTTAAAGATGACTCTTAAGTGCTTGTACTTGATAACATTATACGTTTGTTTACTCAATAACAAAACAATGCTTCTGGTGTGGAGAACTATTTTCCATACTTTCTGTCTGTCTCCCTATAATTTTTGGAGTAACAAAGCAGTTCTAGTGTTCATATTTTATAATTTACCGGAGTATTAAGATCATTCACAAGAGTTTATACTTTGATGGCCTTATAGGCTACTATACTTGTGTGGTTGTGTTATTCAGCTGTATTAAGGTCAAGAGTCAAAACAGCAAAAGCTTACTGCAGCAGGCTTAAAATACTACTGTTAAAGAGGTTTACTATCTGGATGTTTATTTTATATGAATTTTCATGAATGCATTTTTTTATATTATGTGGATTTTAATAGCTCTAAACCAAATTACTATCCTTTTGCGATACATCCATCCATATTGCTAGCCTTGTGCACTGCATTAAAAATATATAACAGCATTTGTCATCCTACTTTTACATAAGATAACATGCTGTCTGTGCTCACATTTTCAATCCAGGGAAAGTTATAAGTGACTTTCTCTTGAAAATAAGATTCTGTCTTTTTTGCCAGCCAATACTTTACAGAAACTTACAGCTGGTCTATTTACATGATCTGTTTATCGCTTTTTTCAAAGCAGACAATAGGCAGCATTGAAAAATGATTTAGCCTGGCTTTCCTTTCAGCTATCAGGTTTATATTGTTGTAAATCCTTTTTTGGAATTCAGCATTAATCCTTCAGCAGAGGTAATCAGTATTCAGTTTAACATGCTTTCTGTATCACCTGTGATTGCAAATCCTCTTTCTGCTTTTGTTAAAAAGCATTACATTCATATCACAGGCAGAAAAATTTGGAGTACTTTTTCCTTTAACTGAGGAAGGTGTCCCAGTTGCAAAAATTGGATGGAGAAATGTCAAGCTGGGCTGGCATGGAATGGCTAAATTGCATCTTCTATAAATGAAAATATTGTATATATTAATTTCTTTCATCACAGCAGATTATATATCTAGATCTAATGAAGATGACTCAGTGTTGCAGGATATAATAATTCAAAATATAATTTACAGTAAATCTGTAATATTTAGTTCTATATCTCATATCAAACACACAACTGCGATGACATCTTCACTGTAATCCCCTTGCAAAGGCCTCTGTCGGCATGAAAATCGCCAGTTGGAAAAATGTATAGCACATAGCAACAGTAAATCTTTACTAATCTCACAAACTCCCTCAATAAACACAGAAAAATGTGTGACTGGCAGATTGTAGATTTGGCACAGTGAACTCCATTGGAAAGTGTCTTAACAGAGCTTTTTCTCCTGAAGGAAACATCAACAGTTCTTGTGACATTGTTTCATTTCACATTCGCCTGGAATGCTTTTCAGTGAATTTGTACCTGCACTTCAATGTTTTTGTTTTTCAGGTCTTTTTGACATTTTAGAAATACAGTAAGTGATAAAACAGTCATAACATAATTTCAGGCAGACCTAGGAGAACACTGTCCTTTTCAGATATCTAATAGATCAATTCTATATATATAACTGAGGATTTTTCTCAGAATTCTGACTGTGACTTAGATATTTCAAATTTTGGAGCTATTAATTTGGAACATTATGACTGAATAATTAACCACTTGGATAAGAAATACAACACATGCTAGAATTATTTAGTTTGTCTAGTTCATTTGGACATATATTAACTGCACAACAGATTATTTGGTTAATGCTACTGTCACACAGCAGTAGTGTCCAGGGTTTAAATCTAACCTTGCACACAATATGCACAAGAGTCCTGCTGAGGCTCTGCTTTCCTCTGGCATCCTGTTGGTAACTAAATTGGCCTGTTGTGAGTGAGTGAGTTTGGTGTGTTTGAATGTGTGTCCTGAGATATACTGTTGTGCTGTTCCTGTGATACATACACTCCTGTCAGGATAGGCTCTGATTTCCTGAGCATCTGTAACATACTATGGAGGACCAGAAAATTAATAGTTAAGTGGATGAAAAATTAGCAAACCAATATATCACCTAAAGTATAGACTATTCCATTCTATTAATTGAGCATTGTTTTCTAAAAAGGAAGTGTAAAATAGTTACAGAGGGTGGTGGCTTACATTTCATCAAAACAAAGTAATTCGTGCAGTGCAATGAATTAGTAAAAGTAAATGGGATTAAGAGGAGAACATGCAATCTCTACTGCATATTCTACAAGGTTTGCTACCATTCTTGTAACAAACAAAGCATTCAGGCAGGTAAATTACATTTTTGGTTCGAAAACACAGAGTGTGGTTATGTATGTCAGGATGCCCTGCAATTGATCCTGCATTGCACCCACTGCTGATAATGTACACTCCAGCCTTCTGACACCGATTTGGACTAGCTGTACGCAGTGTCCATTTTACAACATCCTACTCCTCCCTCCAACAAAACGCCATCCTTCTGCTGGAAAAATGCAAATCTACTCAAATTGGTATCTATCCTCCGACCTCCAACAAAACACCTTCCACATTCTACCATCCAAACCCATGCCATCCTTCTACCTGCCTCAACCTCTGCTCCCTCCTAATTTAGTCACATAAATGAGCAAAACACAAGATGGACACTTCAGAAGGAGGTATGGTAATTGTCAGTCATTTTTACAATGATGTTCCTAATATTTTACTACCAGCTAATAATTAGAAACAAGATGCACATCTATCAGTCTTAACTTCATACAGCACATTCTCTCTTTATGTTTACATATGCAGGAATACATTTTTGACAGCCAATCGCATTCACCCCTTTAAACATGTTTTCTGTGTAACTCCTGCATGCTGCAGCTTTGTTACACCTTATGGCATTTTACTTATGTAACAATTTTTGTAATATGAATTTTAATTATCTGCTTTTTGCAAATCATAAACAATTTAAAAAGAAGAAAAAACAATGTTTACTTTTACTTTTGCTATCATTTAAAACTGGAGAACTACATTACACATTTTAGGACAGTGTTCCCATAGATCAATAAAGAAAGTCCATCCCATACAAGTTTTAAACTAGAGCTAAACAAATACTTACTGTAAGAGAGATACTAACAAAGTCTGGAGACAGGAAGGATGACACTTTGAATGAGGAAGGATGGAGAATGGAATTTTTCTGCATGGAGCAAGAATGTTTTGTCAGAGGATGGATGGCTTTTTGTTGGGCTGGAGGAGGATGTCCTAAAATGGACACCATGGTGATGGACTCATGAAGTGAGTGGATGAATATATAATGGCACTGATAAATATATGGATAAATGTTCTCAGTAATAAAGCATTATTCTGCACAAATTCTCAAAATACAAACTTCCTCTGTAATTAAAAATGAGTATGATAAAGTTAATAATTATAAAAGATACATGAGTCTGTAATAGGCACTGGCATACTAGAGACACCCATTCTACATTATAACCTCTGATGTGTAAGAAGTCAAATATAGTGCTTACAGTCAAAATAAAGGCTATTAAAAATAATTAAGGCGCTTACAAGAGGTACTCATAACACATGTTAAAAAGCATTACCTTTATGATGGATCAATAAGATCAACTGGCAAATAAACTGACAGCTAGAGAAGGGGCACAGTTGAAGGTAAACTATTTAGCTTTTCTATTTTTAACCTAGTTGGCTTAATTTCATCTGGCTCTATGGGCTTCAGCTAATCCTAGAACAACATAAAAATACTGGTGTGATTAAGCAGGAAAAGTAAAATTTAATTTAGGGAAGCAATTTTCAGGAAATCTAACACTGTTTTTGCCCATGAATTAATATTCTTCAGCTTCTGGTTAATTTGTAGAATTCACCAACTACAGCTTCTCCTTTAGGAATCATGAATTCCTCAGTTTATGAATGTGTTCTTTTCTCTAACGTTTAAGTAGGCTTAGCTTCAGTTTGACCTTTGTTTTCATTGTCTTCTTCCTGAGTTATTATGCACAAATATCAATTCGCTTATTAAATTCTTACATTAAAACATAAAAAAGTTTTCTTTTCTTTTGCTTTGCAATCTTTTTTTGCTTCTTTTTTGCATTCTTATATCACACTACACATAGTTGAGACCAACCAGTGTATGAATTTAACTGGGCTTATGTCTGTCTTACTTTCTTCTGCTAGTACTAATTACACATTCTGGGAAAGGAGTTCATAACAAATTGTAAAACTCCATTAACTTTTTAATAATTGAAAAAGTAGAAAATAAATTATATGAAATATTACAAGTAAGCAAAACTGAACTGTATACTTTAAAACTGGTCCTGTCTAGTCTCTCCTTAACATCTTATAAGCTCTCCATTTTACAGATGATGTGTTATATGGAGAAACAATTTTAAGAGCTTTTGACATCATGAAAGTCAAAATACCAAATTTCTCAATTGCACATAATGTATAGGCTGTAATAAAACCCTATAAATTGTACAGTGTAGGATGCGTGCTACTTGTCTGCATACGGTATATACCAGGAATAGCACCCTGTAATTTGTTTGTGGTGTTTGATTGCCTATTAGAATTGGAATCATTGAACTCCTTGTTATTTTCTAAGAGGTGTTCCCTTTATCACAAAAGAGAATATTTCTTTTGAATTCTTTGCTGTCTAAATTATACCAGATTCAAGAAAAACACTGGTTACTTTATTAATATAATTTTCACTGCTAAGCTAAATATGAATTTATCTGAATTTCTCCATTTGTGGAAGGGTGCAAAAATAAAAATTAATTTTTCATTGTTAGATTTACTGATAATTGTCCCATATATCAGTGTACACATGTGTTTACATTCATATTTACCTGTAAGTGTGGGATTATAAAATAGAATTTACTACAATTAAGATTGCAAAAGTTGAGAATGCCTGAATTATGTGGCACAAAGTACTCTTCAATCTCCTTAAATACTTATCCTGAATAATTGGTGTCAGACACAAGCACTTCAGGGCTCTGCCAAGGTAAGTGATACTATCCCACTCTATGAAGGGACACGATTCTCACTTTCTCCACTTTCCTCAGCAGTGAGGAAGAAGAACACCAAAAAGCAACGTCATCCCCACACAACAGAAAGTGGCCATTCACATATAGTCTCATGATTAAAGGTGTCGGACCTTTTAATCAGGACAAAACTTCAGACGATCATGATGGCATCTCAGTGTGGCATTTGCCATGTTGCCTTTAGTTCTTTTCTGTTCAACACTTTAACGCTTTTTGTTACTAAATAAGGTTTTACCTGGATGGTGCTCAAACATTTTATTTTGTTTTCTTCATCTCATTTAGATTAGTAAATGAGAAAATTGAAAGATATGAGAAATTTAACACAAGAAAATATCTCGGGGAATTTTTGATGAAGAGTCTGGCAAAAATTTTGCAATCATTTTTGACTCTTGTAAGCTTTTCAGTTTTTATAGTAAAAATGAAATAATTTATAGAAAATGGCAGTAGATTCTGTGTAGTATTTTTTAAAAATGCAAGGCCTTCTCATATTATTCAGTGACTACCATCATCTAGTAAACTTAAGCATTTTTTCACGTAAGCTCTCTCTCTCTCTCCCTAAATTCATATCATAATTCTCTTGATCGTCAGCATAGTTTCAGCTGTATATTTTTAATTGTCCACCAATATAAGATTGCCAGGAACGGTAGCATGCGGGGTCAGGCACAAACCAAACTGTGTGGGATGCACGGCTGTCACTGGGCATTTTGATATACACAGCTATATTCCAACATTTGTACTGAGTTAATAAATGTTAACTGAGGAAAGACACCTTAGTATCTGAAGACCCATTTGTAACAATCATCACTCAAAACCACAGGGAAATCACATCACCCAGGAAGCCATCCAACCATTGTGAACCTCTCCGTGCCACTGCAAATAAAGAAAGAAAAAAGTCATCCCATAATCTTTTATATATTTACTAGCTGCGTAAGCCCATGCTGTAAAAAGCCCAGGCTCCTAGAAAGTATTGAAATCATCAGAAAAAATTTGAAATGTCCCATCCAACCCCACCCCAGTCTATCAGCGGCTAAGCAAATTTCTCTCTCATTTGTCTTTCCGCAGCGGTTTCACTTTGCTTACGAAGTCTCTTTATTTCAGTTTCATGCTCATTAACTTGGGTCCACCTTGCCGGCTCTTTGAGCTTCATGCTGTAGCCTCGCACTTCCAGGCCGAACAGACTGACACACACATTTCCATGTGTAGACTCTTATAGATAAGAAAATAGAATTACTATATGTTACTCATACAACTACACCTTTTGATGAACCTGGATCAGTTACTTTGTAGTTGCTCTCTAGAACCATACAGACAAGAAACACTACTTTGGAACATTTTGACCTTTAGGGTCCCAGTGGATTTTTTCCCCCTGTGTGTTAGAGTTTGCACATCAATGTCACCAGTTTGCTCAGAGCAAGTGAAACATTTGAACAGACTTAAGTCAGACTAGCAGACCAAATGGCTAGAGTTTAACATTACTTACCTGGGCAATGGCAAGTCTTGCTCCTATCTAATGTAATATAAAAAAGAGTGTCTTGTGGTTTAGCAGGAGGGTGTTGGGTAAGACTTGATCAAGAGTGGAAGTGCAGTGCAACAAAAAGGAAAATCAATGGGTTGTAGTTTAATTCCAGCCTTGTTGGCTTTTTTTCATAATTTAGGCGCAATGAATTGTCCTCTTTGAATTAAGAGGATGTGCCAGTCATGAAAGCATTCATGGTTACAACCCAGCAAAGAGTTACCGCAATTCTGCAATCCATTCGGACCCAAAAAAAAAGAAATTATCCATTCCCAACAGCAGAGACATTGATAGATAGGCAGTGTGGATGACGGATGGGACAGCTAGCAATAACAACAGTGGTCACAATTTAAAAAAACACGTAAACCTTTCCTTTCTTTCCTTAACCCATCCTACAAATACATCCTGGTAATGCCGGGTACTTCGGCTAGTCACTTATAAAGTAATACAAACAAAAGACAAAATTAAAATCTTTGTTTTGTCATAAAAATGTTAATGCAATTATTTAACAACTTATAGGAAGAATCTTTCATTTATTTATTAACAAAAAATAATTAATATGTATATTGCCATATATTTTTTTGGAATGTTAATGCCACTACACAAAGTTGTTTTGCTAACATTTGTCTGCAGAGAAAAAAATCACAAATGGTTTTGGTAAAGGTTATGTGAATATTCCTTAGCTATTAAATGACCTTGTAAAAATATTCTATTAAGTTATAAAAGATGAAAAAGGATACACTTTCAACTTTTGATCCTCTGTATGAGATCTGAATATTGATGTGACGCAAAAGAAATGATTGGCATTTGATGATGACACATTTGTGGTTTCAAAAGCAAATGAATAAAAAAGATCTATAAATTATTTAAAAATAGTCCTGTATAGGAAGAAAGTAAAACATGCATATCCTGAATATAATATTCTGTAAAAGACTGAACAAATTTGAACTTAAAGGGGCATTTTCTAGCATACAAAAATCATACTGATTATAGAGTAGTTATTAAATTGTTGTTTGGTAATTTTGAGTTTGAGAACTGGTGCAAATTTTGTTTCAGGTATACAGCCCTACAGTAAAGTTGCATAGAGCTCAAAAGGTGGAATAAGAACAGACATAAGAAACTGACCAGAAGACAATTTGCAAATCACAATACAGTATATGATGAAATAAAAACATGGTGGAGCGCAAGAAATTCAACCAACCATCCATTTTCTGGACCTGCTCAGTTTTCAGGGAGATGAAGCACATCTACCCAACAGAAGGCACACAATGCAAGAGCCAGCTCTAGACATTGCGCCAGTCTGGCAGATGTACATACTGTACACCCTTAACTCACTTGTATCTGGACTAGCAGAAATAATAAAACAAATGTTACAGAACTGGGCATATTGGGAATGGTGAGATGTTGCAATGATATCCAAACAATCAGAATGCTGTGCAGTGAATAGTCTACACTACAGTATTTCAAGCAACACAAGTTATTGTGCTAAATGTTGTACTTAAATTGTTTAACCTTTTAAAGGTTTTCAAATGTTGCTGATTACAAATTATGCTTATACATATTGTTCCAGCATGATTTCAGTTTTTGACTTTGTTTAGGATTCCTGCTGCATTTTCTGTCCTTCTTCATACTGAGATGAAAAAAATACAAATTGGAACAACATACAGTATGTATGCATGCTTTTCAATCCAGCAAAAAAAAAAATAATATACATATATATACATATTGTGACAGATTAAGGTCTCCGTGACCCCTTGAACCCTCAGACTAGACGTCAGACACCAGATAAAAGTCTAAATAATAGTTTAATATTAATAATAATAATAATAAATGTGCACAAAGCACCCTCCACTCTACAATACTCAAATAATAATAATAATTCCAATAAACAATAACCAATCCTCCACTCCCAGACGCGTTGCCACCCTTCCACCCAGCTCAGCTCAACGTCTGGGATTTCCCATCGTCCTTTTATATTCCCTGACCCGGAAGTGTTTCCCATCTTACTTCCAGGTCAGATAAAAAGTCCTTCTTTTCAACCCGGAAACACGACGTTCCCTCTGGTCATATGATTATGACTTGCTTCCTGGTTATAGGGCACGTATAAGTCCTTGAGCCTCCCTGCAGTATATATATATTGTTGTGATGTGAGATTTTACATATAACTTGGTAAATGTTTTGTATGTCTTTTATTTCTAATTTGGGCAAAGCAATGTAATTTAGTGTTTACCCAAACCCCCACCACCATTAGGAATGGGTCTGTTTGAATTTTACGACAGGATTTGGGGGTTGTGTGTTTTAAACCAGTTTGGCAAGTGTTGCTTTGCTAAAGTCATTTCTACCCCCGCAAATGGGCTAAGGTGTACTTTAACATATGGTTCGGGGGCAGGTGTTAAGATGTTCTATTTCCCCCATTGGTCTGAGGTATGGCTGTTTGGAATTGGTTTGTCTCAGAGGCCTTTAAGTACCATGATGTCCTATTGGCTCTCGGGGTTGGACAGAACATCTGTAAATGTATGTGTTTAACCTCAGTATCTGTCTCTTACTAACCAACATCTGAAAGAAGCATCTCTCTTGCTAACCTGTGATGAAGGCAACACAATGAAGAGCACAGGTCAGCAGCCATTTTGAACAGACATGTGGCTGAAAGCTGAGCACCAATGATGCCTTAACTAGAGACATTTAAGTAACCACAAGTCTGTGTGCCGCCTGAACTACATATCACCATTTAATCAGGTTGTATGGTTGCCAATATTCAAATGTACTTTGCATTTTGTTATTATTTATGAATATTATCAATAATACTAATACATTGTTTAAACTGTAACTTAACTTCTGCTTGTCTTTTTACTACATCTAATTGCCTGAGGTTATAGATATAGAAGGGAAGATGGGGATAAGTTATATACAATAATACCTTATAAACAGTGGTAAGTCTGTGAGATTAGGCATTCTAAGGCTACATATTAATAATACAATAGGGGAAAGTAGAGCAATATATATTACTCTACCAAGACAAAACACACACATATATATATATATATATACACACACACAGTATATATTGATATATTGTCACACACGTGCATTTGGGAGGCATTTATAGGCTCAAATAGATGCAGTTACCCGCTGAACCAGGGGTTGACACTTCCCTCTAACTCTTTTTCCTCTCTCCTGGCAGAACAAGCGAAGAATCCACCCAGTAACATCACTTATGGTTCCAACCCTCAAGATCCCACCTCTTCAAAACATCACTTCCGGTTTCAATCCTCAAGATTCCATCCCTTCATAACATCACTTCCTGCAAAGTCTACTATATGTATCGCCATCGTTTCCTCTTTTGTCAGTTCCGAATTGAACTCTGTCTGTAAAGACGTCATTTCCTTTGTTTGTGCTACAGTATATGGAGGATCCTCCAAACCTTTGAGGGTGTTTTTGACTTTATTTTACAATATATATGTATATACAGCAATAATAATATCCACTTGGGCTTTCTTTACAAATAAAAATTTTAGAGTAATACTAAATGGGAAAGTCATCAACAAGATCTAATTGTTGTGATTGTTTTCTCAACCTATATCCTCTCAAGACATGCCCATTGTGAAACCTCCAAAAGGGATACTGTGAATTTTTTTAAAAGTGCAAAAGACTTTGATAGTTAAAAAACAGACTCATAAGAGCAAAGGAGAGATGGAGATTGAACAAGAGACCCGGGGGTACCTCCTTCACTGGATCTGCTACTTATCAATGGATATTCAGTTGCTATATGCATTACTCTTCATCCATTTATCTTCATAATAAATGGTGACGCTTTCGGCTGTCTCAGAGTGCCTTTATTCTACATGGTGTATAGTGTACATGTTTATTTTTACAAATTGTGCAATTGAGCTGTACAGTGTTAAGATAATAATCTGTAACCATGTGGTCTCACAAGGTATAGGTTTTGTAGAAATTAATTACAGTTAGTCATCAAACAAAACAATGTACACCAAATACAGATTACCATTTTGTTTACCAAATATTTTTTCTATAGTTATGTTTAACAGGCTTCCTAGAAAACCTGCTTCAATGTACTATACTGTGGCCAGCAGCCCATGAAAGGTGTAATATTAATGAGCGTTAAGAAATAACTTCAAGACCACTTTGTCTCACACTAATAACAGCATCTACACTGCCTACTGCCAAAAGTGGGAAAGGTACTGTATGTAGTAATAGAGTGCAACAAATTATATGCAATAGAAGTGAAAAAGTGAAGATAGTCTTGAGCACTAGCCACAACTTAAACATTCCAAAATGGCTTAGAAAAACTCAACATATGTGATATCTAAATGTTGCCAGCTATTTTAAATATGTTTTATTATATAAGCCAATTAAAACCATGATTAGTACAACATTCCAGAAAAAGAGAATTAAAATGCATATTGAACACTTAAAGCTCCATGCCTACCCAGTTATATGCACAAAAAGCCTCTTATGAGATACTCCTTCATATACTGTATATACAAACATTTACAGAAAAACAAAGCAGACATAAAAGCCTGACTGGGCTAATTTAAGAAAAAACTTGATGAATTCTTGCCACATATGGAGAAGCTTTGCACTGTTCCTCATAAAATAAATTAGATTTGTTCCTACTTGAGATAATACAAAACATTGCTTTTCCATTGAACTGAAGAGAGTAGGTTCAGATTCTTTCAATTTGAAAAAGGTATATCAACATGTAAGTGAAGTAGTATAAGAAAACACAATGGATGTATCATTTCATAATCTAATCTCATCTGGTATTGAACCAAACAATACAAATAAAGGATTAAAGATAATTCAAAATCCAATAATATCTGATAACTAAGCATATATTCCCCTAAAATGGTTTTCATTTAGGACAATCTCAAACATCTGACTTCTGGTCCAATTCCTGTATATTTTACATGATTTTAAAGAAAGAAATATGTGATGTGCAATTTTAAGATGTTTTATACCATGGTTTGCACATATGGAGGAAGATTGAATGTTATAAATGTCCAAGTTCCATTTCTTTTTTATTGTTTCCTAAGATTATCAGTTTATAAAGTCCGATGGAGAATCAGATTGAGAACCTCTGGGACGTTATGTATGAGTGCATCTGATGCCGACCAGTTGCAGCACAGACTGTGCAGGATCTCTCTAATGCCCTGATCCAGGTCTGGGAAGAGATCCCCCAGGACACCATCCTCCATCTTATCAGAAACATACCCAAATGTTGTCGGGGGTGCATACAAGCATGTGGGGGTCATACACACTACTGAGTCACAATATGAATTGCTGTGATAAAATTCATGCAAGTTGGATCAGCCCATGATTTCAATTTTTGACTTTCATTTTCAGTGTGATGTTAAATCCAGCCCTCAATGGATTGGTGATTTTGGTTTCAGCATTGACCATTCTTATGTCATTTTGTTCTCAACGAGTTACACAGTATTACTGAGTAAAGATTTCTCCTCTTAAATATTTCGTTCATCAAGATCTGATGTGTGATTTAAGTGTTCACTTAATTTTTTGAGCAGTATATTTTCAACTGTAGATACAAATGGAGGATTAGGGAAGTTGAGTAATATAATTTGTTGTGGGTGTTGTTTAATTGAGACATAGTTAATCACAGCATGTACACATGCCTTTAATACACAGAGCTCTGAAATGGTCCTAGCACCTAATGACTTCCGTTAGTTAAAATACTGAATAGGATAAAGGCAGCTGAAATATACAATTATCATACACTGGATTTTTTCTAACCCTAGCCATTTTAGTATGTGGCCTTAATGCATTCCCAATAAATGCTTTTACAACTGAATATAATCTGGCCAGATATTTGAATAGATCTTTTCAGCTAAACTATATCAATTCAAATACGTCAGCAGCAAAGAGACCATGGTAGCCTTATTGCCATTACATTTGGCTTCTTAAGCAAATTCATACTATAGATGTCAAAAGCATGCAGTGGAGAAGTGGCAATGTCTGCTAGTTCAGAGGACCCTCATACATATATAGTAAGTATACCTTGTTTATACACTAAGTATCCCTTGTATATAGTAAGTATCCCTTGGATATTGTATGCCACTGGTAGGACCTGAAAATTGGGATGTTTGTGCACCACCCATAGGAAGAGTCTTAGCATTGACACACAGGAAGGCAGTGGTGGAGTTTTGTTTAGGAAAGCATTGATATTCAGGGAGACCCCAATGGCCTTAAGTTGTAACTAGATTAAATTACCTCTTCCAACATCATAAAAATTCTGTAACTGTACATATGCAACCAAGTTTAACAAATCAATCATAAATCTTCATAAGAATTTTGTTTGTTGGATTAAATTATATTTGGAGTGCTTATTTGCCTTTGAGCCAGAATTGGATAAGAAATAAGAAATGACTTGGTGTCCCATTAGTTGACTTCAGAATAAACATTTACATGGATGCCTTAATAAATAATCCTATTAAAATGTATCCATAAAATATAATTTGCTGGACATGTATTCTTTCTGAGTGTCAGATGCAGGCAATGCAGTAGTGGCACCTGACTCAGGAACCTTCTAGCTTTTGGAAAGTTTTGAAGTCCCCGTCCCTAGTCATTTTTCATTGCAAGCAGACATGTTAATGCATCTTTACTGACATAATCTTGCTTTATTTTATTCTCACTCAGTTAATTCTGGTAAATATTAGGTTTATTTTCAGATTATAAAAACATTGTGAAATGGCAATGATGTGAAAAAAGTAAAAAATATAAGTGATGTTTTTAAAAATGTGTCAATATTGCTGCTTTAAAATTACTGTTATTTTGAAGTTAATAGCTATTTTAGAAAGTCACATACAAGACAAAACACTTTCAGTATAGGCATACTTAAGAATAATGTCAGGTCGTGTCATTTGCAGAAATTCTCTGATGATTCTGCATTAATGAGGTGTATTGACAAGGAGGATGAGACAAAGTATAAGAGTCAGAAGGGGAACTTTGAGAATTGTCCTAAACTTGACATCAGCAAAACTAAGAACTCTTCACTATTTAGGGAGTGGATGTGGAGGTGCTGCAGTTCTACAAATACAGGGGGTCCACATCAATGACAGGCTGGACTGGCCTCATAACATAGACAGACTATACAAGAAAAGATAAATCAGGCTATTTTTTCTTATGAGATTGCATTCCTTTAATGTGTGTAGTGACTTCCTCTGTGATGGATAGTGTGATTTTTTTTTCATCTTTAGTTTGATGGGCTGGTAACAACAATTCAAGGGAAGCCCACTGAATTAACAATCTAATTAAGAAGGAAGGATCAGTTCTGGGAAACACTCTGGGCCCACTAGAGGTAGTAGTGATGGAAAGAATAAAGGCAAAACTGATGGTCATTATGATCAATGCTGCACATTCGTTCTCACCTCTATATCCCATCACTATTCAAGGAGTAGATGAAGAGGTGGTCCACTCCTGCAAGTTCTTGGGGGGTTCACATTAATTACAGGTTGGACTGGTATTGGAACACAGAGGAACTATATAAGAAACGACACTGCATGCTCTTTTGCCTTAGGAGATTGTGTTCCTTTAATATGGGATATGATGTACTTCACATCTTCTACAACTCTTTGATGATCAGTGAAATTTTCTATGCTGTGGTGTGCTGGGCTGGTAACATCACTTCAAGAAAGGCCCATTGAATCAACAGGCTAATTAAAAGGGCAAACTCAGTTATAGGATGCACTCTGATCCACCTGGAGGTAGTAGTGAAGGAGAGAATTAAAACATTATGAGCAATGTTGCATCTCCTCTCTTTGACACACTAACACTGAGGACTTTCATCCAAAGAATTATTCATCAGAAGTGTGTCAAGAAACACTACTGGGGCTCGTTTATACCAATAGTTCATGTGCATCTATCTATCTATCTATCTATCTATCTATCTATCTATCTATCTATCTATCTATCTATCTATCTATCTATCTATCTATTATAAAATAATAAATTCTACTAGGCTGTATAGTTCACCTTACTTCGGCTCCATATATTTCTGTAGAAGATGCTTTCTTAATTTTGGTGCTAGGAAGCTTTCAATTACAGGCTTTCATAGTGGGATTTACTGTTTTGCATGCTGTAACAATATTGAGTATCTTTCACTCCTGTCTAATATTTTTCAAACAAACTAGCAGAGACAGTGCATGTTTTAAGAAATAATAGCTTGCCACATGTAAAATAAACAAAAAAACTGATTTCTGTTATTAAATTGCTGCCTTGAGCCCAAAATTAACCAGCAATGCTAGTAGATTTACTTTCCCACAGCTGTGTTTCTCAATTGTCTTCTTTCCTGTGAAATAAATACTTGACAGATTAGATGCAAGATAGGTCACAGATTGCCATGATAATCCCCTTAGTGTATAATACTTTGGAAGGTGAAGAACTCCTGCAATAGTACATCATTTTTTCAGTCACGCGCAGGGGAGCTAGGCTGCAATGTGTAGGCGTTTTGGTGCCAATTATCCATGGCGTCTCTTCTAGACTGAGGATACAAAGTACTAAGAGGATTACTATAACAGTCATTTAGTCACTGGAGGCTGTTTTAATGAGTGTGATTTTGTTTTCATGTTGCATGTGGTTTGTTAGCACCTTTTCTCTTAGCTATAAATTAAGCAATGTGCACAAAAGAGTTTGAAGTGCCGACTTTTTTTTTCTTTTAATCTTCAGAAAAGGTATGTACATTTATCAGTTGAGCTTATCAAATCTTAAGGATACTGTATTACATACAGTATGTATCGTAAAACAGCTTATAAGGTATTTCTTAATTTGCATACAGAAACAGTGTCATGAGTGACCATATTAATTTTCATAAATGTCTTATTATATACTACCTTTATCAATAGCCCCTTTTAAAGCACATTTTAAATTGATTGCTGATCTTATAATCTAAAAATAAATTATTAAAAACTAAATATATATATAAAGTAATAAATAGCACAGTAAGCAAGAAACAATTTAGAAATTCATACTAGTGTATATAGATCAAATAATAAGATTCTTAGTATTTGCAAGGCCAGTTACCAAATGAGAAAAAAACTTTGGCAAATGTTATTTAGATGAAGAATCAAATGGTGCATTTTTTATGTCAGTAAACAGAAATTTCTGGAGTCTGGAGCCACTGTAGACTAAGGCTTATATTTGTGACAGTAACTGTATTTTCCTTTCAACCACAGAGTTCTGTGAAGGTCCTGACACATTACAGGACTAGTTTTCATTTACACAATCTTAACAAGTCAGTTCAGTCATAATGCACTCCTAAGACCCCAGTTGTGTAAACTGACATACCCAGCAATTCGGTCCAACCAGTCCGCAACTCACATCGACAAAATCAAACAGGTTTGATTTTGTATTGAGTCATATGGGTGGCAGACTCTGTATGTGCAGGAACCAGTGAGTATTCAGTCTAAATTAAAATGCATATAATGCAGCTACGAGTGATAAGGAATGCAGGTATTTTGGACCTTGCAAACAGAAGAGAGGACCATCTGCCTGAACTATTGTGTTTTATGTACCATGAAAGAATGAACAAAAAAAAAGAAGGACCAAGATTGCGCCTGAACTCACAGTACCTGTAAAGTATTTGTACATCACTGGCTTTATTAGGCAGCATATTACTGGCTATCAGAGACAGGGATACAATCACAATAGTTTGAAAATATGAAATTGTGCTGGAATGTCTTCACAGAGTCATGTAACTTGTCATACTGAGCAATTTTTAATCATGTAATCTGACATAAACAGGAGAACAGATCAGCAATTCAGTTGTCAAGTCTGACATCCCGTCCAATTTGAAGCTGTGTAATGTGCCACTTCTGCAGTCTGAATTAACTGTAGGGTATTAATCTAACATTTTGAACACCCTCTGGGTAAAACATCCAGTAGATTCTTCTGATTAATACAAATTAGTGAACTAGACCTGAAACTTGTTCTGAGGTCCAAGATCATTAAAGGCCAATCATCCCCTACAAGTTGCTCATATTTACTACAATTATAATGCTCTGCATCCCTGTTCAGTATTCATTTAATACACCCACTTTACCATTCTTTGTCCTTTGTCCTTTATATATTTAATGTGTTCTCCTTTTCACTGGATATCAATACCAGGATACAGTGTGCAGTCTTTTAAGGTTGTCTTTACATTTTGAGATATAAGACATGTGGGTCTATCTTAGCAGACATTTGCACCTATAGAGGAGAGAGTGGAGGGACAGGGGTTTGCACGGCTAGAATAGCTGCAGACAATACAGGATTGCACAACACAGCATTGGAAGAAAAGCTATAGCCATGTACAAAAGAGAGGGAAGGTCTCTAATACTGCTAATGGTAATGAGATGAAACATTGAATGCTTTCTTTTTTTAAAGATTAGAATCATGGGTTATATTTCTTCTCAGTTGGTTTTATCTCTATTTTTTATTGTTCTGTGTATTCATGGATATTTTTCTTGTCATTTGCAAATGTAATCATTCATTTGGATGGAGATTACTGGAAAGAAAGTAGTGAGTTAAGTGAATGAAATGCTATTGCAGCTCCATAAGGTGGTGTTTTGACAGTGTACAGCTATAGATAAAGAGTGCCTCACACATCACACCACATTGCCCATGCCATACATAAACCTGACAGATGAGGTGAGAACTGTGACCCTATAAATGATCAAGAGTTCTACTGTGAAAAAACATTTCATCTATCAAAAAATTTGATTCCTCATAAACGCTGGATAGTTTGCCCATTACGTCTGTTGGCTTGGTGAAGATGTTTTTAACCAGAATGGGGATTATGGGCTTTAAACATTACTTATTTCTTATTGCTTTTTTGCACATTAACATAAATTTCTATTTATTTGTTTCAAGATATCGCTTCCTGGGTCCTCCCTGCATGGAGTTTGCATGTTCACCCCGTATCTATGTGGGTTTCCTCTGGGTACTCCGGTTTCCTTCCACAGTCCAAAGACATGCAGGTTAGGTGCATTGGTGATTCTAAATTGTCCCTGGTGTGTGCTTGGTGTGTGCGCGCGTCCTGCGGTGGGCTGACGCCCTGCCCGGGGTTTGTTTCCTGCCTTGCGTCCTGTGTTGCCTGGGACCCTGTAGTTAGGATATAGCGGGTTGGATAACGGATGGATGGATGTTCCAAGATATGTTTACCAGGGGTGTGATCAGACAGCTTTCGCTGTTAGTGTACAACAAAGTGGAAATAGCTGAGCACCTTGTGACATTTTAGGTTTCAGTTGTGTTATCTAAGTCTTTAAGCAGAAACGTAGGAGGGTGACAACTATCCTGAGCTATTCAGAGCTATTCTTGATGCTTTTTACTTAATTTTTTTAAAGTCAGTCATTGCTCATTCACTCTGGGGAAAATCTGTGTCACTTTCACTTTTCACTCATCAGCTTGGGTGGGTAGGTCAGCCAGTGTCATAGTTGGAGCCACATTCACAATAGCATACAATAAACTTGATGCATATAGTGAATTCACAAACTTTATTTAAAGCTGCAAGTATTTAACAAGATAAGAGCCCATTGGACCCTTACAAGGCATACCTTCTGCCTTTAAGCCAAGCATAACTCTTCTGGGGTGTCATTATTTCGTTATTGACACCTCAACCTGCCCACATGTTCTGCACTTAGTTCTTCGTCCTTACTGGCCACTGTGAGGCTAACTACAGTCTTATTTCATTTGGCTCACTCTCCCTCAGGCTTTCTCCAGGCTTCTGCTATCAGTTTTGGCTTCTCAGAACCTTTCATTTAATGGGCAGCTTGCCCATCACAACATATTCTGACCCTAATTATTCCTAATTACCCACAATAGCTGTCAAAGTAATTAGGGTTATTTTAAATATTATTTCAGCCCACCTTGAACGTAACAATAAAGTTAAGTTAAGTTACTGACAAAAAGTTCCACAATATGTTAACATTCACACTTCAGACCACTAAAATATTTTAATTATATCGTTCAGAGACATGTTCAAAATTGTGAAGCATTTTCTTGTTACCGTGTTTTCATCTTCTTGTTGACTACACAGCAGTTGCTTGCCACAAGGATGCAATTTGGAAATAAAAAATATGTTAATGGCTCTATATAATGAAGTGCTCTGAAATGGTATGCATCTAGGCTCTTTCATAAAGACCACCCACTGGGTTTCATTAATGACATTTATTTTCAGTCCTCATGCAAGGCCATTGACTGTCATGTCTGGCACTCTGGTACATCTTACAAAGTTTAAATTATTTTAATTACGTAAGAAAACATGAAATTTGGAATACTCAGTCACACAAAAGAAAACTGTGGAAATGCATAAATAAATTGTGGACTGGAGCCACTGCCAGAAAGAAATAAATAATAAATCCAAAAAGCCAAAGTGCTAAAATACTTTCAATATAATGGGCTCTAATTACTACATTAATTCATAAATTCAAAGCATGTTTGTGTCTGTTTAATAAGAATTTTTGTACATTTAATTATCAAGTCAATAATACACATACATTATGGAAATTTTAAATTCATAAACACCAATTAAGCAAACATTTGCATCATTTGGAATGTGGGGTAAAACTTGAGTACACAGAGAAAACTCATGCAGTCACAAAGAGACAATGTTCAAAACTCAAAAAGGGATTGGCCTAGGAGTTGTATCTTGACCCCTAGAGAAGTGAAATTAGATTTGATTAGATTAGATAAGAAACATAAAAACAAGGATACAGACTTACAGGACAAATAATACAGCTAATCAATCAAACAATCGAAAAATATGCATTGTACAGATATTTCAAAATGAAATTAATGAGCACATCGGGACAAAAGCATTGAATTGCTGATAGCAGTTAGTGGAAAAGACCTTGAGGGGTGCTTTTTAGCACAGCATGATGGAATGAGACTGTGGCTTAAAGTGCTCCAAGACAGTACCCCCTGGAGTGGATGAAAGGGAGCTTTCATGACAGCATCCAATTTTTCCATTATCCACTTTGTCACAAGAGCTTCCAGTGTGTCCAGGGTTCATCTTGTGATGGAGCAGGCTTTCTTGATAAGTTTGTTCAGGCATTCTGCTTCTTTTGAGCTCAGGCTGTTTCCCCATATGACTGCAGAGTAGAACACCACACTGGCTACTTTTGACTGATAAACATCTTCAGCAGGTTGCTGCATGCATCCAAAGACCTGAGTATCCTTAGAAAGTACAGCCAGTCCAGTTAGTTATTTACGTGAACCCCCAGATACTTGTAGCTCTGCACCATTTCCATGTCCTCCCCATGAATGATGACTGGTCTCAAAAGCTCCTTGGCTCGCTAGAAGTCCACCACCACCTCTTTTATCTTGCTGATGTTGAGTTGCAGGTTGTTGTCCCTGTACCACAAGACAAAGTCCTCCACAACCTTCTTGTACTCTGACTTGTGCAGAGAGGCACTGGCGTTTGTATCAGAATTAGCTTCAGGCTTACACAGAGTGCTGCGGAGGTAAACTATGACACAGCCATTACCCTGTAGTGGAAAAAGCAGGCTTACTAGACCACTGGGATGGACTGATATCTGACACCCATAGACTGCATAGAAACTCTACTGGTAACTTAACAGTAGCAGTGGCTGCAGTATGCTTATACTTATAAAGTATAACAATAGTAGAAGAAAGTATGCATTATGAACTTAAATAGGCACATCTACAAAAAAAAAAATTAATTTTAGGTCATCACATACAGGATTTTGCAAACAAATTTCAAAGATAGAAATTTCTTAAGTCTGTAATAGCATAACAATATACAGGTCAAATTCCATTAGAATGAACTCCGTTTTAACAAAATCCTTGTTTTAGCAAAATTTTTTTATTGGTCCTCACAAATTTCCTATAGACCTAATGTTAAAAAACATATCAGCAAAGTCCATTTTATCTGCAAAATTCATTACAATATAGTCATTATTCATTAAAAAAAAGAGTAAAATACATTTCTTCTGGTCATGGCCCAGACATTGAGATTCAGGATCTCCATTGAACAGCCAATTGAGTTGTGTCTGCAGCCAGACACTCTTGTGCAGCAGAGCAGAACTCGAAAAGGGTTAGTGCAGACCAGACATGTTGTGGGTGGATCTAGATAACTGTCAATCAGACTTGACTTCAGGTGTACTTGTGGTGCTCTGGAGGTCCACCACAGCCAGCAGATTGAGAAATAGATTTTAGCTTCAAAAGGGCTGATTGTTGAGCTTCCCTCATGTTTACATTTGTCTACCAGTTTCCAAAATGTTTCATTAATTGCCAGAGATTTTACCCTATGAACACCTGCACACTATAATCACTTTATAACCACTTTAGATTAGGTGTCCCTAATTACACTATACTTACCATGTAATTACCTGTATAATTACAGAGTAATTAGGTACTTGGGTTATTACCTTGTACTTAACTGTGAAATACAATGTAACGCTATAATTAAGTACTCAGATGTAATTGTTATTCCACAATTTTTATAATTACCTATGTACAGTGCATCCAGAAAGTATTCCCAGCGCATCACTTTTTCCACATTTTGTTATGTTACAGCCTTATTCCAAAATGGATTAAATTCATTTTTTTCCTCAGAATTCTACACACAACACCCCATAATGACAATGTGAAAAAAGTTTATTTGAGATTTTTGCAAATTTATTAAAAATAAAAAAACTGATAAATCACATGTACATAAGTATTCACAACCTTTGCTCAATACTTTGTCGATGCCCCTTTGGCAGCAATTACAGCCTCAAGTCTTGTTGAATATGATGCCACAAGCTTGGCACACCTATCCTTGGCCAGTTTCGCCCATTCCTCTTTGCAGCACCTCTCAAGCTCCATCAGGTTGGATGGAAAGCGTCGGTGCACAGCTATTTTAAGATCTCTCCAGAGATGTTCAATCAGATTCAAGTCTGGGCTCTGGCTGGGCCACTCAAGGACATTCACAGAGTTGTCCTGAAGTCACTCCTTTGATATCTTGGCTGTGTGCTTAGGGTTGTTGTCCTGCTGAAAGATGAACTGTCACCCCAGTCTGAGGTCAAGAGTGCTCGGGAGCAGGTTTTCATCCAGGATGTCTCTGTACATTGCTGCAGTCATCTTTCCTTTTATCCTGACTAGTCTACCAGTCCCTGCCGCTGAAAAACATCCCCACAGCATGATGCTGCCACCACCATGCTTCACTGTACGGATGGTATGGGCCTGGTGATGAGCGGTGCCTGGTTTCCTCCAAACGTAATGCCTGGCATTCACACCAAAGAGTTCAATCTTTGTCTTTCTCATGGTCTGAGAGTCCTTGAGGTGCCTTTTGGCAAACTGCAGGCGGGATGCCATGTGCCTTTTACTAAGGAGTGGCTTCCGTCTGGCCACTCTACCATACAGGCATGATTGGTGGATTGCTGCAGAGATGGTTGTCCTTCTGGAAGGTTCTCCTCTCTCCACAGAGGACCTCTGGAGCTCTGACAGAGTGACCATCAGGTTCTTGGTCACCTCCCTGACTAAGGCCCTTTTCCCCTGATCGCTCAGTTTAGATGGCCGGCTAGCTCTAGGAAGAGTCCTGGTGGTTTCGAACTTCTTCCACTTATGGATGATGGAGGCCACTGTGCTCATTGGGACCTTCAAAGCAGCAGAAATTTTTCTTTAACCTTCCCCAGATTTGTGCCTCGAGACAATCATGTCTCAGAGGTCTACAGACAATTCCTTTGACTTCATGCTTGGTTTGTGCTCTGACATGAACTGTCAACTGTGGGACCTTATATAGACAGGTGTGTGCCTTTCCAAATCATGTCCAATCACCTGAATTTACCACAGGTGGGCTCCAATTAAGCTGCAGAAACATCTGAAGGATGATCAGGGGAAACAGGATGCACCTAAGCTCAATTTTGAGCTTCATGGAAAAGGCTGTGAATACTTATGTACATGTGCTTTCTCAATTTTTTTATTTTTAATAAATTTGCAAAAACCTCAAGTAAACTTTTTTCATGTTGTCATTATGGGGTGTTGTGTGTAGAATTCTGAGGAAAAAAATGAATTTAATCCATTTTGGAATAAGGCTGTAACATAACAAAATGTGGAAAAAGTGATGCGCTGTGAATACTTTCCGGATGCACTGTATACAGTAATCCCTCCTCCATCGCGGGGGTTGCGTTCCAGAGCCACCCACGAAATAAGAAAATCCGCGAAGTAGAAACCATATGTTTATATGGTTATTTTTATATTGTCATGCTTGGGTCACAGATTTGCGCAGAAACACAGGAGGTTGTAGAGAGACAGGAACGTTATTCAAACACTGCAAACAAACATTTGTCTCTTTTTCAGAAGTTTAAACTGTGCTCCATGACAAGACAGAGATGACAGTTCTGTCTCACAATTAAAAGAATGCAAACATATCTTCCTCTTCAAAGGAGTGCGTGTCAGGAGCACAGAATGTCACATAGATAGAGAAAACAATCTCTAGCAAACAAATCAATAGGGCTGTTTGGCTTTTAAGTATGCGAAGCACCGCAGCACAAAGCTGTTGAAGGCGGCAGCTCACACCCCCTCCGTCAGGAGCAGGGAGAGAGAGAGAGAGAGAGAGAGAGATAGAGAGACAGAGTTTGTTTTTCAGTCAAAAATCAACATATGCCCTTCGAGCTTTTAAGTATGCGAAGCACCGTGCAGCATGTCGTTTCAGGAAGCAGCTGCACAAAAGATAGCAACGTGAAGATAATCTTTCAGCATTTTTAGACGAGCGTCCCTATCGTCTAGGTGTGCGAACAGCCCCCCTGCTCAATCCCCATACGTCAGGATCAGAGAAAGTCAGAGCAAGAGAGAGAGAAGAGTAAGCTGGGTAGCTTCTCAGCCATCTGCCAATAGCGTCCCTTGTATGAAATCAACTGGGCAAACCAACTGAGGAAGCATGTACCAGAAATTAAAAGACCCATTGTCCGCAGAAATCCGCGAACCAGCAAAAAATCCGCGATATATATTTAAATATGCTTACATATAAAATCCGCGATGGAGTGAAGCCGCGAAAGGCGAAGCGCGATATAGCGAGGGATCACTGTATACAATAAATTGTGGAATAACAATTACAATTAAGTGCTTACCAATAGCATTACATTGTGTTATTACATCTAGTTACCCTATAATTATACAGGTAATTACATGGTAATTATAGCGTAATTAGGGGACACCTAATCTAAAGTGATACCCTATAATCTTTAAAAAAAAATTGTGTCTTTGAAATTTTGCTCAAAAATTTATGCATCCGATTCTTATTTTCGAATGTGGCTTTCATTTCCTCAAACTTTTTATCATGATCTTTTGATGTAAAATTTTACAGGTAAAAAATAAGAACATCTACCAGTCAGAGAAAGCTGGTCAATGCAGAGCGGTGCCTTTTATGAAAGTTAAGGGGCATGTGCCTCAGACACCAAGGGCCGGCGTTTATGTAACTCAAGTGGCACGTACTCCTAACCACCGCTACCTGTCCTTGATATGGGCATAGAGTGGTGCCATTTTGCTACGTCAAGGGGAGTGTGCTTCAGGAACAGCGGGGGATCCCCCTGTCATTATGGGCTTTCCAAACTTTATCACCTGAGGTTATTTCAGAGCTTCTTTTCTACCAAAAATGTCTATTAAAAATCATTACCACTAAATATAGCCTGTAAAAAAAAATCAATGTTGTGTTTGCTCTGATTACAGAACAGATAATTCTTTAACCCATTTTGTTAAGGGTGTTCTAATCTGTTGTAACATGCTACCATTGTTATGGTTTTAAAACCTGTAATGGTCTAGGTTGGCTCAACAAAATGATCGATAGTCATAAACCGAGATGAGCCAGGCAAATAAGGACATACACAGACAGGAAGAGTAGGTGCAAAGTGATTTGGTGTTTTATTTTAAAGTGTCTTAAAAGTGCTGTGCATCAATAATAAATAATCCTTAAAAATCCAATGTAATTTGTGAAGGAGAAAAACAACAATTCTAAAATCCAGATAAAACCATATTGGCATAAAATTGTTCCTCAGCCAGCCCAGCACGTCTTTCACTACATATCTCCCCAGCTCACCCAAACAGGTCTTTCAACTTGCAAAGAAAACCACAGCTATGACCACCTCTCCCGACTAACATCCTACTACCCTTGACCAGCATTTTCTCTGACACACATAGCAAGACCTCTGTCATCCCATACGCAAGCACGGTGCTACCTGGATCCCTGGGAAGTTTGTTCCCATGTCCCCGCTTCTACACTGTTCAACTCGGACACTCTTCAGGGCACCATTCACTTCGCTCCAATTGTGGGGCCTTCTCACTTTGTCTCCTCTCCTTCGTGCTTGGTGCTGCAGCTCCTGCTTCTTCTGATGTTGTTGTCTGTTCTCCACCCAACTGTCCATCTTCCACTTTTCCTCCTGACTGTCTACTTTTCTACTTCTCTTTACATGGTTCTCACTCAATTTTGCCATGCTGGCTCTCTTTAAAGCACAGATTGGGTGCAGATGCAGTCATAAATTTACTCTGAGGTGTGAATGAAGCATGTGACCAATCCACCCATATTTGCATGTGAATACACGATTAGCCAAGCACCCCAAGCAACCTCTTAACGGTGTGAGCATGTCCACAAGTGTACCTACACTCACCTGGGGCCTGAAAGCTACAGTACACCTGATTATTTATTTACCATGTGTCATGCCTCAGACCTCACTCACCACAAAGTTAATTACAAATTATGGTAGCATTGATGATTGCATTCTACTACATAGGGTTTAGGATTTAGCTGCCCTATCAGGCACAGTTTGTACTTGGTTTACTTCACACTTATCAATCATTTTAATATGTATAGAAGTCTGAAGATATTGCGGCCATATTACTGCCTCATTCCTGTCCACTTTTAGACATGGTATCCCTCATGGTTCAGTGTTGGAATCAATTTTGTTTTCAATAATACAATATTAGCATAAATCATGATGACAATTACAGAAGTGCAGGAAGGTTGTGGAGGACTTCATCCTGTGGTGATGAGACAACAACTTGCAACTCAACAAGTGCCTTGAGCATGGGAAAGGTGCTATATAAATAAAATGTATTATTATTATTATTAACATCAGCAAGATAAAATAGATAAAAGAGCTGGTGGTGGACTTCAGGTGTGCCAAGGAGCCTCTGAGACCCGTCACTGTCCAGGGGGAGGATATGGAGGTCGTGCAGAGCTGCATGTAGCAGGGGGTTCACATAAACAAGAAGCTGAACTGCTCTATCAAGACATCAGCACTGGCAGGGCCAAAGCAGACTGTACTTCTTAAGGAGACTCAGTTGGTTCATCGACCTCCCTGCAAAATCTATACAGAAGCTACAGTACATTCAGAACTCCGCAGCCAGAGTCCTCACCCACACAAAGCGTTTTGCTCACATCTCCCATGTTCTCTCCCAGCTTCACTGGTTATCGGTTCCATCAAGGATTAAATTCAACATTTTGCTTCTCTCCTTCAAAGCCCTACATAACCTTGCCCCCCTCTACCTCACTCAGCTCCTAGCTCCTTATACTCCTTGTTGCTCTCTCAAGTCCTCGAGCAGTAATCTCCTTACTGTCCCACGCACCAGACTCTCCACCCTGGAAGGCAGGTCCTTCATTGTTATGGCGCCTCAACTCTGGAACTCTCTTCCTCAGTCTCTCTGAGATTGCTCCTCTTTCAGAACCTTTATATCTCAACTGAAAACTTTCCTCTTTTACGAACTTCTGTGTAATTTTTTTTTACTCTGTATGTAAAGCGACCTTGGGTTTGTGAAAGGTGCTCTATAAATGCAACTTATTATTATTATTAAATTCCATAGTACCGTTTTCAGCCAGACTTATGTACAAAAAACAATTTCACACTAATCAAACAAGTCAAACGTTAAAGTCAAATGGAACTGGGTGCAGAACAAAGGCTCTAATATGCAATTTGCATTCCCTTAGTTGCAAACTTGTAAGAAACACATACACAATCTGCACTACACAGTTTGCCTAACAACCAAAGTGATCATAAAGAAAAAAATAAATAAATAACACTGACTAAGAATTTTATCCTCACCTGCATGAATTTGTTCTTAAAAATAAAACAGCACATCATCAAGGACACTTACATTTAATCCTCAGGACCAAATGAGATGTTTACATCAATCTCAATGTACTACAATGCACTACAGATTTTTCAAAAGAAGCACTTCCTGTACACTCATCTTCCATGCCATCTTCCAAAAGGAAAGGCTTACCTCAAAGCCAATGAGCCATGCCTCAGTCTTCATGACATTTTTTCATGATTGCAGTGGACATTCTCTGTACAGTGTTGCCTCTCACTAAAGGATTAAAACAATTTTCATGGCGTTACAATGTAACTAGAGGTTCTTGTGAGCTTGTAATGCTGCAGACTCAGCTGTAACTGAGTAATGTGACAAGGTGTTATTTTTTTTGGTCAAATTCACATAATTTAGAAAATGACATATTATTTGACAATGTGCAAACTAGGAAGTAACAATTCTATTTGTATGATAAAATCTTGCACAGTTATTAATTAAAATATAAGACAAAGTTCACACTAATATTGCTGAGCTTTGGGCAAAGCTTGTGACTCCAGCAAATTAATTAATTGCTTTATTGATATAAACAATGGATAAATAAAAATAATTTCTATTTAAACTAAAGAACAGATTTTTAGTGAGTATAAATTCTGTGACTAGTAAGGTAATACTAAATGTCAAATTCTCTTTTTAAAAAATATTTAATAAACTAATGATTATTTAACATGTTTTCCATTTTGTCTCACAGTGGTGTAGTTGGAAAGATCTCCTGGAAAAATGGAGAACCATATGAGCACACAAATTATTATTTAGACTTTAGAGCAGTTGTAACAGCATGTTAGAAAGACCTGGGGTATCAGGAAACAATCCTATTTAATAGCCTTCAAGGGCTAAAGATGGAAAAAATGTAAAAGGAGCTACAGCATCAGGTGATATGGCTTCATCATTGTCAACCAGTGCTATTGAAGATGAATCACTGTTATTCTTCTGGGTCAGTCTGTTCTGGGCTGAAGGTGAAAAGGAAGACATGTAACTAGCTATGTCACACCCAAATCCATTTCCTGTATACCCAAAACCTACTCAGTTTAGTGTCTGAAACAGGTAAGGCTCAAATCCAGAGCACCAAAAATTAAACAAAAACAATAAAATCCAAAATGTTAACCAAAAGTCAGAAACTCACATGTAGATCTAGCTACCTAAGTAGATCTGACACACTACAAAGTTGATACATTTTGAATCCATAAGGATGGACATCAAGACTTGTGTCTTGCCATCTTTGAAAGGTGGGAATGATGCCTCAAAATGTCATTTTACCACCACATCACATTTCTTGCAACAGGTATGGCAACAATACGCAACAGGAAACATGGTGTCTTTTTGATAACATTTACCTTTGATCCCAGGGGAAACAGTATGAGAGAAAGGGGCATCACATTATTATTCAGGCTGAAAGAGAGGGGGCACATACTAATAACATACTTAACACTTATATTTTGTGATATGTGAGTCGCTGTCTTGCACCCAAAAGACGAGCCTGAAGCTAAGGACTTCAGGAAAACCAGCTTTATTCAACTCAAAACAGAAACAGCAAGGTTATTTATTGCAGCAGGAGCTACCACTCTACTACACACATACAGAAAAAGGGCCAGGTCAGTGACCAAGTTATAATGCTCCCTATATCACTCATTGGGCAACAGACAAATTGCGTGCAGGGGAGGTAAGCTTTCAGTTGCCTCTGTGGCGCTACAAACCTGCAGGGTACTATGAACCTGCAGTTCCCTCAGCGACGGACAAGCAGCCCTCAACAGAAGCGTCAGTCACATTTTGGCGTGTTGCTCCATTGGGGAGGGTCTCAAAAGAGTTCATCTCAAGAGTTGTTGATACATAAATTGGTGGGAAAGCAGACTATTTGGATTGGGCTTGATGTGGAAAATGGAATATCAATTTATTATACTGTTAAATATTTACCAGTTTATACTAATACTATTAGTAGCATTCAAAGTCTGGTAATCCTTATTGACAGCATAATTGTTTTCAGTTATTAAAAAATCTTTTCTGCCATTTTTGCCCCCATAAGGCTAATATTGGCTCACTTACAACCCCTGATCATATCAGCACTGTGTCCTTGGCAGTTTTTCTACATGCACTTCACAGGGATGGACGATGCTGTCATCAATCTGCTTTAAGAGCCTACTCCCACCTGGAGAAACACAGTAGCAGGATAACGATATTGTTTTTAAGACTTCTCTAGTGCATTCAACACAATACAGCCCAAACTGCTGGGGGGTGAAGCCTCAGTCAATGAGGGCTGATGCTGCCACTGTGTCCTGGATAATGGACTACATAACTGGTAGACGACAGTTTGTGAGGCTTAAGAACTGTATACCAGACATGGCCTTGAGCAGCACAGGGGATCCACAAGCAACTGTACTGCTTGCCTTTCTGTTTACTCTGTACACTTCACACTGTTGATACAATACTGAATCACATAATTGGCAGAAATTGTCTGATGACACACATAGTTCGATGAATTATTATTTGCAAGAAAGTGAATAAAGGACACTAGTGAAGGACTTTATTGAATGGTGCAAACTGAACTGCCTGCAGCTCAGCATCAGTATTACAAAGAAGATAATTGTAGACTTCAGCAAGGTCAAGCCCACTCTGCTCATGGTTCTCATTACTGGAGAACATGTGGAAGTTCTCGAAGTGAACGATAAGCTTAAGTGGAGTACCAAACCTGAGGCTGTATAGAAGAAGGGTCAGAACTGACTGTATCTGCTGAGGAGGCTGAGGTTATTTGATGTATGTAGATTACTCTTTCATGTTCACTACAAGTCTGTAGTGACCAGTGTATTTTTCTATGTGGTGGTGTGCTGGGGAAAGGATGCCAACAGACTAAATAAACAGATTAAAAAGGCTACTTTAATGTTGGGAAACAGAATGGATCCACAGTAGAAAGTTGTAGAACAGAGGTCACTCCAGAAGCTGGCTAAAAAGAGAGCACATTTAGTGACAGAATAAGACAACTGTGTTTCCACCCTAAAACATCCGGCTTTCTTCGCTACACTATTGGCACGCAGACTTATTTTGTTAAACTGGAAGAATCCTAACTCTCCTCTTTTAAGTCAGTGGGTAACTGATGTTTTATGTTATTTGAAAGTCAAATTCTCACTTAGAGGATCTGTGCAGATTTTCTTCAAAACCTGGCAGGATCTAATTAATAATATTTTAGAATAAGCTCTTAAAGCACTCAGGAAGTAGATTCTCTCCCTATGTCTTTTTCTTCGCCATTTATCTGTATCCGCCTATTAAACTCATCAATTTATTTATTTTTTACTATTTCTAAATTTTAGTCCTTTGGCCATGCTCTCTTTTTCAGGGGTGGGGGTTGATTTGTTTTCAATCCTATTTTTTTTTTTTTGTAAAAATTGATCTATTTGTATGGAATGATTACAATAAAATCAATACAATTAGAAAAAAAAAACCATTCGGCTTTATAATGAGTTACTCCCTCGGCCACGGAGGTATTGTTGGCTTTTCGCTGAATGTGAGTTGGCCTAGAAAACATCTTAACAGACAGTGCTGTATTGTGCAACATACTGCGCCCATGACTTACATCCTGTACTGTGAAATGGTAACCTATATGTATGTGCAATTCTACCTACACTTTGTTAATTTACTTACAGATAATTCTTGCTACATGTGTATTTGTATTTTGTTAATATAATCTATCTATCTATCTATCTATCTATCTATCTATCTATCTATCTATCTATCTATCTATCTATCTATCTATCTATCTATCTATCTATCTATCTACCTGTTTTGTTTCTCCTCCAAACTTTGTGTGACCATTGTCATGGTGTAATGATGACTGCTATGAAATGCGGTACAGGAAGTTACATGGTTGAGGTCATTAGCGTACTGCTATAAAAATCAGCACTTGAGATGCATCACTATCTGAGTTTGTGGATGTTTTAAGAAAACAATATTCATGTGTGTGTAAGTTATTGCTGTTTAGATTTCAGCTCTTGACTTTTGCTTTTGAATCCCTCACTATGATTCTTGGGTTTGATAGATGAATAGATGAACAAAAGAGCTAAAATAAGGTTTCGACACTTGGCTTGTTTTACATTTTTTCTCATTGTCATCTTTTTTAAACTTGGCAGCCTGTCCTTGTGACATGCAAACATCATCAGGCAGAAGAGAAGGAATTCAGAAGGGAAACAAATGTTATTATGTATTGGAAAATGGTTTGAATATATTGTAAATCTACAAATATCATGTACTGACTATTTAACACTAGTTAGCCTGCATCTAGAGCTTCGAATACAGCAGTGGTTCTCAAACTCATTCCTAGAAACCCCATGTGGTGCAGGTTTTTGTTCCAACCAACTTCTCTTTTAATTTGGATTTGCAGCCTAATTAAGTGAGCTGTCATTTCCCAGTTTCTTTATTTTAAGGTCAAAGTAGAAATTACAAAACTGAGTTTGGTAATTTTTATTAGAATGTATAAAGCATGTTTGTATGTTACACGGGGTAATTTATTGCTTTTTTAAAACTTGCTTTTTATGATTTTTATCATCATCATTTTCATTCTGCTTTTTTTACTAATAAGAACATTAGAGAGTCTGACACTTTAAGCATTTAGTTTTGTTTGCCCAGTTGTCAAACAATAAAGGCAGCAAAGTACAAAGGAAAAGGTAAATTAACAAAAAAAAAACATCCATCCATCCATCCATTTTCCAACCCGCTGAATCCGAACACAGGGTCACGGGGGTCTGAAAAAAAAAAAAAAAAAAAAAAAGTTAAATATTTAAAGCTATAGCAAAAATGTGGATCATACAGCTGTGCTATTCTGAATGCAGAATAAAAGAGAAAAAACAACAATTAATTAAATGAAATCAAATAAAAATAAAATGGCTCACTGACTGTGAATTTGGTTGGAACAAAAACTTGTAGCCACATGGGGTCCCCAGGACTGATTTGAGAACCACTGGTATAGTTTTTATGTATTGTGTAGGTCCCCCTCATGCCACTAAAACAGCTCTGACCCATCGAGGCATGGACTCTGGAAGACCTCTGAAGGTGTCCTGTGGTATCTGGTATTAAGACATTAGCAGTAGATCATTTAAGTCCCGTAAATTGTGCGATGGTGTCTCTAAGGATCAGACTTGTTTTTTTGCAGCACATCCCACAGGTATTCAATTGGATTCAGATCAGGGGAATTGGGAGACCAATTCCGTATCCTAGTTGCCATTAAGGGGTGTAAGTGGTCTTTAGGTAGGTGGTATCTGTCAAAGTAACATCCACATGAAGGTCAGGGTGCAAGGTTTCCCAACAAAACATGACCTGGAGCTTCACACTGCCTCTGCTGGCTTGCCTTCTTTCCACAGTGCATCTTGCTGCCATCTTTTCCCCAGGTAAATGATGCAGATGCACTCAGCTGTCTACATTATCTTAAACATGATTTATCAGACCAGGACACCTTCTTCCATTGCTCCATGGTCCAGTTCTGACACTCACCTACCCATTGTTGGAACTTTCATCAATGGACAGGGTTAGCAAGGGCACTCTGACTGGTCTTCTGCTATGCGGCCTCATAAGCAACAAGCTGTGATGTACTGTGTGTTCTGACATCTTTCTGTCATGGCCAACATTACATTTTTCAGCAATTTGTGCTACAGTAGTTCTTCTGTGGGTTTGGAGCAGAGTGCTAGCTTTCACTCCCCATGTGCATCAGTGAGCCTTCATTGCCTAGGACCCTGTTTGTGGTTCACCTGTTGTCCTTCCTTGACTACTAACCACTGAATACCAGGGACAACCCACAAGACCTGCCATTTCAAACATGCGCTGACCAAGTCATCTAGTCATTACAATTTTGTCCTTGTCAAAGTTACTTAGATCTTTATTCTTGCCCATTTTTCCTTCTTCCAACTCATCATATTCAAGAACTGACTGTTCACTTGCTGCCTAATATATCTGACCTCTTGAAAACTGTCATTGTAATGAGAGTATCAGTGTTATTAACTTCACCTGTCAATGTTTTAATGTTTTGGCTGTTCAGTGTATATTGTTCATAAAGGAGTTTGCAAGTTGAAAGGAAAACTTTTGTGCAATTTAAAACTTATGGAGTATGAGCAAACACTGAGCCTTCATTCTTATATTTATGTTAAAACAGTCATTTAGTAATAAAGCAGATGCTTCAAAACCAATAATTTAATTTAATTACAAATTACCTGTGAAATGGAATCATGAAAAAAGTTATATTTAGCACTGATTTTAGCCAGCAATTTTAATTTAAACGGAACTGGGCTGATTTGTTGTTGCTCGACCTCTATTTTTCATTATGGATATCACTGTAACCCTTATATTTTTGAACAACATTCAGGTGGATACATACTGAACAATTTATATTCTTGGATTCAACCAACTTAATAAACACCTTTGCAAAAAATGATACTTAAATGAAATCAGCTTGTAATTAGTACCTCTAATTAGAAGGTGTTATGCTTTTCAGAGTTTCCTTCTGAGTAGTAAAAATGATAGCAATTATTAATAATACAGTGTGCAACTATTGTTTGAAATAAAGAAGATGCCAACTAGTTTACTGCAGAAGTTATTGTCTAAAATTCCTGGCATTAAAACAGAGGTCCTATAAAGAAAAGGCTTGCCAATAAGCGCTAGTGTACCATTTTTCTTGCTTATTTTTTCCCCCCAGTCACACAATATGTCAGTTTTGAAATGATCCCTGAAAGTTTCACTGCCTCTTTCAGTTCTTACTCTGCTGTCAAATTCTGTGTAGTCGTCATGCAAGAAGCATTCAACAACAGCAAGTTAGACCTAGCCTAATGCTTTTCATGTAAAATAACATCCCAAAGTGTTCAAAAAACACTGGGGTATGAAATGTTTTGACAAACAGTAAACTCTGAGACAGGTTCTCAAAATCCTAGCACTAAGGTGCAGGCAGCTCAAAAGACGTCCTAGAAGTTGATATGCAAGGGGGAGGTAAGTGGGAAAGAAACAAGAAAATAATACTGAGACAGGTTTTGAGACAGGTTATGGTAACTAGAAAAACAAAACCTTAAAACTAAAATATTGAGCAAAGCAGTCTTGCTTCCAAATGTCTGTTACTCTACTTAAAACAAATTGTGTCTATCCATCAGTTTTCTAAGCAAGGTTACAAGGAGATGGAACACATACAAGCAGCACTGGGCACTAGGCAGGAATCAAGCTTGGGATGAATGTACTTGCACAGATCTACTCTCACACATACTGGGGAAATTTTGTTCCACTAGGTAATGTAAAATTTGAAAAGTAAAATAAAAAAAAGTGGAAAAATAAGCACAAGTGGATGGACCAGTAATTGAACCCTTGATATTGAAGATTTTAGGGAACATTAACCAGTATTTCCACCTTTAAGGGGAAACTGCAACATATTAGTGGCCTTTTCAGAATCTTTCCACATTATTCTAAGTTCATTTTTTTATGTTTGACTTTCACTTTTTTTCAGTCTGACCTTTCACTGACATTTAGATCACACATTTGATTCACTATATATTTCAGTGTGAAGGTGATGCATGATTGCTCTTGGTGTGAAAAAAAAAACCCACAAAATATTCTAGTTTCTATTCTCATGGTATCCTGCATGTATAATAATCAAATAAAAAAAAAACATTTACCTTCCAGTGCTATATGTTGCCGACGTGTATTTTTTCCTAAAAGTAATACAAGTCTGTTAGACTTGTTTAAAATGTTACAAGGCCAAAGAGAAATCATTTCCCAATTAAAGCAGTCAGTGGATTGCCCGGTGGACCTGCTTAAGTAAGTGTTACCAAGCCCAAATGCATAATGAACATGGGTGTTGTAAGCACTTTTTGTAATGAACAGGCCAGTTACAACAGCAGCACTGCAAGCTTTGTATTTTGGAAAAATTGAATTCTTACTAATAGTAGACATGCATATCTTAAAACAAGATAATAAACAAATGCCTCACTTGGATACACATATCTTATCTCCCTTTAATCAACAATGAAAGCTCTTTAACTCAAAAAGTTAGACCTTAAGAGAATGTGAATTGAGTCACCTACTTGTCAGTTGCTTTTAATGAAGATAGCTGTGTTGAATAATGTTGATAGTTTCATCTTCGCACAGCTTAATGCTTAGCATGATGCATCTTTCACTCAGCTTAGAATATTACAGAAGGCAAATAAAACCTTATTTAATATGATAAATCCACAGGAGTACAGCGTCTTATCTGAGATGATTTCCCTTGGTTATCATTTTTAGAGGTATGAAAGAGTTTAGTTTTTGTTGATTGAAATAAAAATATGGAGCATTTGAAAAAAGATACAGCTTTATGAAACAAAAGAAAATTAAGAAAATTGTTTGGGGAGGTCCTCAAGGCTGCTAAAACATGGGAGGAAAACATGAAATTCAAAATTAATGTTGGATCGTGACATTACTTTATTGTGTAAGTGTAAAATGCAAAAATAAATAGTCATGTAATGCAGTCATATGTTAGTAAATAGTTCAGTTAGGAGTGATGTTTTAAAAATTGAAAATGCTTCTAACAGGCATTCAATAAACAAGGTGGGATAAACTAGAAAAATCACCCAATCTGGTAAAGCACATAGTAAAGGTACTGGTTTTGCAATACTAATTACTGTACCACTAGGCTAACTAAAATAGAATAACACAATGACCAACTAAAGTCCTGATTCAAAATTTAAATTAATGAATTAAAATCCATTCAACATATTAATACACGGGTAATGTGTCATTTTTTAATTTAGCAGACAACTGATAAATGTAATTTTTGAGTATAATGAATGTTGACAAGTTTTAAAAAAGAAACATCATTTAGTCTCTCGATTTTAAACTAATTTATATCCTCTACCTGTTTATCATTCACTGTTTTTAAAATAATTCAGGAGCTTCAACATGATGATCAAGAAAAGAAAATGCATTTTTTTCCAGATCATCCACCAGTTTCGTAAAGTGTAGGTTCCACTAATACGTTTCACAAATGCTTGGTGTTAACCCCTAGCTTCTCTGGCTTCTAGGTATTCTATGTTAAAACGGTTAACCCTCAATGTCTCCTGGGACATAGCTGTTATGATCCAATGAGTACTGCTCAGGACAGTATTTTACTGCCATCTACTAGATAAAATAACATTATACTGCAAAACCATCATGAGTTTTTCTATGCATTTTGCTACTAACTCATCAATATTCATGAGTGGGGCAGGGCCTTCAACCAAAACACAATGACATGTAAAACAAGAAGCTCTAAAGCCAATTTTAGATCAAACCGAATCAAGCGACAGTGATGACAATGTGAATTGTTCATCAGACATTTATAAAGTGAGTGATACTGATGCATACAGTGATGTACGACTGAACCACTATTATACAGTGGTGTGAAAAACTATTTGCCCCCTTCCTGATTTCTTATTCTTTTGCATGTTTGTCACACAAAATGTTTCTGATCATCAAACACATTTAACCATTAGTCAAATATAACACAAGTAAACACAAAATGCAGTTTTTAAATGATGGTTTTTATTATTTAGGGAGAAAAAAAAAATCCAAACCTACATGGCCCTGTGTGAAAAAGTAATTGCCCCCTGAACCTAATAACTGGTTGGGCCACCCTTAGCAGCAATAACTGCAATCAAGCGTTTGCGATAACTTGCAATGAGTCTTTTACAGCGCTCTGGAGGAATTTTGGCCCACTCATCTTTGCAAAATTGTTGTAATTCAGCTTTATTTGAGGGTTTTCTAGCATGAACCGCCTTTTTAAGGTCATGCCATAGCATCTCAATTGGATTCAGGTCAGGACTTTGACTAGGCCACTCCAAAGTCTTCATTTTGTTTTTCTTCAGCCATTCAGAGGTGGATTTGCTGGTGTGTTTTGGGTCATTGTCCTGTTGCAGCACCCAAGATCGCTTCAGCTTGAGTTGACGAACAGATGGCCGGACATTCTCCTTCAGGATTTTTTGGTAGACAGTAGAATTCATGGTTCCATCTATCACAGCAAGCCTTCCAGGTCCTGAAGCAGCAAAACAACCCCAGACCATCACACTACCACCACCATATTTTACTGTTGGTATGATGTTCTTTTTCTGAAATGCTGTGTTCCTTTTACGCCAGATGTAACGGGACATTTGCCTTCCAAAAAGTTCAACTTTTGTCTCATCAGTCCACAAGGTATTTTCCCAAAAGTTTTGGCAATCATTGAGATGTTTCTTAGCAAAATTGAGACGAGCCCTAATGTTCTTTTTGCTTAACGGTGGTTTGCGTCTTGGAAATCTGCCATGCAGGCCGTTTTTGCCCAGTCTCTTTCTTATGGTGGAGTCGTGAACACTGACCTTAATTGAGGCAAGTGAGGCCTGCAGTTCTTTAGACGTTGTCCTGGGGTCTTTTGTGACCTCTCGGATGAGTCGTCTCTGCGCTCTTGGGGTAATTTTGGTCGGCCGGCCACTCCTGGGAAGGTTCACCACTGTTCCATGTTTTTGCCATTTGTGGATAATGGCTCTCACTGTGGTTCGCTGGAGTCCCAAAGCTTTAGAAATAGCTTTATAACCTTTACCAGACTGATAGATCTCAATTACTTCTGTTCTCATTTGTTCCTGAATTTCTTTGGATCTTGGCATGATGTCTAGCTTTTGAGGTGCTTTTGGTCTACTTCTCTGTGTCAGGCAGCTCCTATTTAAGTGATTTCTTGATTGAAACAGGTGTGGCAGTAATCAGGCCTGGGGGTGGCTACGGAAATTGAACTCAGGTGTGATACACCACAGTTAGGTTATTTTTTAACAAGGGGGCAATTACTTTTTCACACAGGGCCATGTAGGTTTGGATTTTTTTTCTCCCTAAATAATAAAAACCATCCTTTAAAAACTGCATTTTGTGTTTACTTGTGTTATATTTGACTAATGGTTAAATGTGTTTGATGATCAGAAACATTTTGTGTGACAAACATGCAAAAGAATAAGAAATCAGGAAGGGGGCAAATAGTTTTTCACACCACTGTATGCCTAGTGGATTCGGTTGCCTGAAGGTTCACTGTGGTGCAAGTAGGTGTTTGGCAAAAAGGAAAAATGGCAGAAATGAATGATGTTAGCCTACAAAGCACTGTTCATAAATAAGCAATTGTCAATGTTCTTGTCCGGGGAGATGTGAAAATCACTAAGCCTTGCATTGTGATAGCTACAATAACACATGGGGCACGTCGACTATGCGAAACAGGCACAGTCTACCCTCTCATGTGCAAGTAAATAGAATACTGAACAAGGAAACACCCCTCTACTCTCTTGATTGAAGAGTTGGGCTGTGAGTTGATGATTTGTACTAAATCTACATAAGTACAATTATTGACACTAGAGCTTCTTTTTCTACTGTATTTATGCTGATGTTTTGGTATTTACATGTTTCTGTTAAACATAACATCTTTTCTTGCTGGAAATAAAGTCAAGATTTTTGGCTTATTTTTCCCGGGCTAAACATAATGCTAAGGAGGCTACTGTCTATTTCAATCAAAAAGCCAATGTTTATGTGTTTGTGGTGCTTGGCATTGGACACACCATTGAGAAGCATTCTGAACTAGCTTGTATCCAACCATGACTGGGAAAATATTAAATGTACAGCATAACACTAGCATTGTACATGTGAGAAGAAGATCCAAGAGTTAATGTTAAACGTGTTCATTTGCAAACACCTGCAGCTCCGTTTTTTGGCCAGATTGTAATCCCAGATGGGGAACAGATTATTGCGAGAAACTAGGCAAATGTTAAAGTTTAGCCAAGGTTCATCTCCTAGATTGTGTTCAAATTCATTTTTTATGTATTTTCTGTTCATGATTGATTCTGTTGTTATTTAAGTTTATTATTTGTATTATCCTGTAATTGTACTAGTTTTAGGTATTATTTAATTTCTATGTGTCCATAATTCTTCCTTGAATTGGGTGGATAGATCCCACCTGTCCATCACCATCAAGAGATTGCCCTCAGCCCTATTAGGCTGTAGTAACACACAGTTCCTTCTGGTACATTGTTTGCGCTGGGCGGTGGTGAGTTCTGTTTGATTATTGCTTTGTGATTTTTGATTTTCTGGTTATAGACCTTTTTGCTCTGCTTTTTCACCTCATTTGGAATTTTTGTTTTTGGGACTGGTTTACCACAAATTGCCTATTTTATTAAGGCAACTCATTCTGGACCTTTTGTGCTCCTTGGAGCTTGTTGTGCTGCATGGTAATGTATTGTGAAAGAAAACTTTTGTTTTATAAAGATTATTTGATTGCCCTTTTTGTTATACAAGCCAATGGCTGAAAGTGACCCTTCTTCTTGTGGGGCTTTTTGCAACAGTTTTTGGGATTTAATAGTATATTGGCCAGTTGCCCATTTTGAGAACCTGCTCCCCAGCTACTTTGGAGGCTGCATTTTGGGGTTTTGTTTAAAGGAACTCCTAAGATCAGTCACCTAACTTGTACACCTTTAGGATGTGGCATAGAAACTAAAATACCCTTAAAAAATCCATAGAAACAGAAGAAAAAATTGCTAAATCCATAACAACTGTGCACAAGTTGGAAATCAAATCTGGATCACTGCAACAGCTAACTATCACATTTTAGCATGATTCACAGTGAAGAAAATGTCAAAATCAGACCTGCAGCAAGTTTTCAACCAGAAATAATGAATCACTGTCAATCTTCCTCAAGGAAGATGAGCCAGTTAAAGTGGTCTGGGCATGTAGTTAGGATAGGGTGTACCAGGCATTGCCCAACAGAAGATAACCAAGGACATACTAGAAGGATTACATATTTCAGCTGGCCATGGAAAATCTAGGAATTTACTAGGGTCAATTGGGCGCTGTTTCTGTTGATATGCTGGCCTTGAAAATCCAGCTAGACATATTGCCATCCTGAACCTCACCAGGAAAAATGGACATAAATTGAAATGTGAAGTGAACGGCCCTCACTAAACAGCTTGTCAAAAACCAGAGTGGACAGTTTCAAATGAGCTACAATGAAATTTAAAATGTGACAGGGATAGATAAGACACGGAAGACAATGAAAAGTTAGATAGGCGATTCCTGCTAGCTCAAAGTACCAGATGGAAGGCGTGAGTAATAAAAAGTGGCATATCACTGCAAAACTAGAAGTGAAAAGGCTAGTAAGAAAAATAGTTGCTGTTAAATGCCCTCATACTTTTATCCTGATTTACAATGTCAATGGCACGGTGAATGAGCACAGCATGTTGAGTGAACTTAAAACACTAATATGTTGAGGATGTGTCACAAATATTATGTCAAACACTTTGACAGACAGCTCGATTAGAAAAGGCACACTCCTTGAAATGCTCCTTCAAGTACCTGCATGCTACTGCACACTTCTGCAATGTCATTTTTCTATCTATAGCATTGTTACTTACCTCATTTCTCATTATATGAAGTTCACTTGTGTTCCGATAAATAAAACTGATTTCAGTATTAAAATGCTTTAAGTTATATATAGTACCTATTTCTGTCTTTTCTTTTATATTCAGCTTCTTGTATTGTGCATTGCTACTTTATGTAACAGCAGTTTGACAAAACAAAAGTAATCCAAGATCATATTCAGTCCTGAGAGCAAGGTATTGTTATCTATGTAATGCTGTTGAATGTTTCATTGTAGTGTCCACTATGAAATACCCTATATATATCATAAAGATTGACTGCATAATTGAACATATTGTCTGCAGTACAATAAAGACATACTTCTGAGTATCAAAAAAGGTGAAAAGTAAATTAATTACTGTATTTACTGAAAAAAACTAAAGAATTTCTTAAAACAGTTTTCTAAGATGAGCAGAAGAATGGTGGATCATTAGATATACCTTGATGGGGACAGCTCAACCATTTAAAATTCTGCCGAGTAAACCCATTAAAAAAGGGCAAATGAGTTCTTTGCCTAAAGGTCAATAAGGAAATGCTTTTTTTTTTCAAAAATAAATGAATTTCACAAACTGATATTTAATTACTTGGTGTTTAATGGACTTTTGTGCTGTAGTGTACTCTAATTTCAGCACTGGGAGCAGTTACACTTTGGTTCTTTGTTTGTTCCCACTGAGAGCTTTTGCACTGTTCAATAGACTAAAGTGAACAAGTAATAGTTGCACTGTACATAAACATTACATTTGATCAAAATATCTGAATGCCATCTAACAAATTCTAACATAGGAAAAATAGCAGGTCAACATGTGCTGGTGTGCAGCATTTTTTGAGTGCCTGGCAAGGAAAGGTGTTCTAGTAGTTATATGTGGTCCAAAAGAAGACTGGGAAAAGGAGATGACTCAAGGAACTGGAAAAGTTGTTGTCTATTACAGATTGAATTTTGGAAACCAAAAGAAGAAAACTAAAACCAAATGACAAAACCAAAAACAAAAAACAAAAGGTAAAGTCAAATAAACAAACAAATGGTCCTAACACAAACTAGAATTCTTTCTTTGACTATTGCTAATGTTTGTTGCTCCAGATTTTCCCAGTGCTCAGATAACTAGCTGCTGTGTGCCACCATCTTCAATATGTGGATAATGGATGTAAACTAATACAATGGCCATACTTTAGGAACAGGTACCTGGTTTTCACAGATGGTACACAACATGGGGTGGAATTTTTGGTCTGTTTTCCAGCTGAGTCGGTTCACCCTAGAGCAGTGTTTCCCAACCTTTTCTATGCCCCACATTCATAGAAAATGTTTGATTTATGTTTGCACCCCTACAAAAGTAGTATTACATTTGAAGATGAAGTCAAATTTCTAATTTTTGAACCACACACTCAACCACATGATGTTCCACAGGTGAACAAATTGATCCTCAAAAACATAAGTTTTTAACAAACTACATATAATATAATTTACCCCAGGTTGGAAAATGACTGACTGACTGACATATAATTTAAATATAAATCGAGCAATTTACTTTTATAAATCTCAGTACACTTGTATTAATGTTCTCCAAGAGCTTGATTAATGATCAGGGGATTGGGATATCCCGCGAAGCATCAAGCACTTGCGAGGAAAAGACACATGATCAACAATCGAGGGGTTTGGGTGATTGGAGACCCCCGTGAAGCAATAGCACTAATGAGACACAGTCGATGAGCTTTGTCCCCTTATAACATCTGCATTGCAGTTCAAAGACAGATGGGCTGCACAGTTAACATTACTGCGTTACTACCAGGATCACTAGCTGGGCCGAGTGTAAGCAACGGGTTTTCAATTCAGTGACCCTTGTCTCCCTGTCCCCCTTAAAAAAATCAGTCAAACCTCAAAGTCAGTGACATTTCGTGATTGGGGCTTGCATAGAAATCAGTTCTAGACCTTGCACTTCTCTAAAGATCATTGCAGGGTTCAGTTCCATTGTCTTAAAAAGTTTTTCACTTTTAAGAATGCTCCACATGCAGCAAGAGATCTGCTGGAAAAGGCATTTCTGTGGCTCATTCACAGGTGAGAACAGTGCATGCAATGCTTGATTCTTTTTATATCATAGAACAGGAACACTAATTAATAAATAACCTTCAAATGATGGCACAATGAAAGACATTAAATGCACCACAAAAAAGTCTGACAATGTACCCCACTCAGTTTTGATGAAATGTGACACATTTCCTCTTTATTACACCCCCTGAAATGCTATCTCACACGTCCTAGGGGTATGCGCACCTCAGGTTAGGAACCCGTGCCCTAGATAATAGTCTGCTTACACTGTCATACATCATCATGTCAGTCCCGTTATTTCTCAATGTCGCCTTGATCACCTATCTTGTAAACAGAGCTAATTAACACAAAGTTAAAAATTGAAACCAAAAACTGTATAGGATTTACAAAACATAAAAGGTATAGTAGATCATTGAAGTCACAGTGTTTGTAAATTATTTGTAACTTGCAAAAACTGAACTTATCCAAGACTTGTCAAGAGATTTTATTCATGGCAAGAAAAGGCCTTGCAGAAGGGAAGAGCATTGTGCCTTAATACATTGACCTAATTGCTGGACTGGAGACATGAAGCTGTTGTTGGACAACAACTTTCCTCTTACCTCCTCATCACGTCTTTTCAATTCCAGGGTTATAGTGGGCTGAGACAAGTTTCATCAGCAACAAGCAGGGACCAACACTTACTAGAATGCCAGCCCGTTGCTCAGCAAATTCCTGTGAACACCCGAAATAACTTAATCCAGGCCAGTCAACCCAAAGTGCACGTGTTTGGGATGCACAGAAAAACAGAGTACCTGAAGAAAGCCCAAGCATATCCTGGAGAATGTGCAAACTCCATACAAAAAGCAAACAGTCTGTACAAAAAACCCAGATACCTGCAGCTGTCAGGCAGCCACAGCAACCATTTTCCAAATTTTCATTAGCCTAGCTGGAGTGGTGGCTCTGAGGCTAGGGACCTGTGCTGGCAATCAGAAGATTGATGGTTCAAATCTCGTAAATACCAGAAATGACTCTGCTCCTGGGTATGATGTTAATCTGCATCTAGCCCTGCAATTAGGTCATCTAACTTGCAGGGAAAACCCAGGGGTTGGTGGCAGGATTGGACTCCAGCCACTGCCAAAAATCTCACACTGTTCAGTGTGGTGCTGAGGTGTCACCTGTTGCACAGCTGCAGTCAGATCCCAATCTGAGTGGTTTGTTGTGTGGTGGGTGTGGCAATACCCCGTAATCAGTGCATGCTCCCAACTCACCTCTTTCATTAGCCTGAAGTTTTTCTTTTCTTTTTGTCCCTTTTGCTTTGTGAACTTTATCAGATGTTGTATTTTTATAATTATTTCATTTTTGTGTCATTTGCTAGTAGTGATGCTATCTTTATCTTGTATTTCTGTGCAGTCTTAAAAATCTAGAAAGACATGTAAAAAACTCAATTGAGTTAAATCTCAAATAATCATTTAAAGCTTTTCTTTTTCTAATTTAACTTACCCCATTGTCTCTTGCCATGTCATTTTATTTAAAGTGTTTTTAGAAAAAGAAACCTATCTTCACAAGCACTTTAGATGACACACAGACTGTGACATTACAATTTGTTGCGCAAGACAGCAGGTATCAGCTGTTGTCACAGTGGAAGATAATTAAAGAAACAAGTACTGCTTGAGATAGGGATTTAAATTCAGGTAAGCATTAAGTGTCTAAGGTCTCAAACAACTGATGGTACAAAGATGAGATTAAGGCCAGAAAGACACTGGCATAGATGTGTTTGACAAAAGACAAGAGCTATTAACTAATCATATGAACAAAGAGGTCAAGAGGAAAATCATTGGGACAATAATGTGGAGTGTAGCATTATATGGTTAAGTGAAGTGGAAATTATGTAAGGAAGAGAGAAGCAAGATAGAGGCACGGAAAAGTTAGAAAAAAAGTAGCAGTGGCATAGGGTGAATTAACACATCTTTCAAATAACCAGTTTTTCACAGGAATGTGTGTGGTGGGAAAAGTATGGATAGATGGAGAACAAACAGAATTGATAGCAAGAACAATGATGCTAAATGACTTAAAAAAAGATGCAGTAAGTAGTAAATAAGGCATGACTGGAAAAAGTGGACAATCTGGAAACCATCAATTTGTCATCAGGCACAGCATTAACAATAAACTTACAGAATTAGATATGCTACACAATCCAACCGAGCACTCAGAAACTGGCAGGCAAATAAAAATAAAGGTATGCTGAGTCACCTGTATTTTAGTAGAATATGGCAAGGCAGACAAAAAAGAAATGTAACCGCAGTTTGTACAAAGGAAATCCCTAAAAGGCCATTGAACGTCTCTGTTGAAAAAGAACTAACCTGAAGGCCTTATGGTTGGGCCTGCAAAGGTGTGCTTCATTTCCCTTACCTGCCTCAGTTGTTTAGCTGCTAGCAAGCTGGACTAGATGGTCCAAAAGCATTAAAAACTTATTTCTTATGGCCTCTGTCTAGCAAAAAGCATCTCCTCTGCTCAACGATGCTCATCATTTGGAATTCAGGAAAGAATGATAGCTATTCAGCCAAACAAACAATAAGAAAGGTAAAGGAATATATAAAGTATTACACAAAAATAGTTCAAACATTACTTAATTGGGTGGACAAAATCCTTGAAAATAATATATTCTTTACCTACACTAATATGAAGCAAATCTTTTCTTGGTTTACTGCTTTGGCTGCATACAACAGGAAGGTCAGTGACAGACAATGGGTTGCATTAATTATTGATTTTGAGGTTTTTCAGCTCTTTTAGAATTTTCTTTTGTTCAGGATCATAAGGAAACATAATCCATCAGCAAACTGCAAGTCAAGAAGAAATTGTGTTCAGGGTTTACTGTTAGGAGCGCACAGTATGCTTATGTTCAAGAAACAAGTGACTGTCATATAATTCAGTTGTATAAGGTAATGAATAAAACACAGACATTAAATACAACATACATATAACTATGGTGTCCCAGTGCCCACAGCCATGAACATTTTCTGTTTTTCAAGACAATGAAAGTCATGAATTGAGATGGACCATGGTGAGTGAGCACACAAGCAAGACTATAAAATCAAAAGAATGGCAGTTTATTTAAAACAATGAAAATGCAAGAGCAAAAAACAGTGCATTTCCTCAATCTATAAATAGTTCAATCATTAAATCCACTATAATTGTGTCATTAAAATCAGTGCCATTAGATCAATATAAATGAAAATAAATACATTTAAAATCTTTCTTGTCCCTCATGACAGCATTCCCTTCTTATGACATACCGTTAGATCCACAAATGTAGCTTGCCCACCACGCAGACACAAACTTCCACCTCCTTCAGTAACCATTGTTCATAGAGCTGACACTTCTGTCATTCAACACAGCTTTCCCAGGGCGCATTACCTCTTTCATTGGATGCCACCACTCTGTGGATCTACACTCGCTCCTGTGTCCTCTCTCCATTCTTGTCTGCTTACTTGTTCAGCATACATCGACTTCACCCTGCACCGTAACTACTTCTGTCATCGACCCTCCTCCCATTAAAATTGCTCAATAGAACCAATGCTGCTGGTTCCGTTTCATCTGTAGAATACTTGTCTTGCCCCAAAAAGTCTCAAACAAGTGATCGCTTTCTCTTTCAGTTTCATTTTATCCTCCGTTCTCCAGCACTAACCCACCCTCATTTATTCGGAATCTCTCCCGGCAGGTATTCGTTAATTCAGCATGCTGTTACTGGTAATTATTACATTAAGTGAGTTCTTGCACTCCCATTTACATCTTATACCAGTGTAAGTAAAAATATCATGTTGTACTAAAACCATTACAAACATTAATAAATTAAACAATTAACACGCTCCCCAGACTCATTTCACCACAATAACATAAGTATAACATTAGAAATACCTTTTAAGATATACAACATCATAACGATAAATTTAAGAAAATCACACCAGGTCTGTTCATGCATTTGATTTTATAAGGAGCAGCTGCCTTGAGGGAAAAAAATGTCTCTAAATCTGCATGCAAGATATCCAGCCAGTGAGGATGAAATTCTACATATGTTTGTGAGCATACATAGAAAAAGATGCCTTGCCGTGCTCAAAATGGAACAGTTTGTCTATTGTAAAATGCACTCATGCATAAACATCTATACCAGGAAAATTTGAAGCCACTGATCATCTTTAATGGCAGCCAAAGAGAAACTCCATCCATCCATCCATCCATTTTCCAACCCGCTGAAAAGAGAAACTGACCCCCTAATTGAACCCACACAAAATGGGGTGAAATAGTACATATTGTATACAGAAGGTATCCTGCCTATGCCACTTAGACCTCTCCTTCCCCTCATGCATCAATCTAGCCATTCATCCATTGTCAAAACTAATCCACCTACTTCATGGTTGCAAGGGCAGGAGCCCAACCTGATAGCAGTGTGTGCATGGTTGGAATCCTTTGAACAATCTCAGCTTTTAAATCTAGGCTGAAGCCTTAGTCTGGCATACCCTGTCTAGAGCTGCTGTTTAGCTGTGCATATTGCATCTCAGTTTGTTAGTCATTTGCACAAAAAAATAAGTAATACAGTAATTACAAACTGTTACTAACTCTCCTGTGTTGCGTTTCTATTCTCTGTATTCGACTATGGCATTTTGTGCCACAGCTCTACTGCCAAGCTGTTTTCCTGCCCATAGAAAGACACTGATAGCCTTAGAATCAACAGATTATCAGATTATTATCAGATTAGACGGCCCAGCACAGGCTCTACCATGGAGTGCCAGGAGGGGGTGGATGGTCAGTTGGTCTAGGCTTCTAGGACTGAGGCTTTTTCTTTGATTTTCTCTCTTACAATCGTCTGTGGACTCTCCAGAGGTTTATTTTCTTCTGGGTTGCGGCTGACTGGAGCTTTTCCTTCCCTCTTGTTGTCAGCTGGCCATAGTTAAACAATCCATTATTGAACAAATATTGTAATGTTATCCGGTCTGTTTAAACAAATTTGTGCCTTTAATAGAACTCATGTTGTAAAAAGTCATTTTTAAAGGTTTTTATTAATAACTACCTGTAAATTTGTCACAGTGCTCTACAATAATAAATGCTTTACAATAATAAACTGTATTGAACTGAATCATGAATAGGCAATCTAATCAATGGAATTTTACTTTTTATAATGTAATGTATTTGTTAATGTACAATGTATTCATTACCGTTCTTCATCTCTGCCCCTCTGAAACATTAAATATGGCACTATTAAATGTTAGAGCTTTAACTAACAAGACGTTTTTTTATCAACGATCTTATTTGTGATAGAAAAATTGATTTTATTGCACTAAGTGAAACGTGGCTTGGCTCTGATGGCGCGGCTGTTTTAATCGAATCTGCGCCTCCAGATTACAGTTTTACTTGTGCGGATCGTCGTTGTTATTCATGGAGATTCTCACGTTCTAGTATTATCCATGTATAGACCTCCTAAATTTAACGCGTCTTTCTTTGAGGAATTCTCTGACTTAATGTCAATTTTATTTACGAACTATGACATGCTCTTAATAGTCGGCGACTTTAACTTTCATATAGATAATCAGTGTGACCAAAAAGTAAAAGAATTCCTGAACCTCCTGGACTCTTTTAATTTGAGACAGCTCGTTAATCAGCCTACACATAAAGCAGGTCATACGGTAGACTTAGTAATTACTAAAGGACTAAAGGTTGATGTAAAGCAGATTATTGATATTGGTCTATCAGACCATTTTCTTCTACTATTTAATGTAGAAATTTTGATAGAAAACATTCATGAGAAGCATATTGTTAAAAAAACGCTTCTTTGACTCATCAGCAGCTTTAAAACTTACAAACATTCTAAGCAATCAGTCCGTTTATTGTGCCAACTATAATAGCGAGGATAATGTAAATAGTAAGGTGGAAAGATTTAACACTAAAGTGAGAGCTGCTGTTGACATAGTTGCTCCTGAAAAGAAAAATCTTCTAGCATTATTATACCATGGAAGACCCAAAAAGTGTCTGATCTAAAGAGAACATGCTGTAGAGCTAAGCGTAAATGGAAGAAAACTAAACTAACTATCCACTATGAAATATTAAAGGTTAAAATAACAGAATACAATAACACAGTCCGTCTTGAGAGGCGCTGCTATTTCTCTAAGATTATAAATAACAATGCTAATAATCCCAGAGTCTTATTCTCGACAATTGATCGTCTGCTAAACCCAGGTAACTCAAAGGAATGCCTCCAAAATACTTCCAGTAAAACCTGTGAGGCTATTGCTGTATTTTTCAATCAAAAAATTAATGATATTAGAAATAACATAGTATATCTCCCCAACACTGAGGATCCTCCTAAACCCCAGTACTCCATTAGAAACAAATTAAATTCTTTCACCAGGATAGATTTACCTGCTTTACATAAAATATTTTCTCAACTGAAACCCTCCACCTGCGTCCTTGACCCAATACCAACAAGTTTTTTCTAAGAAGTATCGGGCGTGCTAATTGATAATATTCTTGACATAGTAAATTCGTCATTAGATATGGGGGTCTTCCCAGACTGCTGTAGTTAAACCCCTACTTAAGAAAAATAATCTTGACCCCTCTGCTCTTGAAAATTTTAGACCCATCTCTAACCTGCCTTTCTTAAGTAAAATTCTAGAGAAGGCAGTCATTATGCAGTTAAATAACCACCTCAATAAACATGCTATTCTTGATAAGTTTCAGTCAGGTTTTAGAACAAATCACAGCACAGAAACTGCACTCGTTAAAGTAGTAAATGCAGACAGAGGCCATTTATCTGTTCGCATCCTCCTAGATCTGAGTGCCTCATTTGACACCATTGATCATAATATTCTTAGAAATCGCCTTAGTCAATGGGTGGGCCTCTCTGGCAGTGTCTTAAATTGGTTTGAATTCTACCTGGCAGGGAGAAAATTCTTTGTTAGTTTTGGTAATTACAACTCAAAGACACATGATATCCTATATGGTGTTCCACAAGGCTCTATCCTGGGTCCGCTGCTCTTCTCAATCTACATGCTTCCGTTAGGTCAGATTATCTCAGGGCGCAACGTGAGCTACCACAGCTATGCTGATGACACGCAGCTGTATTTATCAATAGCACATGATGACCCCAATTCTCTTGATTCACTAACACAATGTCTTACTTGTATTTCTGAATGGATGAATAGTAATTTTCTAAAGCTAAATAAAGAGAAAACTGAAATTTTAGTGATTGTCAATAATGGATACAATGAGGCTATTAGAAACAAACTGGATGCATTAGGATTAAAAGTCAAGATGGAGGTAAAAAGCTTAGGGGTAACCGTTGACTGTAATCTGAATTTTAAATCGCATATTCATCAGACCACTAGAACAGCATTTTTTCACTTAAGACACATAACAAAAGTTAGACCTCTTATATCATTGAAAGATGCTGAGAAATTAGTTCACGCATTTGCTTTCAGTCGACTAGAATACTGTAACGCACTCCTCTCAGGACTACCCAAAAAAGACATAAATCGTTTACAACTAGTGCAAAATGCAGCTGCTAGAATCCTAACTAGGAAAAGTAAATCCAAGCACATTTGATGTCACTACACTGGTTACCTGTGTCATTCAAGATTGACTTTAAAATTCTGCTTATGGTTTATAAAGCCTTAAATAATCTTGCTCAATCTTATATATCGGAATGTCTGAAATCTTATATTCCAAATCGTAACCTTAGATCTTCAAATGAGTGTCTGCGTAGAATTCCAAGAGCAAAACTTAAAAGAAGTGGTGAGGCAGCCTTCTGCTATTATGCACCTAAGATATGGAATAGCCTGCCAATAGAAATTCACCAGGCTAATACAGTGGAGCACTTTAAAAAACTGCTGAAAACAGATTATTGTAATATGGCTTTCTCATAACTTCACTTTAATTTAAATCCTGATACTCTGTATATCCAATTCATTATAATAACTATTCATGGTGGCTCTAAAATCCATACTAACCCCTACTCTCTCTTCTGTTTCTTTGTGGTGGCGGCTTGTGCCACCACCATCTACTCAATGCACCATGATGTTCCAACATTGATGGATTAAAAGCCAGAAGTCTGCATGACCATCATCATCAAGTCCTTCCGTGAGAAACTTAAATACAAAGAGGACTATTTCATTTATGTTAGGTAGAATGCTCAGAGGGGACTGGACGGTCTCGTGGCATGGAACCACTGCAGATTTTATTTTTTTCTCCAGCCATCTGGATTTTTTTTTTTTTTTTTCTGTCCTCCCTGGCCATCGCACCATTACTCTTATTCTATGTTAACTAATGTTGTCTTATTTTAATTTCTTACTTTGTCTTTTATTTTTCTTTTCTTCATTATGTAAAGCACTTTGAGCTACTTTTTTGTATGAAAATGTGCTATATAAATAAATGTTGTTGTTGTTGTTGTTCTTATAATCTGTAAGTACTCAAATAAATACAGTGTCATTTATGGAGTGACAGGTTAGTTTTACATTTGGAGCATGAGTTAGTTATGTGATATACACAGGTCTGCCCGGTGAGCACTGGTAAAACTTGAACTACTGACCTTGAGGTTTCAAATTTTTAGTTACTAATCAAACCTGCCTGTCATTTTCAGTTTCCAACTAAAAGTTTCAGAGAGCACTTTCTGCAACATGCTGTCAATTCTGCCAGGCTAATAGGAATCATCTTTGTGCATTACATTCGCTGAATCATAGTGGAAGAACATGAGTGCTGTTGAGAAGAGCATTAAAAAATTAACTAAGATAAATTTGTCTCCTGTCTATGCTTCCTATTATATATCTTATACCTATATTCAATAATAATACTCCATAATACTTTACTTAAGAATCATTAAACATTGGTAAATTAATGAAAGCAATATTAGAGGTTAATTTGTATTGAGTTGATTATTTTATAGTCATTGGTGGGTGTTTTTGATTGGTCATCATTAGTTTCATTGTCAAAAGTATTATTTGAATAATATTCTGAAGATCTGTACTATACTGCATTGCTAGAAAATAAATAGCTGAACCTCAGTAAAAAATTTATTGCAATGGGAATCAAAGTAAATTATTAACTTGAATTTATACTTTTTTTTGTTTTAAAATAAAAAAAATATCTGAATCAATGACAAGATCTTTGAAGGTATGTAGGAGTCTGCTCTTCAGTCTTTTATTTTAAAAAGGAAAGTTTTTCTTAGTGAACAAGCTCCCCTCCAAACATACATTAATGTTATAAATGTTTCAGGTATGGCTGGGGGATGATAGTATAGACACCATTAATAATGTAGCACATTTTATTGGCTCAGGAGTAAACCGGTTTCTTTCTTCTGCACTCCCTTTATCATTCCGTTGCACACACAGAATGGGCTTATTAATTCTGGCAGAATAAACATCTACAGTATTTACAATGGGGCCTTTGTACCCATATAATATAACATAAGAAGACAATTGTTAAGATGCTGCTTCCCAAATGTATCATAAAGTGTCAGAGGGCACCTACTGGGCTTCTGTTATGTCCTGCATTAACACCAACTCATTCCAACATTTTCTTAACACACTGCCTTTATTTTTTCATGTGTCCCCCATGTTTCAACACACCCATAAGTGAAAAAGATAAAAATTAAAGCAGCTGACTGGCCTTAAGCAAGATGGCTTACATACTGTAGATGCCAGACACAGATCTGTCAACATATTTACATTTGTTGGCTCTTCAGGGTTTGATGAATAGATCACACTGTAAATTGAAATGAATACTGTGTTCACTCCAAGGACTTGTTGTCGCTCATGTCTTATATAAGACTGAATCACTCTCCTCCTGCTCATAGGTCCAGTTTTGATTGAACATGCTATACAAATGACCTAACAATTGTAGTAAAGAAGGCGGTGCTGCCATTGCTGCATTTTCAGGAACAGAGCAGACACTACACAGGAACCGATTTGCAAATTGAATATTGTTACAGTATACACTATTAAATAATTTACTTTTTTATATAAATCCAACAGTGACATACTGGAACAGTGGTTAGCACTGCTTCCGCATAGCCTCAAAGATCCATGTCCCACTTTTGGAATTTACATGTTCTCCTTATGTTCTGTCAAGTTTTTCTGAATGGTGTGTTTGGTACTGCTGTGGGTTGAGTTATACTCAGGTCCATAAGTATTTGGAAAGTGACACAGTTTTCATAAGTTTGGCTCTGTACATCACCACAATTTATTTAAAATGAAGCAATCATTATGTGATTGAAGTGCATAGACTTTCAGCTTTAATTCAAGGGGCTTAACAAAAATACTGTCATTTAGGAAAGCCAGCCATTTTTCTGCATAGTCCCCCCATTTTCTGGGGCTCAAAAGTTTATGGACAATTAATTGATGGTTCCCTCATTATGTCATTAACTATGTAGCCGTTAAAAAATCTGGGATTTATTCTAAGTGTAGAATTAGCATTTGGAAGCTATTGCCGTGGATTCTCACTATGATGTCCAAAGAGCTGTCCATGTAAGTAAAAACAGTTCATAATTAGTCTGAGAAAACAAAAAAAAAAACATCAAAGAGATAGCAGAAGCACAAGGAGTAGCCAAATCAAACATCTGATATATTTTTAATAAGAAGGAATACACTGGTGAACTCAGCAACTCAACCATTCCAGCAACTCAGGAACTCCAGAAGACAACTATGCTAGATGACTGCAGAATTCTTTCCTTGGTAAAAAAAAAAACTAAACCCTTCATAACATTTAGTCAAACCAGGAACACTCTGTGAGGTAGTCCTATCATTTCCAAAGTCCACAATCAAGAGAAAGCCTCATGAAAGTAAATATAGTGGGTTTACCACAAAGTGCAAACCACTGGTAAACCTCAAGCATAGGATAGGCAGATTCGACTTTGCTAGAAAACATTTTTAAAAGCCTGTCCAGTTCTGGAACAATTTTCTTTGGACAAAAGGAACTAAGATTAATATGTAGAGAATGATGGAAAGAGAAAAGTATGAAGAAGAAAGGGAATGATGCTGTCTATGTCTTCTGTGAAACATAGTAGAAACAGTGTTATGGGATAAGCATGCCTGACTGCCAATGGAAGTCAGTCACTGGTGTTTATTGATGATATGACTGCTGGCAGAAGTAGCAGGAAGAATTCTTAAGTGTATAGATTTATACTATCTGCTCAGATTCAGCCAAAAGTTACAAAACTGATAGGACAACACTTCACAGTACAGATCGATAATGAGCCAAAAAACACTATGAAAGCAAACTAGGTGCTTTTCAATGCAAAGTGTGGAAAATTCTTCAAAGTCTAAGTCAATCAACTGACCTCAACCCAACTTGACATGCATTTCACTTGCTAAAGACAAAACTGATGGCAGAAAAGTCCAACAAATGAGTGGGAACTGAAGACAGCTGCAGTAAAGGCATAGCAAAGTATCACTAGTGTGGAAACCAAGCACTTGGAGATGGACATGGGTTCCAGACTTCAGGAAGTCATTGATTGTAAAGGATTTTCAACCCAATCTTGAAGATGATCATTATATTTATGATTATGTTGGTTTGTCCAAATACTTTTGAGCCCCCAAAATAGGGAGACCATGTATAAAAACAGCTCATATAATATTTTGTTAAACCCCCTGAATTAAAGCTGAAAGTCTATATTTCAATCACATCTTGATTGATGTGCTGTACAGAGCCAAAATTGTGAAAATTGTGTCACTGTCCAAAAACTTATAGACCTGACTTTATGGCTGTCATACCAGCAGGATCTCTGCAGTTGTGGAAGGCATTCACTAAAAATGCTGTAATTCTACAATTTCAAGAACTACTGGCTTGAAATATACAGTGTTTTGTACTTTTCTCTTGTTTCCCATATCTAGAATATGTCTTTATACACATTACAAAAATGGTATCTGCTCAGATGGGAACACGATATATACAATGTACTGTATTTTTTGAATTGTCAGATAGTTCTAGAGATTTTTATGGGGATTTATGAGTGTTATTGACAATACTACTTACTGTCCAGTGAATTCCCTAACAGCTTTTCTAAAAACAGGCTTAAACTAATCCATACGCCCCCTCAACATGTTGTCTTCCAGGGAATCAAATGTAATCTGCTTGCCCTCCTCAGTCTCCAAATGTTCCAGATGGACCTTTTCAACCTGCTCCCGTCTGTCCGTGACTAAGATTTAACATTTTGATCTTGTCAATCTGAACCCGAGCTAATGTGTAGTTCTGGCAGCTCTTCACAGACAACAAAAGTGTCAGCTCTTCTTTAAAGTTTCTGACCTCTGTTTCTCCATATTTCCAGCAGAACTGTTTGCCTGGACTTGCTTGTGATCTTTGGACTGAGACAGATTGATATGCAGAATATTGCATGGACGACTGATACTGCTGAAACCTGCCCCCACACATACTGTGGATGATTTGAAATTTCTGTATTTTAGCTTTATTTAATTATTGCTCTTTTTGCTATTTTTCAAATTAAAATAACTGTTTCTTCTTTTCTGCTGTTGATTAATTGACAGTTTTTATGTTATGAATGGATGTAATTATGATTTGTTTGACAATTGTTTTACTTTCTAATGGTTTAGGTTATTCAATTTGTTTCCACTTTTACAATTCATTTAGCTGAATCACACATTATTAATTATTAAATTATAGGCCTGGGAAAGTTAATACATTAACTGTTGTGATTAATGTGACCTGCTTAATATGTTAAAAAATATTGTTACATCCAGGACTTGCAATGAGGTAAATGCATCAGGCAGTGCTTTGGTCAGGCCGACATTCTCATGTATTTTTTTTAACATTATAAAACAATACAACTAAGTTAGGTGTATCCCTAGAGAATTATAGACACATCCAGTACCATATTTATAAACTACCTTTAAAACTTTTATGAAATAAAATTTTAATTTAAAGGATTAACCCTTTATATTACGCAGTTCACAAAAATATGTCACATGTTGCACTGGCATTCATTTTCTTGATTTATACAGTGCATACTGACATAGGTGCAAGGGAGTGGAAGGAAAGGGTGTGGGCATGGGGGTTTATGGCAGTCCTGGTGCAATGCTAGAGAAAAGTTACAAAGGAAAAAATTACACTCTTTCTTTCACATTTCATGTTTCTGTAAGAAAATTGAATCATATGTCTCTAGTATCTCTGTACTTAGTGTGCCGGTATTCCAGCTAGCTTAGAGTGCTGACTGCCCTGGTATAATGACAAAATTCTCCGAAACAGAAGTGTAGTATCTTTGCTAATTTATGCAAAGAATGCAACATAACCATATAAGTGATGCACAGTATCAGTTTTTAAGTGAGATAGCAGCTACAGAGAACTTTTTTAGTGTGCCAGGAGCAAAGGTGTAGATTGAGCAGTGTTTAACAAATATTTTATGTGGTGGCACACTCTTTTGTAACCCAAAAAATCCCAAGGCACACCACAATTCTACCAACCATAAAAGGATTAAATCTATACATGTACTAAACTGTACAAAGGAGTGGGACAGGGGGATGGCAAACATGCAGCTCGGAGATTGCAGTCCACAGACAGCACTTAGTGAACACTTTGGATGCATTTCCCAGCTGTTTAGTCCCTTTGCCTGCTCATACAGGTGGTCCTCTCTTTGCCTCACTCCACTGTCCAGGGGTCAGAGGCAACTCAAATGCCCACTGTCCATCGGCTCTGCAAGAGTTGCTGGCGAACACACACCAAGGCAAATGGACCCCTTCTACTTTTTCTGGCTGCTAAAGTGCTCTCTAAGTGCTGTTTCTGCAAAACAGCGATCATGGAGCTGCTTTGATATTGGCTTCTCTAGGTAGTCCCATCCTCCTCAGACAGGTCTCGACCACCTGAGGAATGCGTCTCTCTCTGATCAAGACCCAGGGGCACTCCACAGTTATTTCCATGGGTTACCAGTTGAAAAACCCTTGTGTAGAGAATAGTTATCAAGACATTGATGGTGATGAACAATTAAGGATAGTATTTATGTAGTTGTAACCACAAGTTTTAATTGATACACATCTAAGAGATGCTTATTCTTTCAATTAAACCAGTCTTTGGCAGGGCATTCAAAGTCAACAGTCATTTCAATTGTTTAAATTTTACTTTGACATATCTGTGTTTCATATGTTATGCTAATCTGACAATTAATATGTTGGCCTAATTTTCTTATTGCCTTATTTTTCAACTTGCCTTTTAGGAAGGCATTCAAGTTCCGGTTGTACTTGCTGAAGTAGTATTTTGTTAAAAGTTTAAACTGTGCCCTTAACTTTTTAAATTCCTTTGTGTTGATTCTACATGAAATTTGTGATTTATATATGAATTTTATAATTTTTGTGTTTTAATGTTAGATGCGATTAATTGCAATTAATTACATACATTTATGTGATTACTTAGTTTTTTTTTTAATTGATTCTTAGACCTATAATAAATTAAGAATTCTGTGAGTTTTGTAGTTCCTTTAAGCCTCCCACACCTTAACAAACAGAACAATCAATTAGTAGAACAAGTCTGATATACAGTATATGGCTGTGTTTTTTTTTTGTGTTTTGTTTTGTTTTTGTTCTTTAATGTTTTCAGATTTTGTTTTTTCTGGGACAAGAAAGAAGCCAATCCTGAGAAATCCTTTGGACCATGATGTATTATTTATTAGTTCCACAACATTCAAGCAATAACGTATTGCATTGGAAACACTTGCCAGGTGTTAGCAGAAAATTCATACACCATACAAAAAAGTCCAAGCAAACTGAGTCGACCGTATTTACACTTCACACACTTTTTTAATTCCTGAAAGATTCAATGAAATAGGCTGTCACAACATGGCTGGACATTTTTCTTTAGAGAAGGATACCTGTGTTAATTTAAATGTCTCAGAGAGCAGTGGAAATTACCAATTGAAAGCTCATATCTTTACATTATGAAATTTCCCAAAATAATGATGTAAATTTACACAGGCAATAAAAGTAAGATAAATTGGGCTATGACTTGGACCGTGTAAGTTTGTTTCTTTTAAAGGGGAGCAGACCCACAGGTCAATAATTGGTCCATTATAGTGGCCAAACACTTCCCTAGCTCTCAGGGACACTTAAAAGACTACTGTACCATTAAAATACACTCAGAACTAGTTTCATTCCCCCTTTGCCAAGTTCACAAACATTTCCCCAATTTTTCTAAAGTCATGGAAAAATAAACTCCATGGGATTTGTTCATCAATAGTCATTACTAAAGGCATTATAAATAACTTTGGGCTGCATGGTGATTCAGTGGCTAGAGCTGCCACCACACACCTTCAGCGTCCTAGTTTTGAGCTTCTGCCCAGTTTAGAGCTGAAGAATTGAATTTGCATGTTCTTCTCATGTCTGAATTTTTCCTTCAGGTGCTCAGGTTTTCCTCCTAAATGCCATTCACTTGCTTGCTAGGTTAATTGGTGACTTCAGGAACATGTGTGAATGATTGCACTTTCATTCACAGTTGGTTCCTTGTATCTAATGCTTCAGCTTCCTTGTGTCCAGTGCTGTTGGGATATATTCTGCCTCCTTAACAGTGAATCCAAATTTAGGAAATGGGTAAATTATCAATAAACTGTAACTATGGTATAGCAATATCTTTTTACAGTAACTCTACGAATTACACAGATTTTGCTTCCTGGACACTTTTAGGTGTGTCTTATGGATTTTGGCCTGCTGAGCACAAAAATCATGTTTAAATTGTCCTGTCACCTGCCAGTTTATCGCAATCACCCATTTTTGTGATTTCAAGTATACACATATAGTACAACCACTATAACTGGAACATATGTGGTGATCTACTGGAAAATGCAGCTCAGATATACAAAATGTTATTTCATTTTCAACTGGGACAACCATTCTAAAGAGTCTCATTACATTGAAAAGAACTGGCTGCATTCAGTTCCAGGGCAGAAAAGTGTTGCACATAAACTATTTGATGACCCAACAAAATATTTTTGCCTTCACTTCATAAAAAACTTGGACAAATAAAAAAGTTTATGAAAGCAATGTACAAGGAAAGTGAAGGAGTTCAATATTTGAGACAGATGTTCCCATGAATAACTGATGCCAAGGTTCAAGAAGGCATGTTTGTTTCTCCGCAAAGTTAGACACATCATCAGTGACGAACAGTTTGAGCATCTACTTAGTGGTGCTGGAGGAAATCACATAGAGGGCATTCAAAGATGTTCTTGAGAATTTTCCTGGCAACTACAGGACATTAAGTTATGTCCAGCTGGTTGCCAATATGTTACAACCATGTAAAATCTAGAAATGCTACACATCGTAAGAGATTAAAAATCTGGATTCACATTGGACTTCTTCATTGCTAATCTTGGTGCAGTAAGTAATGAACATGGTGAAAGGTTTTACCAGGACAGTACAACGATGGAAAAGCTGCATCAGGGCAAGTGGAGTTTGTCATTGCTGATTATTTATTTATATACATGCTGGCTATTTTTGAACACTGAAACAAGAAGCATCTGATACTGAATACAAACAAAAATCAGCAGAAAAACAGTTGTAGCTCAGTTGAACTACTGCAATGGGTCAGCATCATTAGGCAATTAAACACTCTAAATGTAATAAAAGTTAATTTCATATTTCTGTAAATTTCAGCATAATACAGTCAATCTGAAATTATATTTGTGTTCTGTTAGAAGTTGCCTATTGGTATCATCACTCTAAACTCCAACGGTGCTTTTATAAATGCATACAATATTGCAAGCCTGGATTAAGACCTGCACAGGCCCTGGATGATGTAATGAATAGAACTCCTGAACAGACAGTTGATCAATCTTTTAACGGTGCAGAGCATGAATTCTCATTTTTTGTCATGCAGCACTGCTACCTCACAGATAAGGAGATCATTGTTCATGTCCTGGATCATCCCCATCATCCCATCCCCATGTCTCTGTGGGTTTCCTTTGGGTGCTCTGGTTTACTCCCACAGTCCAAAGACATGCAAGTTAGGTGGATTGGAATACCAAATTGGCCCTAGGGTGTGGTTGAGTGTGTGTGTGTATGTGTTCACACTCTGATGGACTGCCGCCCTGTCCAGGTTTTTGTTCTTGTCTAGTGTACTATGCTGGCTAGGATAGGCTGTGACCCTGGTGAGGATTGAGTAGGTTAGAAAATGACTGACTGACTGACTGACTATTAGAAACTAATTCAAGCAGCCCTTTAAAATATATATAAATAAAATATTACATAAAATACAATACCACATTCACATTATCACATTCAGTGATAATTATTTGCTCTGTGCATCTTTTATATTAGATATGTACATCAAACACCCTTCCATATAGTATTTGCACATTAATCTTCATTAAACTATTTTTTACCATTTAAAACATTTACACATTTTATTAGCCGCTTGAAAGCTTAATATGTACAAAAAGCCTTATGTGTGACAGAATCAGCAAATGTAATGAAAATCTGTGCTTTTTCCCTACTATGATGTGCACTTGTTTTTGACAGTTGTAATGTTTTTTAAATCACTTACCATAGCTTATGACTGAACAAAATATTTTTTGTGTTACTTTAATTTAATTTTGGACACTCATACTCAGTTTCAGAAGCTATGTGAGAAAGAGGATGTCAAATATATTAAGCACCACTGCATAAATGAATTTTTTCCAATCTGCAATGCTGTACTCTACTTGATATTCCTTCATGATTCCAAAAAGAGAAAGGGTGATAATCCTTCTTGAACAAGCAAAACAGAACTCTTTTTATACTTAAAGAACAATTTTGGTTGAGCTATGTGTTTGTGACTTGTCCATTTTAAATGGGTCACAAAATTTTCATGCCAAACTGAAAAAAAAAAGTTTAAGCTCCTAAAACATTCACAATACACAAAGAAGGAGTAGGAGTGCATAACGAGGATTTAATGCACACCCTCAGCTTAGGATAATGTGATAAACTGCTTATATAGCATCCCACACCTCGGGTATGCATTAAATTCTCATTCTCTCTCCTCTCCATGTATTCTTTTTTTTTGTGTAATGGGATTGAGGAATTCTCATAACAAGATAAATGATGAGGATGGAGGTTAAGACATTTATTTACAGTATATCAGTAGAGGTCTAACATGCTGCTCATTAATGGCCAACTGGAAATACTATATATTTTTGTAATATTGGAAAAAGATTTTTTTACATTTATATTCAAGTACTCTACCTGACCTAAATATAAATTTTACAAATATTAAAAAGCAACGTCATCAATGCTGATATGTCTGTTTCTACAAGTTATTAACATTGCGTACAGAAGCACATTCAATAAATATGTGACAATCTGCAAAATTGTAACTGCCAATGCTCCAGAGCATACAATGAAATGAATTGATGTAATTCTCCTTAAAATTCCACATGGAAAATAAAGCATACTTTAGGAGGAAAAGCCTTGGGGTTCAGAGCCCCAGAACTCCAATTCTAGAACTGTCCCAACAGTCTTAACATGTAAATTAACCTCTTTCTCTTCTCTATGCTGCAGTGGGACTTACAGTCACAGCCATTCTGATTAGGTCGTTTTTTTCCTTGTTATAGGAACTGAATCTTAGCGTACATGTATCATTGCCAGTGACAAACGCAGATCTGAACTTTGTCAAATTTTACAAACATCATCAAGATTTATCTAAGGCCATCGATGGGCTTAAAGACTAGTTTCCAAGGACAATCAGATTCTGAATGATTGGAACTTTGTTTTTTCTTTCCCAGTTTTTAGCTGGTATTACACTATGATAATGAATCAACAATATTTTCTCACACAAAGAACCTTTTTTATTTAGAAAAAATCTACATAAATGTGAAAATTTTATACCCATGGTGGATTGTGTTTTTGCATTTTGTTGCATGTCCAATGTTTTTTTTTATTATCATTTGTACATTTGTGCAATGTTTTGTGCTTGTTAAGTACGTTGTAAATAATTAAGTGAATTCAAACACCTCCGCTTTATACTGTGAACTATTTATTTCTTGTGACATGGCACTACTGAAATATTTCTAAACAATTTAAAAACTATATATTAAATTCAAAATATGTCTGAAAACAGCTTTTACTTTTGTTACATTAATTATAGTGTTGTACAGACTATAAAGAGATGACTGTGAACCATTATTTCGATATAAGATAAGCAGCTGGTTGATTTCAAGCTACTGAGTTGCTGGCATAAAGAGAAAAAATCAACCAAAATGTGAGGAGACCTGACAGGACCAGTGAAGCTTTTATATTAAGTTTTTGAAGAAAGGATAAACCAAACTGAAATTGATTAGTAAGTGTAAAAATGGCAAAGATTGACAGACATCTAAAGGATATGATGAAAGTAGAAAGGAAGAGCAATAGCTAAAGTGAAGACCTATAAATACAATTTTTGAGAAAGAAGAGCAGATGATATGTGAAAGAGAATCAAAAGATTTTGTTGACAGAGCATGTTTAGATTTTATATGGTACCAGCAGTGAGGAAAAAAGTAATAATGAACATGGTATATAAAAAATAGGACAGTCAGTTCTTTTTTCAAAATTGCTTAATGCTGGCAATATTTTTAAAAGTTTAAATTATTCCTTCAGAAAAGTATTGATTAATGAGATTATATACCTCTAAAAAGACAAAATCACAAGGAATAAAATGTCTTTCAAGCCTAATAATGAAGACTTATGTGACACTTAAAATGAAGCTTACTGCATCACAGGGTGTTCCCAAGCCAGTCATGACACACAGTCATGTAATAACAGAAGTCCAGGCATAAGTTTAAAGCCAAAATTGTTTCATATAAATAATGTCATGTGCCATTTAGACAGAAATAAAGAAGCTGTATCAGAGCAGGATGTGCAGCAAAAAAAAAAAAAACTAAAGCTCACACAGCACAGGGTCTTGTGTAGGAGGTTTGCAGAAATAGAGAAGAAGTGCATAAATACATGGGAGCAGAGAAAAGAAAAGTCAATGTAAAAAGTGAGGCAATGATAGACTAGCACAGGGCCAGTAAGATTAGGGCAAAAACTACACACACTCCTGGTGCCTTCTTACTTTACCAGCACAATGTGGTACTTAAACCACGCTCAGCTTTGAGAAGTGGTATTTATCCATATCAGTACTGGTAACACTATTTTTATGCTTTATGCTTTTAAATTCCATATTAGCATGACACAGATGTGCAAATATTTATTTAAATGTTGTTTAGTTCATAACAAGTGATGTGGCATTTGAAACAAAATGACACCTTGATCACCTCCATCACTACAATTAGCCTGTATTACTGCTGCCTCCTAGTTTCTATCCATTAGTAATAGTATGTGACTTGGAATTTTTCTCTGTTGCTGTCACTGGGTTAAGGGAACTACATTGCTGGTCCTGGCGTTCCAGTTGTTAAACTTACAGGGTAAAGTAATCTGCTGACCTCATTATTTTATGGTGGGAACCCTGGTTTGAAAATTAAAACTGAAGGAGAAAAATGAGGCCAGTAAAAATATTGTGCAGGTAGTCTTTAAATGATAATTCTCTTGAAGTGCTCAATGGCTCTGGAATCTTAAGAAAACAAAGGTAAAGCCTTGCAGCTGGGGAGGTAGCATGGGAAGAGCTGTTGGATGAACCAAACTAGATATGAGAAAAGAAACGTTAAAGTGTATAGTGTTGGGAAAGTTAGCAAGTGGGTGATCTAGTTAAGGTAAAAAGAATTTATTCAGAGATCTGACTCTAAAACAGCAAATCAATCAAAATGGAGGAAAAAGAAGTCAATTAACAACAGGAATTGGTCACTGATTAAGAAAGTGACTGGAAGGAAAACCTGCAGCCACTGTGGCCCTCCAGGATCAGAGTTTGACGCTAGGTTAATCATCCAGCACTAATAAATCTTGGTAGTGTAATATAATATATATATGTAATATATAGTGTAATATGTAATATAATAACCCCCATCCCATTTCTTCTCCCATCCACACCATGATAGAACAATCTGAATCCACCTCCATTCCAACTGCTCTCACTCCCCTTCCATTTAGTCTCTTACATACACAATATTGCAACCTTCCTTCTCTCCATCATATCGGCTAACTCTCTCCCCTTACCAGTCATACTGCCAACATTCAAAGTTCCTACCCTCAGTTCCACTCTCTTTACTTTTCTCCTCTCCTCTTTCCTCTAGACATACCCCCCCCCCCCCCCTTCCTCTCCTTCTTTGGCCAACATTAGCTGAATCTCCACCAGCACCCTGTTGGCTAACAGTACTGGTGGTGGTTGTTGTTAACCTGGGACTCGATCGAACTGGTATGGAAATCTATATTGTTGTCCGCATGTTGATCTGGCAAAAATTTTACTCCAGATGCCCTTCCTGACGTAACCCTCCCCATTTATCCGGGCTTGGGACCGGCAAAAAGAAACACACTGGTTTATGTATCCCTTGTGGCTGGGTTTTGGTAGTGTCTGTGTCACTATAAATTTCATACCCTATCATAACCCAAACAACATGTTATGTTGTTTATGGAATGATCCCAAGATATTTCCAAGTTTTCGTCACCCACTTTACATTTTTGCAGTTTTCTTATCTCCTGAATCCAAACCTGTAGCCTTTCTCTATTCTTTGCTCTACAAATCTTTCTATAAACTCCTATCAGTTTCCACTGTATAGTCTCATGATCTTCCTTCCCATACAACAGTGTGTTGCCATTTAATGGACTTCGCTTCAGGCCCACTTTCTCATCTCTGTTCTTTAAACACTCCTGGCACTTTTTTTATATGTTCTGGAAGTCTCCCCAATTACTTCTGTTTGGTCCTATGTGGCAAAGTCCCTGTCCACATTTCTCTCTGTACATGTTGTCTTGTCTCCTCGGGTTCTCATTCTGTTGGATTTCTCCACTCTCTGCCTTTCTGTACTTTAGCAAAAAGAAATCACTCCAGCAACTACTGTTGCAAAACTGCTGCTGGCCTCTCACTGGAGATCACCTGACTGTGTCACTTTGTCTCTTTGGAATGCATCATTCTTTAACTCAGTCCTCTTGGAACTTTCTGTCTTGCAGTTTAACAGCTCATCCAGTTCTACAATTCATAGATGTCTTAGTGCTATTCAGTTGATCAGAAGCTGGGTGGGGTGGCCACAAGATATACATTCCTTCTGCTTCAATCTCCTCTGTTGTACTATTGTCCATTTTGTTTTATTTTTTTATTTCTTCAAGTAGGGTTCACCACTTCTGAAGGTGGGGCTTGAGGGGGTTGGTGGGTATTTTTGGTATTTCTTTTTGTTCTCTCTTTTGTTATTAAGATAAAAACATAAAAACATTGCTCTCATTTTTGATATGTACAGTATCAGTTAAATATAAGTTTAATACAAATTTGATTGCAAAAGAAATATTTCCTAATTTAACATTACAACTTCCATACATTTTCAATACTATGGTCACCAAGGTTACATCATCTAAATCTAAATCCTTTTAGTCTCACTAATGACCCATCAGCTTGGCATCCTGATAAAGCATCCTTGCCTCCCTACCGCCGAAAGCCACAGATAACCTAATACAGCTTGAAGAAACATACAAATAAGTAATTTCTTGGCACACAGCATATATTGTTTGCATATATTTTCACTTTAAATATAACCATTCATTTTAAATAAAAAAAGAAAACTCCAGGGTTGTATAGCAACAAGCAACAATTCAGAAAATTGTGTCAGTATTTATTAGTGAAAAGCAAAACAACATATTTCAATCAGATGGTCACAAAAATAATACAAGAAGTAGAAATTATTTTTTATAGTGTTATTTTATATTGTTTTCCTTTTATTTTACTGTGTGTGCATTCTCCAATTTTGTACTGCTTCATTCTACCAGAAGAGAGAACGACCGGAAGGAATGCTGTGACAATAACAATTTTCTAAAGTTGCTTTCTGACTTGGCATAAAATCACTTTAGTTTTTCAATTGTAAAAAACAAAACAATACTTTTCAATCAGTTGTAAGCATGAAATATTATATTAAGTCAAAACAATATTTTTCTGTATTTAGTAAATAGTTTAGAAAATGACAGCAATACTTGCATATTTCATGGGTTATGCACAAAAGTATTCAATCCTCTTAAAAGTCATCATAATTTTCTGCACGACAAAAGATTTGTACACATATTTATCCATTCAGTATTTTTAATGTGAACTCTTTATGCTGTAACAATACATTTCCAAAGTCAAAATAAAACATTTTCTGTAGATATTTAACTGAAGAAGAAAAACTCAAAAGGTTAGTGTTTGCATAAGTACTTAAACCTCTGTCCTTTGGAAGCCCAAGGTTTATACAAATGACAAATGAATCACAAATGACACAAAGGTGACAGTCATTTGACTATAATTAAACATAATTAGTTAGTATAAGTGAGACCTTTAGAGTCTATCCTCTGGATATAAAAAACACCCTTTGTAAGGGCCATAATCTTTGTTGGACAATCAGTGCAAAAAAAATGAAGACAAAGGAGCATTCTGCTGATGTGAGAAACAAGTCATTGAAATGCACAAGGCAGGAAATGGCTAAAAAAATACTGAAGAGTTTGAATGTTCCGTTTAGCACTGTTGGATCCATCATGAAAAAGCGGAATGTTTATTACAGCACTCATATTCTTACAAGAACAGGCCATCCCTCAAAACTAAACATCAGAGGAAGACATTGACTGGTGCGATAGGCGACTAAAAATCCAACTGTCACTCTCAGGAGTCTGCAGTGCTCTTTGGCTGAACCTGGAGCGAAGGTGCATGGATCCACAATTTCAAGAGCTCTCCATAAAACAGGCCTGTACGGGAAGACAATTCCTTGAGGAGGGCCACATAAAAGCATTTATGAAATTTGCTACAAAGCATGATAAAAACCCTTTTCAGATATGGTCAAATGAGACCAAAATAGAACTTTTTGGCCAGATTTCAAAAGATTTATGTGTGGCATAAAACTAACAATGCCCATGCCTCAAGGAAAACCACATCTACGGTGAAATAGGGTGGTAGCAGCATCATGCTATGGGGATGCTTTTCATTACCTGAAACTGGGAAACTTGTCAGGTCTGAATAGACAATGAATGGACACAAATACTGCTCATTATTGCAGGGGAATTTGTTCAGTTCTGCTATGAACTTATGGCTTGGGAGAAGTTTCATCTTTGAAATTGACAATAACCCTAAGCATAAGGCCAAAGCAACACTGGAATGGCTCAGAAACAGAAAGGTGAATGTCTTGGAATTGCTATGTCACTATTGAGAATCTGTGGCATTATTTGAAAACTGCTGTCCAGAGGCGTCACCCCACCAACTAGAAGATCACTATCAATTCTGCCAAGAAGGATGGGGAAGAATGACTCGTGAACAATGTGCAAAACTGGGATATACTTACTCCAAAAGAATTAACACTAGAATCCCTGAAGCCTACGAAAAAACTAGTAGCTTATTTACCATGTAAAGTGAGAACATTGTCAGCAGTGACTTTTTTCACATTGCTTATGAAAGGCTTCAAAATCACATCACAACTCACCCTGGTTTTCCCTGGCAATTGAGTGTATCTACCACCAAGTAGGAAATAACATCTACTGTATATTTCTATTTAAATCAGCAGCTATCCAAAACTTGCTTCCAGACTTATCAGGTCTGTTTGAATTTCACTGCATCAATGGGCATCAGTGCTTGATTAGGAACTCATCAGTGGATATCAGAATCACTTTGTTCAGGATCAGAATCATTTTTATTCACTAGTGCTTAAAGAACCATAATTTAACTTGGTAGCTTTTGGAGCTACTAGAAAACAACATTATATATAATTAACATAAATTACATAAGTTTAACAACATACAAACTGTTTCAGAATAGTGCTGATATCACAGAAATGTGCAAATGAAAGCATGTGTGTGTATAGAGTTAATGCACACACTCACACCTTTATATATGAAAGAACAAATGAGGAGGTTAGCAAGACAGGCTTAATTACTGGTTTGCGATGTCTATGATTCTTGTAAAGAAAATGTTTAGGTGTTGTATTAGTTTTAATTTTAATTGGCCTAAAGCATTTACCATTGGGGAGGTTTTGGAACAAGTAATGACCTGGGTGAGAAGGGCGATTCTTTTGACATGGCTAGTGACACTAGATGCACACAGATCTGCAACAGATGGCATAGCACAGCCAATTATTATCTCAGCATACCTCACAACTTGCTGTAATTTATTTTTGGAATGGACCATTGCTGAACCAGACCAGAAAACAACTGAGAATGTGTTTGCACTTTCAATTATGGCTTTCTAGAATAATACTAGGATGGATTGGGAAAGGTTACTGTAAGTTTCTTTAGTTGTCATAAAAAATAAATCTTCTGCCAAGCCTTCATAGTGATGGAAATGTTAATGTTCCAGCTGAGAGAGTTTGTGATAGTGGTGCCCAAAATTTTGTAGGATTCCACCATACCAACTAATAAATCATGAATTTCTAGTGGGAGGGTTTGTAACTGCTGTTTGAGAACGTCAGTTACCAATTCTGCTGTCTTGGTAGTACTGAGTACCAGGTTACACCAAGACAAAAGTCACCTCCATTCTGTACACAGTTTCAACTTCTTTTAATAATTGATGGTGGTGTCATTGGTGAACTTAATGATTTTTACTTAATGGGGCAGTCAACCTATAGTCATTGGTGTACAAGGACTGGAGTGGTTGGGTAGTAGTCACCCTTAAGGATAATCTCTGCCAATACAGAGACAGTCTAAAAGGTGGGAACAGTCCAGATACTCTAGCACATTGTTTGGGCCCATGTTTATGGTGCCATCCACAGATCTCTTTGCTCTATGTGCAAACTGAAGTGAGTCAAGATGAAGAGCAGTAACAGACTTCAGAAGAACAAGCAACTTTCATTAGAACTGGCATAAGTGCACTGGGTGTGTAATCATTGGGACAGTTTTTATAATTTGTTTTTGGGAACTGGAAACATAACAGGATTTAAAGCAGTCAGAAACAGAACACTGTGGAAGAGATAGGCGTGAGCTGGTTTGCCCAGTGTTTAATTATTGCGGGTTTGACTGTTTGGGGGTTTCTGGGGGACTGTCAAAAAACAGAGCCTGTTAAAGCCCATGGAGGCATTCTTTGTGGGATTTTTAGCTACACATGAGATAAATTGTTGCTATTATTGTTGAAACCTGAAGTTCCAGTTTGCTACTGTGTCTCCATTTAGCATATCTGATTACATAGTTAAGCCAAATCCTGGCCTGTTTGTAGGCTTCCTTATCACCAATGTTATGGGCTAGTTATTTTGCTTGGTGAAGAAAGCTTTCTACAGTTGTCTACCTTTACTTATAATGTACGATGCAGTTCTGCACAACGTGTGGTACAAAGTATCTGGTACCAAGTGTCTATGGAAGCTTTCCAAGTGAGTTGCTGTCCACCACCACCCACTGTTCATTTACATTCAATCTGTACACTCCGTCCACTTTGTATAATCTCTCTACCACATGTTAAATTTTTGCTCTCTGTGTACTTCATATCTCATGTTGTGTGGAAGACATTATGATGCCATATCAAATGAATTTGTTGTTTTTTTATGCGTACCTAGCTGAAAAAACTGGAGCACTGCTTTTTTATTTTTTGTTTTTTCTGTAATGGAATAATGTGAGTAATTATAAGTGTAACATTTTTTAATTGATTATTTTATATTTGCTGAAGACATACATCAATTCACATTTGGGAAATAATGTTCAGTAATGTCAATAACAGAAGCAGGAGAGGATTTGTCAAGATAAAAGGGATTTGCAAATGCAGTTAAGTGTGAGCCAGAGGAGACAAACAGTGATTCATACTTGGGTACCAATGTAAAATAGTGTTGCTGGTGGCGGAATATGGTGACTTTCATGTAAGAAAAATATCATTAATCACATTTTATGAATAGAATTTTAGAGTTGCAACAACAATGTAAATGTGAAGTGCAGCAGTTTAGGAAAAGTCAAGGAAGGATTGGAGCATGACTTTTACACTGATTAAATACTGTACATTAAAGATTTAAAAACACTACGCCAATTGGCATTGGCAATGGTGTGTCTAGTGCTAAGAATCAAACAAGTCAGGTATATCTTTCCCCTAAATACAAGAACAATATACTGAAATATTAAAAAAAATATTTAATACATTTATCAGAGGCTCTGTACAGAACTGCTGTAATTAGATTTGATTGCTTCAATAATGTTTTGACAAAATGCCATAGCTTTTATCTTGTCTTAATTCTCATTTTCTCAGCATGGCCTTCTGATATTTACTTGATGATTGACCTGATTTGCTTGCTGATTTCCTTGATTGGTATCAAACTGCTATGCTGTCTTTGCTTCTGAGCACATTTTTTCTGCCAGCAATTCTTATACCGAATATGGAACAATCTGAATATTGCCATTATCTGATGTTTTATATATTCATTGGTGGATGGATGAAAGAGTGTTAGTATGAAAGAGCTTTATATTCTCATTCATTTTGGGAGTCAATTGTAAAATCTCCTGTTTTGTCACTAGATCTTGAAGCTGAGAGCTTAATCTATATTCTATTGGACCCTTGACATTTTGGAATAAGTCAATTCTGTATCATAGGGTTTATTATGTAAGAAATTATTAAAACCATCCTATTAGTGGAAGATTTGACTTTCTGAGGTGAAATTATAATTTCTGTAATGTTAGTTAACTTCAATGTATTTGTAATTGCAATTAATTCTGAATTTGCTGCAAAACATTTATTTTCATATGCCTCTACACAATGATTATTGGTATCAATAGAAGCAAAATTAAACATGGATTAATAAACAGCATGTAATTTACATGTATACAGCATGAGTAGGTATAGTGCTGTAGGTAATGAACTTTGACAGTATGTTGGATAATACACTGTACATTTTCCCCTATAGTTATTTTTATGATCAACTATATTAAACAGTCCAGACAGATTGCATGACATATGCCAGTTATGTTTATAGGTTATACTTCTATAGGCAGTCCAGCAGTAGTTGAAGCAATGTGGCTTACTACAGCCTATATCTTCTCTATACAGTCTTGGTTAAGGGACTCAGGTCAGGTTGGGGAGTATGCACTGGTACAGAGCGCTGCCGCACACACCACACAATGAAACAGCTTGGAATTCTGGTTGGCAGCCCCCAAGGTAGACACAGGATTGGGCAAGATTTAATTCTTATATTTACTTTAACGTTATGTGTGCACTAACTGTAACTATACTATGCAAATGTATTTTATGCATATTGGAAACATTCACAGGGTATAATTTTGAAAATACATTATTAATGAAATAATCCTAGCAACATATTAAATAAATTGCCATATAAATATTTAATCAGTGAAATTAATCAATGTCATTTAAAGACTATATGTTTATTTGAGCTGTACAGCAATATTCAGATGTATTCATTATTGTTTAAGAATGCTGCAATGCCATTTTCCAAGGTGAGTCATATGTTTACAGCTGTCAAAATCTGATGCAATAATTTACAATTTGAAATGAAATTGTCAAATATAATTAGTTGATTGTCCATATTTACTATAACAGCAGTGCAGAAATATCCACAAATCTATTAAACATAATAAATGAAAGAAGGGAATAATAATGCCTGCTTAGAATGAAATTTTAGAGTGAAATCCAACAAAAAACAAATTATTGTATGCATATGGAAACAGTGGCAAAAAGAATTCTCTGCTTGTCAAATCATCCTATACTATGGTTTAGTCTTCTTTAACTTTGACGAGGTATCAAAAATCTTAGAGTCTATAACAAATCTTTAGCAAATCATGTCTTAAAATGCCTTTTTCAACCTATGGTATCAAAATCTTTAAACATAGTGTACAAAAACATTTTCAAGTCATAAATTAATCAAATATACTGAATATGTCATACAAATCTAAATCTAAATTATTTAAGTTACCTCATGTAACCGATTTCACTGAAGTACAAGCTTTTTAATAAGGAACATGCCTTAAATATTTCTACTTTTATAAAGTCAGTCATACAATCTCATAGTATTTTATAAAACATTTTATACAGTATGCTGTATTAAAATTATAAAGCAGTTAAAGTAAGCAGTGTGGCATATTGACTAGGAAATTGAATTTTTAAACCACAAGGTTTCCTTCTCAGTCACCACGTCTGACTCACTGTGTGACACTGAGTATGTATCTTACCCTGCCTTCTCCTGTACAAATATATGTAAACAGGAGTTCTGTATGCTGATAGTTTAAATTGCCTTCAGTAAAGACATTTGTCAAATAAATAAATAATAACATACAGCAACAGGCCTCAAGAAGTACATACAGGTGTCATGCTGCTGACAGAACAGCATATTCAAACAAACTGTATATGCATAGAAGTAAGAATATGACTGAAAAAGTATGATACTTTTTTTAATGTGTTAATTATAAATAAAATAATGACTTAAGAAGTGTTACAAAACACTACCATACCAAAACCCTTTTTTATGGCAAATAATGACTTTGTAGGACAGATTTTAGATACAGAGCCCAGGAGACATACTATATGTAGTCTTCACCAGCTCACGTGATCTCAGTAAAGGTAAGACCCTAAAGTGCCATTCTAATGAAGCATTCAAACAGTATACACTTTCTGTATATTTTGTTCCATGCTAATTTCCCCATTGTTTGCCACTTCCATAATGCCCTTGGCTTCTTTATTGTATTTCTTTGCTGACAGAGGTATTATATAAAGCAAAAGTTTGGTGTTTTAAACAGACACACTGCCTTAGTAGTAGAAATACAAGTTGTAGTAGTAGTAGTAGTGGTGAAGGTAAAATGGTACTGACATGTGAACAGAGTACGGTGATTTTTTTTTCACATGGATGTCCAAACAACAGGCAGTACTTTGCCACTATGATCTCCTCATGCATAAGGCATTGATCACACTTGTCCAAGATGAGTATAGCCCAGACAATGTTCTTTTCCACTTTCCCTCAACCTAAATATCTATTGATATATAGTTAGTGCTAGTTAGAGTAAATCAAACAGCAGTTCTTTTCTAAAATTTCTAATGAATTGCTCTTGTGAAAATTTGGCAGCAGTAAATTTCAAGTGTTTAAAACTGTCTGATTCAGAATAAAACCAGTAGTATTTATACAAGGCATTCTTCCCACTCTTTTCCCACCCTTTTAGACAGTTTCTAATGTACCAAGTAAATTAATTCTCACTATCCAAAGCAGTAAACCCAAAAGCAACCAGAGACAATTATCGCATAAAGTGAGGCTTGTCCTTGCCTGCCTTATTCTACAACATTTGCCCTCACACCACTGATCGCATACAGTTCTGAGACTGATAAGGAAGATTCCCTCAGATTCTAGTAAGCCTGATTTTATAGTACTTTATTGTGTGCTTCTTTCTTATTCCTTTCTTCCAAAGTTGTGCTGCAACTATTGAAGCTATTGTTCCCTCCTGTTCCAAGGACAATGAAGCCCACTCATTTCTTTTGTTTTGTTTTTTGCCCATTGGAGTAAAGAGTTTATCATTTTCAGTCTGAAATATTTCAAACTAGAAATTACTATAATAGACATATTAGATGTATTATTTTAGTGCATAAGGTCAAATTCAGTAAAACTTTGCTTTCAATGATTTAATGAAAGGCTACAGTCCTCTACAGCCCAGAAATCCTCATTACCTCACAACGGTATGTGAGTATATGCATGCATATGTATATGTATAGCCAGCTCCAAGTATATATGCATGTAATGTTCTTATCTAAAACTCTTCGAAAAGGTGCTATTTGATAATAAAATTAATATTATAACAATTCAGTTGCTATGGTCTTTATTGATGGTGGTAAGGTTCATTCTGTTTGTTAGAGGCTTTAAATGTAAGATATGCGTATAAATGTTACTTCAGTGCTTTCTTGTCTTTTGTGTATCACTTTCTGGCCAGCAGTTACCACAGAAACAGCTTAGTAGATTTTGCTTTCTATTTGTAATAATGCTACAGAGTTTAAAAATAATTCTTCTTTGGCTTCTGATTCCACTGCATCAATTTGCTTTGAATGAAATAAAACGGTAAAAATGGAATATAAACAAAAATGGCTTTATTGTAGAAATGGCCTGTGCAAAGTTCACTTGAAGGACATATACATTTGTTATTAATCTAACTTACAATTATTTAGTCTCAGTAGTGCTTTCATATATATATATATATATATATATATATATATATATATATATATACATATTTATATATACTGTATATATATCTGTATATGTAATATTCTTTCATATGTATGAACATGGCTGATTATCTAATACCATTAAAATTTAATAGTATACTGATAGTTAAAATGCTATTGATGTGTTCTACCAATACAATGATGGAAAAAAGTTTAAAGTACTTTTATATACTATATATTGAAACTGTCTAAATCCCCATATTACTTCTATTATTATCTAGAGATTAAATCCTGTAAAGGTGTTTTTGGGTGAGAGGAGCCAACTTACAATATATTGTTTAACAATAATAATAACTCTTTACAATTACATAGTGCTTTTTTCACTACTGAAAGAGTTTCAGTGAGTGGGGTGAGACTTAAACAAACACTAATGTGTAGCATCCACCAGGATGATGTGACGGCAGCCATTTTGCACCAGTATGATCACCACGCACAAACCTGTTTGTAAAGTCGTGAGACAGATAGCTAATTAGAGACAGGGGATGATTAAGAGGGCCAGAATGACTAAGCCATGGCGGGCAGTATATAGAGATACATCCTACTATTTACGAAGGATGCCTAGGGATCTTTATGATCACAGAGTCAGGACCTTGGTTTAAGTCTCATCCTAAGGACAGGTCTATTTTTACAGCACAGCGTCCCTATCACTGCACTGGGTTATTGGGATAAACAGACACAGACCACAGGTTTAGTGCCCCCTGCTGGCCTCACCAATACATCTTCAAGCAGCAACCCAAACTTTCCTAGATGGTCTCCCATCCAAGTACTGGCTGGGCCCCAACATGCTTAGCTTCTGGTGGATGACCTGTTCTGGAGAGAATTCAGAAAAACAAAAAAAAAATTAAAAGCACTGAAATCTAAACTTTAACTAAATTCTTGAGCTTGATTATTGTTATTGTTGTTATTATTTTAAGAAGTATTTTTTAATGGGGACTGGAAGACATTAAAGATGTCAAGGAACTGCAAGTTAATTTCTAAATATTTTTAAAATAAGGTGAACTGTTAAATATTGAAGTTTATTTTAAAATACAGAATAAAGAATACTTACTTAGAGAAACTGTAGACATAATTTCCCTACAAGTTAGTTATGCTATAAATCAGTTAAGTTGCTTGCTTAAAGAAATTGATCATTTAAATTTTTTTATTGCTTAAAATATTGTATGAGTAGCAACTCACTAGAAAAGAGTACAGCATCCTAAAGCAAACAGAACAAGAGTTAAACATTAAGATGTTAGCTAAATTGCATATTATAATGCAATATAATACAAGTTATTTATAAGCACTGATTATTACTGCACAAGGAGCATTAAAATGTTTATTTTGCTGTAGGAATAGCTGAACAAATGGATGACTACTGTTTCTCAGAATAAAAGCATCCAATGAAATGAAATTCATTCTGAACTCTGGTTTATAAAATGCTGTTATATTATATTATTCTCTGACATAAAATTAACATATGGTGAATGTTATAATGTAAAATTCTGAGCATGCACAGTATTCTTTTCCAGTTCATCTAATATAAAAACATTATTTACACCTTTTTACAAATCTTGTGTTAAAGCTGCAGTAAATATTGAAACTAATATAACTTCTCTGCATTCTGCTTCTCCATAAAATAACCTTATTATGTAGCATCAGTGAAGTACTGCTTTGGTAAAGTATTCTGAGGAAACCTCCTGAAACCCACTGGGTATTTTGCACATGTAAAAGAATAATTTATAACTTGTTATTTTTCAGCTTCTTCTGCTAAAAAAAGACATTTTTATTTGTGAAAACTCAGTGGCTTACTCTTATAATTTTAACATAAAATTAGTCTATTGCATAAACTAATCAAACAGTAGTCAATCCACTTATATAGACTGATTTATAATGTACAATACTGCAAAACACTCCCTATGTACAGTATAACACAACTTACCAAGATGCTTGTAAAATGAAGCAATTGCTGGTTAAATAATTATGAATCTGCTGTGACAACTGTTTTTAAATACAAATCTCTAACAACTACATTGTACTTGGCTGGGTAAGGGTCTCCTCATATAAAGGACCTGTCAGTTTAAATGAAATGTAACTCTTGCCATAACAAATTAATAAAAGTACTTCTTTTGTCTTTATTAATCCAATTAATTCATTTATGATAACAAACTGACACCAGTACTCTATGTTGTGACTGAGCCTTTTTCTTCCTGAGAATTATAAATCATTCCTATCCATTAATCTAGTCCTTATTTAATAAGATAATAACCTTTAGAGAAATATGTGGCAATCAAAAATGCTAAACACATACTGTAAAGAAGATGAAATATATCCATTCTTGAATTTCAGTTAAAAAGAAAAACAAGCAAATGTAAGTTTTCCAGGCTTAGTTCCAGCTGGGAAGACAAAGACTGCCAAAACTTGGTGTAAAAAGTACTAGAAGAGGTTTAACATGGCCCTGGAGATATCACTAGTATAACAAAAAGGTTTCTTAGCATAACACAGCTTTATCTTCAAAGATCAACAGTTACTACATATATCAAGCTACAAGTTATCCCAGCAAAAGAAGTAACATGATCTGCAGTGAAAACAAAGTTTATTAAATAATGTTAATACTTAGTAGAAATCCAAGAGGTGCCTCACATCATTGTTTTTTTTTTTTTTTTTGGTGTTCACAATCCTGTAAGACTGTGTTCAGTTTTCTGCTATTTTAATGAGATATTTTGTAAAGGAAGAATCATTTTTGTAATAATGCAACTGCATTATCACATCAATTGTATAATTCCATCATGCTTCCTTTCATTATGCTATTGACATCAGGCATTGATCTTCACCTTATTAATATGAACCCCTTAATTTCACATAGAATGCAATTTTCATTTTAATTTATTTCAGAGAATTAAGCTTTCCCTTTTTTACTAAAGCTGTTTAGACTTTATTCTTTAAATGACTCTGGGCATACTGTAAGATATTTCCGTTGTGTACCTATTATTTCCTTCATTTTTCAATCCTGAATGTTTTATTTCAGAGACCTGGATAACTAGAGTCTTTAAAGTATCTGCAGCATCTGTCACAATTCAGGAACAAGTAACACCAGTTTACCTACTTCTTTAAGCAACAGATTTTCTGGGTAGCTAAGTGCCTTAAGTTGTTGTTTCCATCCATCCATCCATCCATTTTCCAACCCGCTGAATCCGAACACAGGGTCACGGGGGTCTGCTGGAGCCAATCCCAGCCAACACAGGGCACAAGGCAGGAAACAATCCTGGGCAGGGTGCCAACCCACCGCAGTGTTGTTTCCATAGTGTAAAAAATGTTTTGCAGGGTGGGTTTGCTAACCCCATGGCCATCCCTCTTCTTTTCTCATCTGGGCTTGGGACCAGCCATGGCAAAGTTCTTTTGTATGGCTCTGAACACTGGAAGACCACTATCACCATCAACCAGAAGTTGGAGATGTTCCAGACCAAATGTCTGTAGCATATCCTGAAGATCTATTGGCTGAACACCATCTCCAATGAATAAATGCAGAGCAAGACAGGGATAGATCTCAAGGCAGAGACAATCCACAAGCATAGACATAGATGGCTGGGACATGTGTGTTGTATGCCTTCCAGTTCATTACTAAGGATAGGACTTCAATGGACACTGCAGGGAAAAAGAAACAGAGGGCAACCTAAACCAACCTGGCACAGGACAATCGAAAAAAGTACTGAGGAGAAAAAGGTTCACTCTCGAAACAGCAACCAAAGCTGCAGCAGATACAGCTAGGTTGAAGACTCTTGTTGTCACCTCAAGTAACACATAGCACAAAGAGAACTAACAGAGAATAACTGTAAGTATGTCCCGCACCCCGGTATCAATCAGCTGCTTTAAACATCAGTGGAGGTAACTAGAGGGCGCAATAGAGCTAAACTCAAATGTTGCCTATGAGGTAAAAATAATTATAAAGAAAAATCCATCCATATAAATTTTCTGGGTCAGCAAGAATGTATATCCAGTACCTCCATATCAAACAGATACTCCATACATTCTACAAGCTAGCTGTTTGACTTATTCACACTGCATCTTGCATCAATGTATGTGTTTGTGAAGAGTAAGCTTTATATGAGAAATTGTGTTATATACTGTATGTGCATGCAATGAAGTGAACATCAGTGTGGAAACATTCATTTGCATTAAGTCAACCTGGCGGCTGCTAGCAACAGTCAGTCAGTAGTTCGTAGTTATCATAAAAACAAAAATACATTCTCAAAGCAGCAATAGTTTATGCAATATATGACTTTAGAATTGGTGCACTTTATATATGCTGGTTGTTTGATAAGTTACATATTATTACTCACTTACGTTAATAGTTAATTGTAGGAACTATAATGTGTATTCTCATTAGGTAATAATATTCTGGGCCTTATTGTTTGGTACCAGAAGAAAAACAAAAAACTAAAAATCTTCAGTGGTAAATACACTTACTGTCTTATTTGCATGTTTTCAGAGCATCAGTGTGACTTGCCATATTTTCATCAAAAGGTTGAAAGAGAGGATACTCACAAGCTTTTGCCACAATTAGTTAATCCTTTCTTCTGTTCTAATTTAAAATAACAAATTACATATTGTTACGCTGGCATAAGGATGAAGAAAATGAAAACATAGTATTGTTTATTATGTGATACATAAATTCCATAATTAGGTGTTGTCTGGTTCTAACTAGACTTATCAACAAAATTTGTGCCAAAATGTAACAGATGTTTATTTTTTTTTTAACAAAATGTAATTGCAGCATTATGGTGAATATATTAATATTCTGTATTTTTGTTCTGGTAGCAATATGAATAAACTCAAAATCGTGTCAATTTTGACTTTGACTTAATTACTAATTTATCACTCCTTGGTCTTACACTGCAGTTTTCTAAAAAAAAGAGGCTTACTTGGTTATATCTCTCTTCTACAACATTATCATTTGATTTACATTTAGATCTGATAAATGTATACTTTTGAGACATAATGACATATTGCATTACTTCCCTGACTGGATTCAATAATTATTTATCTAGTAATTAATGAGATAAACTCAAAGTAAAAACACATAAGCTGATTTCTACTTTTTTTTTTAACTTATTATGTGTCACAAGTGCAGTTGCGCATATGAGGATAATTATTATTAATCATCATTACACTTAAGAAGTTTTCAAGTTATTGTTTTCAGTTTTGTTTGGTTTATGGGCAAACCCATTTTTAATGGTTACACCCATGTTGTTTATAGCAATATATGCCTATTGCTGGTCAGGTGACAAAAAGCTTGGCTTGTGGAGCATGCTTATGTACAGGTGGAGGCAGTGTCCCTTTGGTGGTAAAATACATGGAGTATTACGGAGAACTGGGGTTTCCCCTTGGATGTCAGAGAGCAATATGCCACTAAACTGGTTTGCAAAGGAGATACATGGAACTGCCGGTACAGTGTACTGGCACACTTGCAACATAAATCAGGAGCAATGGCATGTCTTGGTCAGCTTAAACACTTGCTCCGGTCGGTAAAGGGGTCCTCAACATCCATAACACAAAGGGGGTGAACAATATACATTGTTCAAAATATTACTTCTTTTCATCATGACTTTTCTTTACTTAAAATGTTCAGTGCATTGCATTGGCCACGATAAATGAGCATTCTGTAAATGTCACTGCTGTATGTAATATGTTAAAGTAAACCACAATTTGCTGGTAAACTTTATTGTCTAGCTATTTCATTCAGGATTAAGCCATAAAAATAAAATTAAAAGAACAAATTAATAATATTATAGTACGAACCTTCTCGCCCCCGTTGAACATAAAACTGGTGATAAACTTGGAAACAACTTCTTGAGTGAACAAAGTACCAACATTTGAAGCTGAGGTTTACTAGGTTTGCTTGCTAGCGTTATACGTACGTAGTGCACATTGCAAGGTTAGGTTTGTGTTTTGGTGTACTTTTAATTTGACTTTCAATCCTCTTCCATTTTTTAAGTTTATTTGAGGTTTATTTCAGTTCTTAATGTTTATAACTATTAATTCCTCACTTTCTCCAAGGTAAACTGTTGTTTCAGTATACTAGGTCTTTTTCTATTTGTAAATTGCTTTTGATCTAAACCCTTCAAAACATTTTTAACTGTACGAGATTACAGATCAAACCTTTATATTCAAATCCAACTGACGCTACCATTTTTACAGGATGTGCCACAGGGTGAAATGATATTTATACCCAAAATTTGTTTTTCATACTAATTCCCTGTTTGAATTTAAAAGAATACATTTTCCTGAAAAATGACCATTAAAAAAGCCAAGGATAGTCACTAGGAAAAGCGTGGATTGTTTTACACATGGTGAACTGTGTGAAGCACATTCAAAAGTAAGGAGCCCCATGTGAACTAATAATATAAGCCCCTGGGAAAAAATACAAATATTGTATGCAGAAAAGTAGTCAAGTCAGTTACATAGTATACTTCTGATATATCCAACTATCTGACACCACTGTAACCAAGGGTTATATAAGGGTAATATAATATAAAAATACATTTGATAGAGTTTGATTATTGCCAAAATAACAGGCTAATGGAAACATGTGCAGTAAAAAGTGTACATAAGATGCAAAACCTGTTTTAAGGACTATGCTTGTCAAGGATAATGAATTAGCCAGGATAACTAGGAAGAAGACATATATTTCTGTATTGACCTTAAAGGGTAAGTACTGATTGTGAGGAATGGCCTATAAATTTAAAAATCAGTGATTTTTTTGTTGGGCGAGTTCGCTTATCTAAAGGTAGATTTGTCTAGCAGCCAGAGGAATGATAAAGGGAGTTGTAGTGATCAACACCATCAGACTGAAAAGGTCAAGTACTGTCCCCTAGGGTAACTAGGCCTTTATTACTGGGCCAGACATGAGCTGCAAGAAACCTTTTGCTTTTGTAATGTTTCTCTTTTTTCTCTTTTTCTTCCACCATCTCAATAAGGGAATCTTGTCAATAAGTTTTGAGCTACAACCTTATAACCTGGAAACTAATTATAACGACAGACGACATTGTGAAAATCATTATTATATTAGACCTTTCTTGATCTGTAATTTTCTGTATATCCCATGGCATTGTCCATGTATAGTTCCAATCAAACCCTTTGAATTTCAATTGGATGTGCAGTTAATGGTATTTTACAGGTTGCTACATTAATGCACACTCTTTTACATTTTGGGCGCCTGTCATCTTCACCAAAGAGGACTGTGCAAGAGAATATGATTTCTGTAAGAAAGTAGCCTGATGCTGTATATGTTTAAATAACACTGTAAACATACAATCAGAAAGACATTACATCCTTATACTGTAAAAATACCAAGTTGGGTGAGAAAAAGGGTGGGTGTTCTTCTGTACAGGAACACATTCACTACATACAGAGCAGTCCTTGGTGCCTGTGAAGTAGCCTTGTAGCCTTGACACCCTTCATTGCCACACTTCCGGCCTTTGTTTTACTGGGTTACTAATCTACACACTACTCTGGCAAAATGAGGGATGTGCTTGTTCAAGAATCAAATTGTTTATGAAGTTGAGCTATTACAGATTAGCATTTTATTATATAGATGGAGCCACAAGAATATTTAAGGGGGAAAATGGCTGCTCATAACTGGCTGAATTTGTTTTTAATTATCAACCTTCCAGTTTGAAAAATAATTGTTTTTGAGAAATTGCTACTTAGGTGACATACTGAGTACAGATAGAGAGTGTGAGAAGTGGGAATTGCACCCCATTCTGACTTCTAAAGGAGTAAACGTTATGAGAGGTTGTGTGAAGAGTAGTATGCTCTGTGAGAGCGAGACATGGTCGATTAAAGTGGAACATAAAGCAAAGCTAGACAGAACATTAATGGGACTGCTCAGGTGGATGTGTGGTAGGCAACTGAGTGTGAAGAAGACGAATGCTGAGCAAAGAGAAGGATTTAATATGAAGATAATAGATGTTGTGCTGAGGAGAAACAGACTAATGTGGTTTGGACAAGTGATATGAATGGCAGAGGATGACTGGTAAAAAATGTTTTCCCAAGATGGAGGTGGAGAACATGAAGCCAAAAGAGAGGCCAAAGAAGACATGATGGAGGTGGTCTCAAATGATTTGAAAAAAAAAAAGGAAAAAAATTTAGGAGGGCAAACACCTAAATGGGGTAAACATGGAAAATGTCAGTTAAACTGGGTAATGATGATGATGGATGTAAATGGTCCTTATACATGTAAAATTAGCCTACAGTGTTTACTGATTATATATCCCTCCACCTATCCATTTGTTATTCAGCCTGCTTAATTCTGTTTCAACATCATGTGGACAAAACAGTAGTCTATTGAAGAGGCATCAGGCACAACCCTGAACAGAGCATAACAATATATATTGTTTGTTTATTTAATTAGGTATATTGCTATAAAAACATTAAATGTTATTATTGTTGTTTCATATTAACCAGTTCCTTATAGTCGGTGGGATTGCTTTGGTTGCTAATAGTACATTATATGCAACCACTGAACACTCCAGAGCAAATTGTGCATGCTTGTTTCCCATGTAACCATGTGGATGTTTCACATTTTTTTCTTCCATCAAGAATAAAGAAACACCTTATAATTAGTAATTCATTGCTTGTTATTATTATTATTTAATAGGGTCTCATTCTTACATGAGGAGGTGGCAAGAGAGGGATCCTTTAAGGCTTCATTTGAGATTGTAGCTGGGCACATGGCTAATTGTGCATGCACAATTAGCCATGTGGTGTGGTGCTGTGCTTCCAGCTTGCAGAGATCAGTGTTATATATCTGGTGGCAGTACTCTAATGTACATGGTCCCAGTAAAAACAAGCTTATGAATTTTTATCGTTCTCATATTTTACTGTTACATTAGGTTGACCTGTGTACGCTCTTGTGTATATTATCTGGGTAACACACTTCACATTCTAATATAAAAGCAACTTGCCTTTTTGGTCGCTTGTTACTGGGATTTATACTCAAAAATCCTACAATATTCTGTTTTTTGAGATCACCTTTACATTATAACTATTTTATTATTTCCACATTGCATCTTAAGCTTTTATTCTATGCACCAGTTTAACTGGACCAGCAATCTTTAGAATTACCCCTCGGTATATTAAGCCTGCAGGACATAAAGGCGAAGCTGCCTAAGTGACACAGAAACAGTTCAAGTTTATCAAATGCCTAAAACCCCTTGAAGGTGACCCTTTTTATGCTACTAAAGAAAATGTCACCAATTTGATTCTGAGCCACCCAGTGGCATTAAGATTACGATTGCTAAATGTTAACCTTGTCATTTCTACAGCACGACAAGACATTCCCTTTGTAGTTGGAGAACAGGATTTCTGAAATGTACTGCAATCTGTCACTGCCCAGAAACTGTGCAACATGACAAGCTCCACCATTTAAACTAGTCAGCTTGACTTTTCCTTTGAAAAAAGATGGATGGAAAAAAAAGCAACTCACCACTTTGGTGTGTTTTGTTGAGTGAAAGAATTAGAGTTGAAAACAAGATTTTGAGTTTTTTCTAAATTATTTATTTTGTTCTTGGCAAGCTCACTGTTCTTTTCTGTATCTCAGAGGTAACAAATGCAATATGTAATGTTAGCAATGTCCTTCAATTCTGACAAAGTGTACTTGAAGACAGTCTGCAAAGTTTATCTTATACTTTTTCCATTGTATCTCTGGCAGCTAGACAAATAATTGGTCTGTAAAATGAAACAAAAACAGCAAAATTAATCTGTCTTGTTTAAAACATTCCCAAAAATGAAAATTATACAAATGCCTATTAGCAGAATATATACACGAAGCAATGAAAGAGAGGGAAACAAAAACTTGTTTATATACTTGAGGCTATTATTTTAATACTGATACTTAAATTTCTGAATTCAGAGACTAGAATTATAAAAATCAGAAAAATAAAACTCTTCATAATGCTTTTAGGTGGGATGGTGGGTTTAAGTCCTGAGCAAAGTCAATGTCAGTACAGAGTTTGCACCTCAGGGCCTAAAGTTCTGGATCCAAAGCCTTATACCAGACTGCCTGCTAAAAGTATTACCAATTGGTAAAAAAAAAACAAAAAACAAACAAAATATATATATATATAAATATTGTACACTGAAAAGCATTTAGTTAGTTACATAGTACTCTTAGAACACCCAGTTAACCGACAACACTACAACTAATGCACATTGTCTTATGAAATGTTGCTGGCAAAAGTGGGTAACACAGCTGATATCTACATATCCACATACAGTTGTGCTTGAAAGTTTGTGAACCCTTTAGAATTTTCTATATTTCTGCATAAATATGACCTAAAACATCATAAGATTTTCACTCAAGTCCTAGAAGTAGATAAAGAGAAACCAATTAAACAAATGAGACAAAAATATTATACTTGGTCATTTATTTATTAAGGAAAATGATCGAATATATATATATATACAGAAAGACTTCCCAAATGACTGCAGTCTACTAATAATGATTTTATTTCTGCGTTACAGCACCATGTAATGCTCCAAAATGAGTAATCAGTCATAGATATATAATAAATAATGAAGTTAAACATTTTAATGATTTTAAATAATTCATAATAATTTGTAAACAAGTGGCATGCTTTCACATGCACAGTGATTATCAATATGCTAAATGCCAACATATTTGATTCTTGTATAAGCACTTTAATTTAATGGCAAGATGAATGTTATAATTCTTCTTCTTCTTTCGGCTGCTCCCGTTAGGGGTTGCCACAGCAGATCATCTTCTTCCATATCTTTCTGTCCTCAGCAGCTTGTTTTGCTGTTACACCGATCACCTGCATGTCCTCTCACACCATATCCATAAACCTTCTCTTAGACAAGATGTTATAATAATTTGAAAAAACTGACTATGACGCTTTTCTAAGGCCAATCCTGGGTTTATTTTTTAAAATGATATAGTTGGCTAACACAGAAACAGTACAATGAGGAATTAGCTTCCTCTGCTGTCTACCTTTGCTCTCGGCAAGTCACTTTCCTAAGCACATCTATGGTAGGTTATCGCAAACATCACTTCCATGTGAAAGCATACATTTAAAATATTTTGCATTGAAGATTTTTATACAAGTGGGCAAGTGGTTACAAATCTATTAAAGAGTAATCTTTTCTTATTTCTGTTCACTGTGGCTTTTATTTCCTAGTAAGATTTTCTTTGATCCTTGGCTTTATATGGCACAAATACAGCTATGAATTCAGCATTTTTCTTAGAGCAGTTACAGAAGATTTAAAGGTCAGTTACTCCAAAGCTCTTATTTTGTTGTCTGATAAAAGGACAGTTACTCTAATTGTTTTCCTTGTTTCTTATTTATCTTGATGCCCATTTACTCAGGAACTCGGAGTGACTCAAAATCTTCACCATTTTTCTCTAAAAAATAACTGTTTACTATTTCAGAGTTCAAAATCTTCCCTTTTATGACTGAAAAGTGAAAACATAATTACAACTGGAAAGTTTTTCACCTAGTCTTAAGTCATCTTTTTTGTATTTTTCATCTTGACATTAAAATCCTGTTGCTGTAAACAGGCTGCAGCTCATTTGAAAAGGATTAACTGCAGGGTGCTGAGCAAGTACTAAGTAGAGGTATTCTGTGTCTCCTACTATTCTTCTCTCTTTAGCGTATTAATTGGTATATCTCACTGGTGTAAAAGAATTGCTTAGTTCTGAAGGACTACATGTTGTTGTTGTCAACTACGACAAGGACATAATGGAATATGTGCTAATTGGCAGCACAGCATTCTGCTACAGAGCTCAACTCAGGACCACACTGAATTACTGAGGTGTGTGAGGTCAGCATAGAATATTATTGGAGTGCAGCTTTTTTTTACAGGACATATACTGTATAACGCATGCTGCCTTAGGAAGGCAAACAGTGTTATTAAAGACCTCAGCTATCCTACACAGTCACTTTTCTCCCTCCTCTGCCTTCACAAACAATATAGGACTATAATCTCTCACACTATTAGATTTAAGAACAGTTTTTACCTTGAGGTCAATGGCTGCTTAGCAACTGACAATTTAATGAATGTACCTGACATGTGCTTGTTCTATATCATCTAAGGCTGTACTTAATGTACAGTGTTTTATTCATTGTCTGTGTTGCATTCATTGTCTGTGGGAGATGTTCGAAGAGGAATCTCATTGTACAGTGCACACATGACAATAAACCTGAACTTTGATTCTGCCTGAAGCTGGGAGCTGTGCAGGTGGAATCTATGGAGGTTAGAATAATTGTCACTTACTCTTTTATGAGATGTAATCAGTCTCATCAATCCAACCTTTGCTACATTATGTTCAGCTACTTCTGCATGCCCGAAGGTAACCAAAGCAGTAAATTGTATTTTATTCAATAACGTTGAAGGCTTTGATTTAAAAATATTGCAGATGAAACAATTCTGAAAATTGTAAATTCCATTATGACCTCTTGGAACTTTACCTTCCAGTTAATTTCATATATTTTGGGCTCCAGCTGAAAGACGCCATAGCACAACAATGAATAAATACTGGATATCTTCCTGGATGTCTTTTCCCTCACCTCAGAGCATGTGTAAAAAAAACACAAAAGCAACTTTTGTTCACATTAACCAATTATTTGGTAAATGTATTCATGAAGGTTACTTTGCAGGTTGGCTGGGCTGAGAATCTTTGATGCGTGAGAAGCTCAGTGATTTAGGAGTCTCAGATTTGAGTTAAAAGGAGCCAAATGAGAGGGTTTGGGCAGGTAATGATGCTACTCCGGAGACTCCCTATGGAACTGCTCAGGGCACATCACACTAGGCAGAGACCCTCTAGCAGACATGCTGGAGATATTATATCTCTCGAATTGGGAAAACCTAAGAATTCTTCAGGAAGAGCGAGAATCTATAGCTGGAGACAGAGAAGTCTTTGCAGACCTGCTAGACCTGCTGCCATCATGACCATTACCAGGAAAAGCTGTTTCAGAAAATGAGATAAGATGAGATGTATTCATTGAATGTTTCACAAGGAAAACAATCCCCGAAGTAAGTTAAAGTAAATATGTGAAATGCATGCAAAGGGCAGTTTGCCCAATTTGAACCTTGAGCTGAAGTTTAATAAGTCAGTCATATTAGTCACTGCACCAGAAGACTGTCCACCCATGGATGTAAATTATTAAACAAGGAATAGTTAGCTTTGGCTCTCTTTTCTCTTCAAGATTTCAAAGCCTTCAGTAGTCTCCTGGGGGATGGAGATTGTAAGGTCATTTTTTGAAATGCATACTCAAAGCCTTTACAGGAATAAAAAAAAAATCTGCAAGGGGATCCTTGATATATTATCAGCACTACAGCAATATGCTTGTCATTCAGCTCATGAACCTAATGGAGAGATAAGACTTTATAAGAGCTTGCTTCATATTCACCAAACATTTACTCACAGCAAGCTTACATACAAAGCCTTTCTCTGTTTATTTCATGCTTTCTTTCTTTTAATTACAAGGCTCTCAATTTTTCTTGCATTTATAAATACCCTGCATTTTAAAAAGGTTTAAAGGTTGGATTAGATACAGATAAAAGAAAATATGAAGTAACTTTTAAAATGACTTTTATTTCTTTTTTTTGTAACATTTGATTAACAGATACTGATATGTTTAGTTCTTCTTCAGCAGGGCCTTTGCACTACATGTGTGTTAGACAACTTGTGTGCTTATATTGGGAACCTAAATTACACAAAACTCCACAATGAAGACAGAATTGTTGCATTCCCTTGGGATACTTTTATCAATTGCTACATTATGGAGGAGTCACAATCTACAGCAGGTGGAACCTACTCAGCTGGTTATTTTATAACATTAGAATTTATTTAACTGTCACCTTCATTCAAACTAATAAATTGTATGTTTATAATATGTTGTAGTACGTCACTCATAGGCTGAGAGACAAATCCATGCATGCACAAAGAAGAACATGCAAATACCATGCAGATGTTGTAACTCAAGATGCTGGATCCATGGCAGGTGTGTTAATCACTACACTTCTATGCCATCTTAAAAAAAATAAACTAAAGTATTAAATTCTCAAGTTTTTTTTTTTACTTTGTTTTTGTAAATGCTACAAAAGTATTAATTCATCTGTTGCATATACTATATTTAAGTAGCTAAAGCTAAATGAAATTTAAATCTTTTAAAGAAAGTATTTACTGAAACCAATTACACACTTCATCAATTCATTCTACTCAAAGCGCTCAGACAAATGTATTTATTCTTTGCTTCTTTCTCTTAATTAAGTTGCATGTCTGAGATTTTTTGCATTCAGAGAAGGTGAATTGAAGCAAACCTAAAATAGTGAGAATTTGTCTTTAGCATTTATTTGGGTAAAAAGGCATTTGGCACAAATTAGTGTAGCAAAGCCTGAGACAAAGCTTGAGGCATAGCACAAATCTGATTTGTTCTGTCTTTTGTTTACTTAGGTAAGATTGATCCATCAATTCATTTTCTAAATTATTTATCCTGTTTGGGGTCAGTGGAGGGTTATATTTAAATCTGGCAGCACCAGGCACATGGCACAATTTAACTTATAAAAGACAAAATGGTATAAAATACTAAAATGGTAAAATATATAAAAGCAGACAACTGTTGAGCAGGTGCACATGTGTATGAACTAATACAGTGTCTATTAAAAACCTATAAACTGTATACTGTATATACTGTACAGTTAGGTCCATAAATATTTTAAGGCGGAGTGGTGGCTCTGAGGCTAAGGATCTGCGCTGGTATCCCGAAGGTTGCCGGTTCGAATCCCTGTCACTGCCAAAAGGCCACTGCTCTGCTGGGCCCTTGAGCAAGGCCCTTACTCTGAAATTGCTCCAGGGGCGCTGTACAATGGCTGACCCTGCGCTCTGATCCCAAGGGGTATGCGAAAACTACCAAATTCCTAATACAAGAAATTGTATAAGGCGAAATAAAGAACAAAAAAAAAAAAAAAAAAATTTGGACAGAGACCAACTTTTTTCTAATTTTGGTTCTGTACATTACCACAATGAATTTTAAGTGAAACAACTCAGATGCAGTTGAAGTGCAGACTTTCAGCTTTAATTCAGTGGGGTGAACAAAACCATTGCATAAAAATGTGAGGCAACTAAAGCATTTTTTGAACACAATCCCTTCATTTCAGGGGCTCAAAAGTAATTGGACAATTGACTCAAGGGCTATTTCATGGGCAGGTGTGGGCAAGTCCGTCATTATGTCATTATCAATTAAGCAGATAAAAGGCCTGGAGTTGATTTGAGGTGTGGTTGGTGCTTGCATGTGGAAGATTTTGCTGTAAATAGACAATATGCGGTCAAAGGAGCTCTCCATACAGGTGAAAGAAGCCATCCTTAAGCTGCGAAAACAGAAAAAACCCATCCGAGAAATTCCTACAATATTACGAGTGGCAAAATCTACAGTTTGGTACATCCTGAGAAAGAAAGCAAGCACTGGTGAACTCAGCAACGCAGAAAGACCTGGACATCCACGGAAGACAACAGTGGTGGATGATCGCAGAATCATTTCCATGGTGAAGAGAAACCCCTTCACAACAGCCAACCAAGTGAACAACACTCACCAGGGTGTAGGCGTATCGATATCCAAGTCTACCATAAAGAGAAGACTGCATGAAAGTAAATACAGAGGGTGCACTGCAAGGTGCAAGCCACTCATAAGCCTTAAAAACAGAAAGGCTAGATTGGACTTTGCTAAAGAACATCTAAAAAAGCCAGCACTGTCCTGGAAAAACATTCCTTGGACAGATGAAACCAAGATCAACCTCTACCAGAATGATGGCAAGAAAAAAGTATGGAGAAGGCGTGGAACAGCTCATTATCCAAAGCATACCACATCATCTGTAACACACGGTGCAGGCAGTGTGATGGCTTGGGCGTGCATGGCTGCCAGTGGCACTGGGACACTAGTGTTTATTGATGATGTGACACAGGACAGAAGCAGCCGAATGAATTCTGAGGTGTTCAGAGAGATACTGTCTGCTCAAATCCAGCTAAATGCAGTCACATTGATTGGGCGGTGTTTCATGATACAGATGGACAATGACCCAAAACATACAGCCAAAGCAACCCAGGAGTTTATTAAAGCAAAGAAGTGGAAAATTCTTGAATGGCCAAGTCAGTCACCTGATCTTAACCCAATTGAGCATGCATTTCACTTGTTGAAGACTAAACTTCAGACAGAAAGGCCCACAAACAAACAGCAACTGAAAGCCGCTGCAGTAAAGGCCTAGCAGAGCATTAAAAAGGAGGAAACCCAGCATCTGGTGATGTCCATGAGTTCAAGACTTCAGGCTGTCATTGCCAGCAAAGGGTTTTCAACCAAGTATTAGAAATGAACATTTTATTTCCAGTTATTTAATTTGTCCAATTACTTTTGAGCCCCTGAAATGAAGGGATTGTGTTAAAAAAATGCTTTAGTTGCCTCACATTTTTATGCAATCGTTTTGTTCACCCCACTGAATTAAATCTGACAGTCTGCACTTCAACTGCATCGGAGTTGTTTTATTTAAAATTCATTGTGGTAATGTACAGAACCAAAATTAGAAAAAAGTTGTCTCTGTCCAAATATTTATGGACCTAACTGTAGCCTGTTCCTCCAAACAGCCAATCATCTGGCTACTCAACATACTATATATAGCATGTAGACATGGTCAAGACATTTAGTTTTGTTCAGTCCAAAATAAGTATTAGTCTGTACAGTTAATAGAGAAAAAAGCTAAAAACTGGAAAATACAGCAACAGTTGGTAAGTAATCACCTAAACTAGATTTTAGGTTTGACAAAATTTGATTTCAGCTGTGACCAAAAGATCATAGGGTCCGAAATGCACGGACAGCTCGATTCCCTGGATCTGTCCTTCAATTCAATATTGCAGTGTTAGAGGCTGGTGGTGATAGTGCAGTGATTGTGGAGGATGTTTCCTTGGAACACATTAGGCCTGCATATACCAACTTAATGTCACTAGAATGCAGTAATGTACCTAAACATTGCTGCTGACCAAGTGTATTCTTTTATTGCCACAGTCTACTCTGTCCTTTCACATGTAGAAACTTCCAGCAGGATAATGTGTTACATCTTAAAACACAAATCATCTCAAGCTAGTTATATGATCATCACAGTGATGTCAGTTAGGGGTGTGTCAATAGCTGATATTGCTGCAATGTCCTTCACTGCAAGCTGATGTTGTCATGACTCTTTAAGACTTGTGTTTATGATGCATGTATTGTGTGGTTGAACTCTCACTTTTGTATGTACACTTTGTTTTGTTGTTGGAGTGTATGAGTTCTGGTTAGCAGCTGGTCTGTGGAGTGCGCTTGACTTCCAGCACAGTGTGCATGTGCAGCGGATTTTGCAATGCAAATAATCAGTTAGCCTGCACAATGTACTTCAATTTACAGGAGGATGACGGCTGCCCTGGCGCTTGCTGTGTCTGTGCCTTTCAATGATGTGTGTGTCCAGGATCTGCTTTCTGTGACAAGGACCTTGTTGTGGGGTAAAAAATCTGTACATTTTGGTGTATATTACCATTATATTTTGTTCAAGAAAAAACAACAGATGAACAAAATTCAGGACACATCAACACATATCCTCAGTTGTAAAACAGCTGTTCAAGCAAAAGAGGAAGACGTGGCAATGGCCCAAGCTATCAGTTACTTTATAACCTGAGAAAGGATGGACATCTAATTATTTTACAGCCTGGAAAAGGAAGACATGCTGATAACTTAGGCAACATCAAAAAAGTTTTATTGTTTGGGAAAACGGACAGTGAATTCATTCATCATATTGACAGCCAGCCAATCAGAATATCTAATAATCACATCTTGCAAACCCCCCAGTAGAATTTTATAATAAATATGCCTCGTCTGAAGAGCAACATAGGTGGGAGGAAGAAGAAGAGATGAAGACATCAGGAGAAGGGAACAGAGTGACGTCAGAAGAGGGTGTCGGAAACGTGCAGCTGTTTCCATCTGATCATCAGAAAAGCATCTCATGAATAACTACAAGTGCTAGATCACAAGCTGCCTGCAACATTCTTCCTTGTCATCTTTACTTTTTCGTAATCTTTTCTAAAGACTATATATATATCAGTCCTATTTTCTATTATTTTTTGTTCTACTGGTATCATTATTCCTGTAATAAATACCACGCTGCTTTTAACTTTCTATGCATTGTCTTAATGTCTACAGTGATTGAAGGAATAAGGTAGATTTCTTTCAGCACCTGATGCAGCCGGAGATTTGCCATTACCTCTGTGTTGCGAGGTTTATTAAGGGCCGAGGGTGACAGCTCCACCCAAAAGTAGGGAACAGTACATAAAGTAAGGCATTCTTGGCTGATAAATGGCCTGTAGTCAAGGATGCTGAGCCTTTGTATGTGTAAATGTATTCTTGGAGACCTAAAGTAATATCCATCCATCCATCCATTTTCCAACATTCTGAATCCGAACACAGGGTCACGGGGGTCTGCTGGAGCCAATCCCAGCCAACACAGGGCACAAGGCAGGGAACCAATCCCGGGCAGGGTGCCAACCCACCACAGGACACACACAAACACACCCACACACCAAGCACACACTAGGGCCAATTTAGAATCACCAATCCACCTAACCTGCATGTCTTTGGACCGTGGGAGGAAACCGGAGCGCCCGGAGGAAACCCACGCAGACATGGGGAGAACATGCAAACTCCACGCAGGGTGGACCCGGGAAGCGAACCCGGGTCTCCTAACTGCGAGGCAGCAGCACTACCACTGCACCACCGTGCCGCCCCCTAAAGTAATATTTAGGTCTGAAATATCTTTAAAACATTGTATGTTGTTCGTACCGATAATAAGTAAGTTTCTTGAAGTGCTGAGAGAGTGACAGGCTGCGTTATTCCTAACGCACTTGTGTGGTTTAAAGTGCCAGAGGTTAACCAGCTTTGTGTTTATCATTCATGAGACACTGTTGTGATTAGGTTCTGTGTGTATGTAAGTCTCATAAAGTCCTAGGAGAGTGACAAATTGTGTTATTCATAAGGCACTTGTGTGGTTTAAAGTGCTAGTGATTAACCAGCTGTGTGTTTGTCACTCATAGGGCACTGCTGAGTTTCTGTGTGTATGTGTATAACTATGTATGCATGCGTTCATCTTAAGGTGCAACAGTAGAACAACCCAGTAACGAACTTCACGAGTACACTTACCCTTGAAAAAAATAGGTAAAAGGTAAGTAAAGGGAAATATCATGATAATACATAATAGCTGTAACTAAATTTCATGGCCAAAGTACCTTGCATGACTGATTCATGTGTTGTGTTATGTAAATCATTGCATAAGCTCTTGAACTGAGACTAAGTTGAAGTTGCAAGGTGCATGTGAGTTTTTTCAGTCTGTTCTGGATGCAAAAGATGATGCAACAGTTAATCATCACAGCCTAACACCAAGTTAGTTAACCTTCAGGGATATTAATCTGTCCAGTTAGGAAGCATAATCGATTTTGAATCAATTTCACCCGCTTTGGTGCAAATGAAAGTGACAACAGGGGCACTGGAGAGGCAACAGCAAGAAAACCCCCCAAAAAAGGAATGGTTTTGCAGGTGTTGTCTGCAGACAATTGCTCTCTCCTTATTCTTTCTGACTGATTTTTCTATAGTTTTTCATTTTGCTAGTGTCCTTGTCACTACTGGTAGCATTAGGCGGTACCTGCATCTGATTCATGGTGGCAAAGGTACTCCAGTTCCTCCAGGATGGCACATCCATATGTTCTGTCACAAGAATGTTTACTGTGTCTCCCAACACAGTCTCAAGAGCATGGAGGAGATACCTAGAGATGGGCTGTTGCACAAGAAGACCTGGTCAGGGCTGTAGAAGGTTATCAACCCAGCAGAGGGACTGGTATCTGCTCCTTTGTGTGAGAGGGAACAGGAGGAACAAAGCCATAGCCCTCCAAATAGATAGATAGATAGATAGATAGATAGATAGATAGATAGATAGATAGATAGATAGATAGATAGATAGATAGATAGATAGATAGATAGATAGATACTTTATTAATCCCAATGGGAAATTCACATTCTTCAGCAGCAGCATACTGATACAATAAATAATATTAAATTAAAGAAAGATAATAATGCAGGTGAAAAACAGACAATAACTATGTATAATGTTGAATGTTAACGTTTACCCCCCCGGGTGGAATTAAAGAGTCGCATAGTTTGGGGGAGCCAGCTAGCTACTGGTGTGCATGTTTCTGACCAAACTGTCAGGAACATCCTTCATGATGGTGGCATGAGGGTCCAACATCCTTTAGTGGCACCTGTGCTCAGTATGTAGTTTTCTTGTCGTTTGCCAGAGATTAATACAATTGGCAGCTCTGCCACAGGCACCCTGTTCTCTTCACAGTTGAGCAGGTTTGGAATGAGCACATGTGACAGATGTGAAAGAGTTAGAAGACAACAGGGTGAAGTTTATGCAGTCGGCAACATTATCTAGCATGACCAGTTTGTCAGTCGGTCAGAGATGGTCTGGTGAGGGGGAGGATATCCTTGGAGGGTTCACGTGCTAGGCAACAGTACCTTGACTGCTGTTAGATAGTGGGATAAAATCCTCAAAGCCAATGTAAGCACTTATAGCGGTGTGGTGGGCCCTGGGTTCCTCCTGGTACAGGACAATGCCCAGTCTCATGTGGCCAGAGTGTGAGTGTGTAGTCAGTTCCTGGATGACAAAGGCATTGATGCCATTGACTAATCCGCATGTTCCCCAGACCTGAATCCAGTTGAGAACCTTTGGGGCATTATGTATCGGTTCATCCAACACCACGAAGTGGTGGCACAGACTATCCAGGAGCTCACTGATGCCCTGATCCAGGTATGGAATGAGATGCCCCCAGAGCACCATCCGGAGCATGCCCAGACGTTTTTGGGAGTGCATACAGGCAGGTGGGGGCCATACACATTACTGAGTCACAATATGAGTTATTGGGATAAAATTCCCGCTAGTTGCATCAGCCTGTGATTTCAATTTTTGACTTTGATTTTTGGTGTGATGTTGAATCCAGCTCTCAGTGGGTTGGTGATTTTGGTTACCATTGATTGATGTTACATCATTTTGTTCTCAACAAATTACACAGTTTTACTCAGTAAAGATTTTTCACTTGAATATTTTATTTATCAAGATCGGATGTATGATTTTTTGAGCAGTATACATTTATACAGACAGAGGGAAAAAGAGAGAGTAAACAAATGCAACAAATGGTGAGAGGTTGATTGGAGAATGAAGGTACACCATTTTTGATGACTGCTGCAATTTGCAGTACACTAGTTTATGCTTCTGTCTAGTCATTAGACAACTGAACTATAATGTGGCGGACCTTTTAAAGAAACAGCAATATGTAGTCAGAGTCAAAAAGGTAGGTAAAGTCCCATTGAGGTGATTGATTTTCCTCAGGATCAACTGAATCCATAGAGAGGAGGAAGCAGGTAGACATACAGTGTATGAATCTACTGGCTCCTCATACAAACACTTCCTCTGTACACTTTAATTTAGTTTCTAAAAATCCATGTGGTAAAAAATGTTTTTTTATTTTCTTATTAATTACATTTCTTTTTAATTTCCATTGTTAGTAAGCACATCATTCACTATTTAATATTTTGGAGGTGGGAGTCGGCTTATATCTACATAGGTGGGTGAAAGGCAGATGTCGACATTAGTTGACATCCAGGGGTACAGGGCGGTAATCAGTTGTACACGTCGACAAAACTCAACGTTATATTATAGTTTGACTGTGTTTGCTAGAGGGTAGTTAGCTACTGTATATTCATTTCACCTCAAATCTCTGTGCATGTGCAGAGTAGTGTAAACAGTATCTAAAATGGCACCGTCATCTGGTGAGAAACTGAAGCAAATGCGGAAAGCAAAATACCCTGTTGACAATGCTTTGTATATTATTACTGAATTAGATTCTGACTCATGGCATGCTTTGATGCAAGTGATGTTTAAAATTGAAAATGAAAGTGAGGCACCTGCATCAGCTGATCGGACCCCAGCTGATCATAGAGATGAACACATTTGTGTGGCTGATGTACCTTTGGCAATGGTCACCTAGTTGGACTACCCAGACAGATTTTTGGGAGGCAAGCTGGCTGTCAGACTTCACCAAACAATGCAGCGTATAAGTGGATTTTACAGATTACCAGCACCTTGACTACTTCCAAGTTGTTTTTCCAGAAAGTGCTTTTACGCTTATGAGTGATGAGACAAATATATATATTGATTAATTTTTTGATTCCTCAGTTGAGTTTTCAGTGTTCTTGTTTCTCAAAGTGAAAGTCTACAACTATGGACAAAATGAACGGATGTGTGGCATTGCAGATTATGATGCCACTTCACTGGCACTATAAATATAGGGAACACTGGTCCAAACTTGCCCTGTTCCCTGGTGGTTTTGGACAAGTTATGTCATGTGCCTGTACATGCTACTAGAGAGTCTTATACATTTCTGTGACCACGAGAAGCAAATTCCATGGGGTGAACCACGATATAACCTCCTGTATAAAATTCAACCAAAATTTCAACGTATAGACAAGTTTATCAGCCTAGCTGTGATGTCTCTGTAGATGAGTCGATGATCAAATATAAAGGGGGGCTGTTTTGTTGTCAGTATATGTCAAACAAACCAACTAAGTACAGAATAAAGGATTTTGTGTTGGCTGAAGCAAACACAGATTACTGTCTAAAAATTATGACTTACATGGGAAAATACTTCTTTCCTCAAAAGGACCTCCCTTGACTAGTCAAGTTGTTTTGGATTTACTTGATGACAATGAACATTTGGGTTACATAGTTTATATGGACAACTTCTACTCATCACAGAGTTATACACTAAGTTGCAAAATGAGGGAATTGGAGTGTGTAAACAAGACACATATGCCTTCGCAACTGAAACCAAATAAACTGAAACTAAAACGTGGTGATGATCCAGTTTTCATGTGAGCAAACAACGTGGTGCCAGTAGCATGGCACAACATAAAAAAGTTACTTGTCTAATAACATTGCACACAAATAATGCCTTTTAAAAAGTAATTCATGAAAGGAGTACAGATGGAGAATGTTAAAGAGTTTGTTAAAAATTATAAAATAGCTCTTTTTAAAGCTTGCTCAGACAACTATTCTAAAATAATAGCTAACAATAATAGTCCTTGTGTACTGTTTAGAACAGTGGCTAATTTAACAAATGGGAATTCAGATCTACAGTGCAAAATAACAACAGACATTAGCAGTACAAACTTTATGAACTTCTTTAATGAGAAAATTAAAAATATAAAATCCCAGAACTCATCATCACAGTGCAAACCACATACTAGTTTGGCAGACCCTTTTTCACCTTACATTCTACATTTTAGAAATTGAAATTCTGTAACAGAATTGAAGTCTTAACTTTAATTTCTAAAATGAAACCTACTGCTTGTTCCAAAGATCCACTGACAACAAAACTAGTAAAAAGTGCAATGGATGTTCTAGCAGCACCCATTAACATTTCTAATGATTTATTATTGCATGGCACATGTTTTTTACATGTTAAAAATATTAGAATAGATCGGAAAAATACCTGAATCCAAAGAACTTTACTTTCTCTCAAAAAGCTCCTGTGTTACAGATATCAACATTGTATTATAGCTTATAAAGTAAATTTCTCAACTTTTCTAAATCCTTGTTCATTTCTTTATATACATAAATAATTATTCAATTGTTATTGCAATTATAACTATCAAACCACAACAATAACAATAATCTTGTTTTTTGTCACTTTTGTGAGTTTGAATGGATATTGGATTGTGGTTTATCAAAACTCAAAAGAGAAAGTAAAAACCCCACATTTTCTGAACAATTTAGCACTTTTCCTCATGTTGCTTTGTGAATTTGATTATCACTTCTTTGTATAGAGCTTTATGTGCAGCTAATGTGTGGTAAATGAGCTGTACTTGTTAAATCTTAAGGCCACCGCAATTGTGGAATCACAACAGGATCTGTGCATTTTAATATTTTTTTTTTACTTTACGCTTTCATGAAAAAAATAACAGTTGGATGTTTTCCCTTTTAATATTTTCTTCTTATGATAAGTGTTTAGCATTTAAAGATTGGGATGAATACCAAAACATTGAATGAGCCTACTTGTTTTTGACACCCTTTGTTTTTTTAAGTATTTAAGAAAAAGGTCCAGACCTGTTTCGCCTAATTTTTTTTCTTTATGTTGTATTAATTATTTCATTTGATATCCACGTCTACATTCAAACACCTTGGAATAACATATTAATTTTACTAGTGCTGTAAGTATCACAACAGTAAAGGTTCATGACAAAAATTAAAGTGAGTGAATTTATTATTGCATTAGTCATACATATACTTTTAAACACCACTTTAGCAAAAGAGAAATAACAAGTATTATTATTATTATTGTTATTATGCGCATTCCTTGTGGAAGATGGACGAAAGGATTAATGACAGGGCAATTGTAATTATCAAAACAAAAAGTACAACAAAAAAATGGCAAAATGTCAGAGCTCCTTTAGTCACACCCCAATTAGCAAAATGCGTCTTCTGTTCCTGTACAACAGCTTTCATGGCATTTGTTGACATGTTAACATGTTTAATTCATGGCTAATTAGAAATACTTAAGTTAAGTAGGTGTGCATATTAATTGCTTGTTCATTAAGTCACACAGTATATAGTTTTTATATAATTCCTTGTTTCTTATGTCTCTTGTAATTTTGACCTTTTATTTGTGTTTTCTCAGTTATAATTTTGCATGGAGATTTGTTTACATCTTAATCCATTTCCTGATCCTGTGCTAAAAGACAGTGCTCATTAGTCACTTCATAACAGCAGCAAAACATTTATGGGCAATGAGTGACCTCTTTATAAGTGACAGCTGCACTGGCTGTGTGTTTAAATTAGTGATTCCATCTTATATACAGAAAAACAAACTTCCAGTTTCATTGTTCTAAGATGTGTAGCTCATTGACTAAATTACTCAGTATGCTATGTTTTCAGCAGTGCACAAAAAACACCCTCATCCTGTATTTAATTTTTAAGGAAGGGTAAAGGTTACTGATCATTGGTGACACTGTCTGAAATAAAAACTTTCTACAGTTAATATTTATGAACACTAAAATTCATTTCTAGCAATGTTTATTTTGCTATTAATAATTTTTAATATCTGCTTTTGTTTCTCACTGTATGTTATCTTCATTAGTCTGAATGTCTCTGAAAAGTTTAACAAAACTAAAAGCATTGTAACACTGGCGAATCAGATCCGACAGAGAGATATTATTGTGTAGACCTCTCATTGGGAGGTGAAAACGAGAGCACTCACCTCTTTAGATGCTCTCTTTCACAAATGTATATTGATCATGGCAAGTTGTTGCTAGCATGGATTGGATCAAATCGGTGAGAAGCAAAAGTGAACAGTGAGAAATTTTGAATTTGAGCAGGCAGTAAACACAGAGGAGGAGAAAAGGTCAAGTAGGCGAAACAGGAGTTCAGTTTTGTAATAGTGGATTTGGAGCACAACCAATCATGGAGACTTGGGTTTAGAGATTGTGTAATCAATGGTCCTTTTAAGGGCCACTTACTGTATTTCCCAGCTTTTTATTTTATTTTTTTTCTGTTCCTTCATACAGTGGTGTGAAAAACTATTTGCCCCCTTCCTGATTTCTTATTCTTTTGCATGTTTGTCACACAAAATGTTTCTGATCATCAAACACATTTAACCATTAGTCAAATATAACACAAGTAAACACAAAATGCAGTTTGTAAATGGTGGTTTTTATTATTTAGGGAGAAAAAAAAATCCAAACCTACATGGCCCTGTGTGAAAAAGTAATTGCCCCCTGAACCTAATAACTGGTTGGGCCACCCTTAGCAGCAATAACTGCAATCAAGCGTTTGCGATAACTTGCAATGAGTCTTTTACAGCGCTCTGGAGGAATTTTGGCCCACTCATCTTTGCAAAATTGTTGTAATTCAGCTTTATTTGAGGGTTTTCTAGCATGAACCGCCTTTTTAAGGTCATGCCATAGCATCTCAATTGGATTCAGGTCAGGACTTTGACTAGGCCACTCCAAAGTCTTCATTTTGTTTATCTTCAGCCATTCAGAGGTGGATTTGCTGGTGTGTTTTGGGTCATTGTCCTGTTGCAGCACCCAAGATCGCTTCAGCTTGAGTTGATGAACAGATGGCCGGACATTCTCCTTCAGGATTTTTTGGTAGACAGTAGAATTCATGGTTCCATCTATCACAGCAAGCCTTCCAGGTCCTGAAGCAGCAAAACAACCCCAGACCATCACACTACCACCACCATATTTTACTGTTGGTATGATGTTCTTTTTCTGAAATGCTGTGTTCCTTTTACGCCAGATGTAACGGGACATTTGCCTTCCAAAAAGTTCAACTTTTGTCTCATCAGTCCACAAGGTATTTTCCCAAAAGTCTTGGCAATCATTGAGATGTTTCTTAGCAAAATTGAGACGAGCCCTAATGTTCTTTTTGCTTAACAGTGGTTTGCGTCTTGGAAATCTGCCATGCAGGCCATTTTTGCTCAGTCTCTTTCTTATGGTGGAGTCGTGAACACTGACCTTAATTGAGGCAAGTGAGGCCTGCAGTTCTTTAGACGTTGTCCTGGGGTCTTTTGTGACCTCTCGGATGAGTCGTCTCTGCGCTCTTGGGGTAATTTTGGTCGGCCGGCCACTCCTGGGAAGGTTCACCACTGTTCCATGTTTTTGCCATTTGTGGATAATGGCTCTCACTGTGGTTCGCTGGAGTCCCAAAGCTTTAGAAATTGCTTTATAACCTTTACCAGACTGATAGATCTCAATTACTTCTGTTCTCATTTGTTCCTGAATTTCTTTGGATCTTGGCATGATGTCTAGCTTTTGAGGTGCTTTTGGTCTACTTCTCTGTGTCAGGCAGCTCCTATTTAAGTGATTTCTTGATTGAAACAGGTGTGGCAGTAATCAGGCCTGGGGGTGGCTACGGAAATTGAACTCAGGTGTGATACACCACAGTTAGGTTATTTTTTAACAAAGGGGCAATTACTTTCTCACACAGGGCCATGTAGGTTTGGATTTTTTTTCTCCCTAAATAATAAAAACCATCATTTAAAAACTGCATTTTGTGTTTACTGGTGTTATATTTGACTAATGGTTAAATGTGTTTGATGATCAGAAACATTTTGTGTGACAAACATGCAAAAGAATAAGAAATCAGGAAGGGGGCAAATAGTTTTTCACACCACTGTATATACCTCAGAGCGGCTCACATATTGCACAGATTGAGAACTACAGGTCTAATCAATTACTAATAGCTACACTGATACAGAATAAATTTTATGCAACAACTGAAGAAATTTTGACAATTTTTAAAACAGAATTTTTTTTTAAGAATGTGAACCTTGAAGGAACTACCACAGCTCCCCAAGTACAGACTGGTGTCTCCCAACTGAACCTTCAACAAAAAGAACATTTACAGAGAGTCCTACAAATTATCATTATTCTTGCTTACAGCCTTAACTTCTGTCTCCTTGTGATCAAAAAATTGATCACTTCATCTCATTTTGGCATATCCTTGTGATGTTCTGTGCCAGAGGTCATGGGCACAAATCCCCAGTGGTGCATATTGTAGATCATGAACCAAGCTGGATGCGTGCAATCTGATAAATAATATTCAATTAAACATGTATCATCAAGTTTAATAAATTGGTTTTAACAACAATCAAAATAAAGTCAGCCTCAAAAGTCATCCTCTAGTCAACATTCCCATAGGTAATCCTAGCATAGTCTGTAATATCCAGCCCAGCGTAAGCAGCTTATTTACCACATTGTCTCCAGCTTGACAAAGCCCCCAGTAACTTTCAACTCCCACATCAGCACTCTATTCTCTTACCACATTGCCACAGGACAACTTTACGTGGAGTTCCTTCCAATCATTATCTCAGATCTCCTCTGCTACCTGATTCATCACTCAGAACATTTGACTAACACTGGCTTCAGCAACTCTCTGCCTTGGTGCGCCTCCTCCACTCTCTGTACACTCACTGCTCAGGGAATTTGCCAGACTTCTTTCTCATCACTTTCACTTGACTGACATTTTTCTTCTTCCTTCTGGTCTTTCTTCTCTCAAACCATTTTTTGATCTGTGCATTTACTGAGCTCAACACAGGATTTGCCTGATCACACATTTATGCATAACCCATCCAACCATATCAGCACTTAAACTGTTTAAAACAATCCATAAAAAATTTTAAAAACAAAAACAACTCTGTAATATGTCACATCATAATACTTACATTTCTTTGTTCATCAAAAGAATAACTATTCATAATTCTTTATATTTTAAGCGGCAATGATATCAAATATGAACAATTTTTCAACTTATTAAAACAATAGTAGTAGTAGTAGGAGGAGGAATAGAAGGAACAGTAATGGTATTGTCTTGTATACATTGCATTCTCAATCAGACTTTTTCAAAATGTCAACTTGATTCGATGTTATTTTGGATAAATTAGGAGTGTAGGATCACTGAGCTCTGTTGGGCTGAATGGCCTGCTCTCATCAAAAATGTCCTGTTGATTTTTTCCACAGTATTTTTCATCGTGTACAACTTCTTTTTATTTATTTTTTTTTCTTTTGGCTTTACATATCATATTTTACAGTCTCCATATATCTGGCTAAGTCACTTATTTTAAAGGTAAATACTCAAGAAATAATTACAAAATATTTCTTAACACTTAATCAATCAAGCAATTATTGCAACCCACATATGCCTTTGCTGCCAACATAGTAACTGTCCACAGAAAATTACCACTCCTAACGCCCCTAGAAGTTATTTTTAATATGGCAGCTGTGTTTGTCAAGCATATCAAGAACCTACTGTATACACTGCAGTTAAGTATTAAAAATACTACCACTGTGGATGGATTCTACGTAATGCAGCTTGTAATGGCCTAATTCTTAAAACATTAATAATGAATCTCAAAGCTAATTAGTAGTGGACTATTTAATGAGCACCACTACAAAGTTTATTTATATGAATTCCATTAAAAAAAGAACAATATGTAACAGATGAAGGGTATGATTAAAAATAATAGCTATTTGATCATGGTTGCTTTTACCCTGATATAAATATTTCAAAGAGGCTATAATTAAGAAATAAATATATAACTAAATACTGTCTGCTATTTCTTACAGTTACCTTCTAAATCTGTTTCTGAATTTTAAATTTCAAAAAAGACACTGCAATTATTATAAGACATTTTGTTTCAAAAAGATAGGACATTTTCCATGTGTCCATATTTTGTGGAAAAAACTTTAGTTAGAAGAGGTGATTTAGCAGTACCTCAATAAAGCAGACTAAACTTTGTACATGTCAATGGTGGCAATCGGGTTCAGCCTTGTGGCCAAGCTCAGGCAGTACCCTGGGAATTCATTAACTGATTGTCCATTGCTAGCGGGAGGTTAGTGAGCTGTGCATGTACAAAGCGGCAGCTGAATTTGTTATGTGACATCCATGCATGCTGCTGGGAGCTGCCTGTCAGAGCAGGAGACTGCTGCCTCTCACCCCAGGCATGTTGTGATGGGAAATAAACAAATCCACCTGCAGACTGGGAGTTAGGTAAAGGCTTAATACATAAGGCACTGACTGAAGTAAATTGAAAAGAAGCAGAGGTCAGTCTGAAAGTAAAGGGTATTTGCTTAACCAAGTTAAAAAAGTATTTAACTCTTTCAGCAAATGCTTCACTATCCTTGTATAAAGAAGGTACAATTTTTTATGTAACACAGAAAAGTTCAAAATCACCCAAAAAATCAAAATTGTAAATGATTAACATATGTTCTTTAAACCAGATACATGTAAAACATTTTCGGGATATTAGATTTTCTTTGTCTTTTATAAGCATAAAGAAAACAGTTAAAATAGGTGCATTTTTAGGCATGTAAAAGAAAATAATTTTTAATCTTACATGTTTAAAATTGTAAGAGATGGACCCCTGGAATTGACTTTGACTTTTGTGCATCTCATAAATGGGGCATTTCAACCAGTCGGTATTATGCAGTGGAATGGAGGCACAGCAACATTGTGAAAGATGTTCTACTGATTGTATGCTCATATTTGTACTTTCTTTTCACTTTTCTCCAGTCATTTTCTTCCTCTTCCTCTCTCTCTCTCTCTCCCTCTTGGGCTAGGTTGGTTTGGGTATTACATCCAGAATTATATACTATATATGCATATCTACAACGAACTGCCAGAGACCTAAAAAACATTTTGTTGTAATGAAAATTTCATAGTAATAAGATTCTGTATTTGTCACTATGGTGCTTTCTTTAACTTGCATCCATGTGTCTGCAATCATTTCAATAGCTTCTTTCACGTTAATTTTAATCTCCTCCTGTCAACAAGTTATGCTGATGAGAATGTTTCTCAGCATTTCCAAGGACTGAAGCACTGCTGTGCAATTGGGTGGGAGGAATTCAACACAAACATTATCTAAATGTGGAAGCATGTTGTGGGCAGAGTAGTTATCAATCAGAAGCCGAATCATCCTTTTCTTCTTCTTCATATTGCGAGGTTTCTGAACTCTTACGGGATGTCCCCCCACCACCACCACACGCAACGAAGCGACACGCTGAAACCATGTCCTGAAGCATGATTGCTGCGTCTGTGGAAGATTGTTTGTCTGTTGCCGGGGCAGGACAACAGCAGGCTCACAGCGCTGCGCCACAGAAGCAAATCATAAAAGATCGGGGTTACGCTATAAGTCCCTGTCTTGCACCCCAAAACATGAGGCTGAGTTTCAGTACTTTAGCAAAACCAGCTTTATTCAGCTTGAAACAGGAACAGCACGGTTATTTATTATAGCACTATACACTGACACAGCAATCGGGCAGGGTCATGGCCAGGTTAGTGACCAAGTAATACTGTTCCCTGCATTTACAATGTTCCTTGCATCACCCATCAAGATCTTTTCTGTTTGCTTCGGTGAGGAGCCGCAGCAGAGTTGTGATAAACAGTCTTCCACAGACGTGGTGATTGCACTTCGGGATGCTCTTCAGCATGTTATCCAGTTGGGGAAGGTCCCAAGAGAGTTTAGAAACCTCACATTTTCTTGAATGAGTACTGCATTAAAAGGAATGTTTTTTGAACGAGAATCACTGAACCACATAAAAACTGCTTTTTCGATGTCTTCAAATGCAGCAGCTCGCATACGTTTGCAACCCGAGATTTTTCTTCTTTTTTTGCTTGGTCTTTCAAGAAAGTTGACAGTGTTGATGGCGAAATTCCGAATTCACTGGCAATGTCTTTTTTTCTGTTTGCCAGAATCGAGAGCCCCAAAAATGTAAAGTTTTTTTTTCCTAATATGAACTGTTATCGTTTTTAAGTGTCTGTCATTTCTAAAAGAAGGTGACAATGAGTTAAATTCCAATGGATGTTTTTCAAATGTTGATGAGCAATAAACAAAAGGTATCAATGAAAACCACAAAAAAACAAAAACAGGAATAAAAACAGTACGAGGAAAGTTCGAAGACAGAAAGAATTTTTTACAATGTTTCTGTTTCGGGATCATTATGCACAACAGAACTGTGCTGCGACCACAGAACTAACTGCTCTGTGGATGATTCATTCAAGCATTTCAAGGTCTTTTGGGCACTTTGTTGTAATGAAAGTATCTGCTCAATGTGTTTCGTAGTAACGAGATTTCTATAGACTCGTATTTTTATGGTCCCGACAGTTTCCCCATATGACACTTTGTTGTAATGAAAATTTCATTGTAAAGATATCCGTTGTAACAGAATTTTACCTATATATGCAAGAAGCCCAATGTTTCACTATCCTTATATCTTTATTTATTTATTTTTCACCCCATCATGCACTAAATAAACATTCATTTTCTATATTCATTTTATTTTTAGAAAGAATGCACAGCAATGTGTCTTGACTCCAGCAGTAATAATATGTGGAAGGCATTAGAAGGATTCCTTTTCAGGATGGAAAAAATCTAAAAAGCACAACTGCAATTTAGCATATTGTCAAACATACCACCACACTGGCATACATTTAATGGAAACACTGGAAAGGATAGGCTATCCCTCTATTGAACTAAACAAGTTCTGCATATTATACTATATATACTCAGTAATAGACTTAAATTTGAATTTTAATTATTCCATCCATATGTGTTTGGAGGATGCTTACTTAGGAAGCTCTACATCTGTCTATTTTTATACCTCAACACCATAGCAAAAGGTCAAGGAAAGGGTAGCAAGATAATTTCGAGGCAGACAAGGAAAGCCTATAAATAAAGAGGTGCTAAAAGAAATGGAGGTGTCACACATAAGAAAGTCCATGCTTTTCACATCAAATAGAGCAATTACATGTGCAGCCCATAGTTGACGCTGTAAGGGCTTGCATCACCTAATCAACAATGTGGAAGTTGGAATAGGCATATGCTTAATACATATGGTTCCTGAGACTATAGGAAAGTAAAAGAACCACAGTAAACAGTAAGCCTGGCACACAAGAAGACACTGAAGCCACAAAGGCACACTAAAACAAGGCTCTGGTAAATAGTTACAAGCAACAATAGCATTTTTTCTTCAGTTAGTACATTCATGAAGATGTACCTCGTAACAACATTTATTTATATAGCACATTTTCATACAAATTATGTAGCTCAAAGTGCTTTAAAAGATGAAGAAAGAAAAAAGAAAAATATAAAAATAAGATTAGGCAATACTAAGTAACAAAGAATAAAGTAAGGAGAAAAAAAAAAACAAAATCTGCAGGGGTTCCAAGGCAACGAGACCACCCAGCCCTCACTGGGCATTCTACCAAACATCAATCTGAATCAGTCCTCATGGTTTTCAGGCTTCACATGGAAGAATTAGAGGATGATGGTCATGTGTACTTCTGGCCTTTGATCCATCAATGTAAGGAATGCACAGTGCTTTGATCAGGTGGTGGTGATGCAGATCGCCAACACAGAAAACAGGAAAAAGAACAACAGAGAAAATAGGGGTTAGAACAGATCATGGAACCATGATAAAAATAATAATTAAATGCATATACAGAATATCAGGGTTACACTATAAGAAAGCCATGTTAAAATAATGTTTTTTTGCAGTTTTTCAAAATTGCTCCAACGTATTAGCCTGGCAAATTTCTATCAGTAAGCTGTTCCAGATTTTAGGTGCTACCTCACCATTTCTTTTAAGTTTAGCTCTTAGAATTATAAGCAGACACTCATTTGAAGATTTGAGGTTATTATTTGGAGTTTAAGGTGGGAGGCATTCCTGCTGCACATCATGCTTATGGAGAAATATTTGTGCCATCTTGAACACAATCCAACTTTTTAACTACATTGAAATGCACACACACATTCATACATGAAAAGTCACTATTTGAAAACACTATGCCATTTGAACATTTTTTTTTTAAATCTTGTCTGTACTTTGTGTATGGGACATGCCACTAAAAATGCAGACAGACTTCTTCTTTTTGGACACATACACCATCACCACAACATTGCCAGATCTAAACACTAGCATGGCGCATTGCTCGCATACTAAAGTGACTTTAGCTGCAGATGGAAGTTCCATTTTACTTTATGGTTCCTAGCAGAGTAGTGCTGTGGTGCAGCAGTCTATTAGCCAACAAAAGCACTGTGAAGAAGGTGTCTGTTGCTACAGTCCTGCCTTTGTTCAGCCTGTCAGCAGTCATGGAACATCGTATCTTTGATTGCTGGTTTAACAAATAGTTCTGAGCAGAATCAACCATAGTACTGACTGTTGTCATTGCTGCACTTGTGAAAAGAATGATAAACGGCATCAACTTGGAGAGGGAGAGGCAAGTTCGTTGTACCATGTGAACATCACTGAGAGAATTAAACTGAATAATAAAAAAACAAGCGCTAACTTTTACAAGTAGCCAAAATTTACACCGGGTGTTACAGACTCAGATGGAATGTATGTTTTTACTATATTATAGTAATAATAATAACAGCTCACTACTCAAAACATGGAGCGCCCATTCTCGAACTTGCAACCTTTCAGTTAGAAGGCAGCAGAACATACCTCTTACCAACACACATATTAGGTTTCTGTCAATTGCCATTTGAGCTTGGGTTTGTAACTCATTGACAGCAACATGTAAATTGAATGATTTTTGTTTTTTTTTTTACTTTGGTTATATATTTGAATAAAAGTGCACATATTTATTTGATATTTGGACTAAAGACTTCACACATTATACACTTCACGTCATTATCAGTATAATATGGAAAAAGTTTCTGCTTTAGGTATGCGTTCAGCATTTCTTGCCTCGCATTTCCTTTCATCCTACACTTACCCAGATCTTTGTAGACACGGAACACACATGAAATGTAAGTATTCCAAATGACAATATACTGTATTATTTACACTATACAACTCCAGGCACATCACATGCAGATAAGGAGCCTTGGCTTGAGCTGGGAGAACTTTTTGTCCAAGTTGAGCTCCGTTGGGTAGGGGGTGGGGAAACAGAACAGCAGGCAGCAAGCTGCTTTTGCTGATTGACACATTTACAAAACAAAAGACACTGATGGTGAGGAGCACAGAAATTTAAGGTGGGCCAGAATTATGAGTTTTTTGTAGGATTCAGGGATTCTAGTATTATATAAGTTATGCTCTAGATCTTGAACCAAAACTGCTGCCAGTATGTTCCAAGCTGCGTTGATAATGGTAGTGGGTTGCAAAGTTAGCCACTCTGACAACCATGCTTGATCCCTATCCTGCTATGATGATTGTACTTTATTCATAAAGGTAAACGTCACCCATCTAATATTCATGTTCAATTAACCAGTCCTTGCTGGTGGTGAGTCATGAAGACATTTACATGTAAAAAAGTGTGTTGTGACAACAGTAAGGTTGAAAACTACTGGCCTGATGTGCAGAGTGCAAAACATAACTGTACAGATGTGTAGATTGTAATAAAGAGCAGAGGGGGAAAAAGTGCAGATGGCAATATACATGTAACATACAGTAGAATTACAGGCATTAGAGATGATGAATTTGGCCCTCCATAGACATCTGGTGGAGTAGATAGTATGAATCTATAGAAGGTCAGCCCCAATGATTTGAGAAGCAATATGGACAGTCCTTTGGAGGAGCTTGCAATCCTAACGAGTCAAGTTATCAAACCACACTATGATGTATCCGGTCACGTTGTTATCAATTGTACAGCGATAGAGGTTCACCAGTATTTTGGTTCCCCCTCTAAAACTCTTTAGCCTCCTCAGGAAAAAGAGCCTTTGCTGATCTTTTTTGATGATTCAGACAGTGTTGACAAACTACAAAAATCAGTTAGTGATCTGGACACCCAGGAACCTGAAGTTGCAAACTGTCTGGAAGGCAAGTCACTGATGTAGGGTTGAGCATGATTGCATTTTATCTTCCTGAAGTAAACAATGATCTTCTTTGTTTTGTAGAAGTTCAGGAAGAGGTTGTTTTCGTGGCAATATACAGTCAAGGCTTTTACCTCAGTCCTGTAAGCAGCCTCATCATTGTTTCTGATGAGACTAAGCATGGTGGTCTCACCTGCAAATTTAATGATGCTGTTGCCCTCATTCTCTGCTACACAGTCACATGTGAGTAGACTGGACTGAAGCATCAGTCTTGTAGAATGTTGATTTTGGTGAACAGCACGGGGGGAGATCTTGTTACCAGCCCTCACTGACTGGGGCCTATTTGTCTGGAACTTAAACACCCAGTCACAGATGGAGCTAAATAGACTAAAATCTCTGAGCTTCAACACAAGGCTGGAGGGCACAATGGTGTTAAATGAAGTGTTCAGGTTAGCACTGATGACATATCTGCCATAATACAGTGTAACCTTTAAGGGGATGTTTTTGAATTTTTGCCAAACACAAAATGAGGCAAGGATAAAATTATATTAAAAATGTGCTTTAACAAAACTAAAGAACCAAAGGAAGAGAGACAATAAGGAGTAACAAAAGTAAGATCCTGGCTGCCCTGCTGACCCTAGTTATATAGGATTTCCCACTGTCTAATGGGGGAGGTTGCCTGGTGTACTTGTCCATCTCACTCCCAAAAATATCACTCTTCGTCTATACCTTATGTTCTTTTTCACTATATTGGATTCTATATTCTACCAGCTGGACATGCGCCTTCCAAATACCCAACTCTTAAGTTCAAATAGCCACAGGAAAGAAGTGTTCTAGTATGTACAAAGAACAATATCAAAGCAATGATACAGAGTTGAGGAGTAAGAAAAAATGTAGGAGCAAACAAGAGTTTTTTAAAAATTTGGAACAGCTAATAAATTATTCAACGGCACTTTTATCACTTCAAAGGATGTTAGGACTGGAAAGCCGGTCGATTTTTTTTAAGATTTCTTATGTGCAGTGCAGGGCTTCAGGTTTGTGACATGTTTTTAGGGAGAAAAAAAAAACTAAAGGAAATGTGGTGTTTTTGACTTTTTAACATGTCCTTACTCAGTGGGCTACCCAGTACTGAGCACAAACAGCCTTCCACGAACAAGAAATAAATGAGATTTGCAATTTTGTGTTAGTCATAACTACAAGTGGGACTTAAAAGCACGGACAAAGTGACTGACATTAAGGTATGCAGTGAATGAAAATGTTTTGTTTGCACTTACCAAGAAAATCTTTGGAGCTATGTACCGTGGCTTTATGTCTTTTATATTAAAAACACCAGTTTTCAGGCTTTTATGTCTACTGCTTAAAATAAATTTGGCATTTTGACAGATTTCAGAAATTGACCTTTTTTAAGAAAAAGTACTTATTCATTGCAACTTATTATGAGATCCTGTAAGTAGTTAAAGGGAGGAAAATAATATTCATTAAAAGTAATTAAAATTATAAGCAATTTAAAATGTATATTTCAATAACTTATGGGCATGTACTGTCAATCATTATAGTTGGAACTCTCTAAAAGCTTCTGCAGTGATAAACCAAATCAGGTAGCAAATCCAATATTTGTTTCAGAATAATTCAACAAATAGACACATCTCAAAATTAAATATTTTTTTTACATTCATGTTAAATGTTTTATCAATTTAAAAGTATATGAGACTAACCTTTTAAAACAAATACATCTTTATGAATTACAATTATTCACTCACCAGTTTTTTCTCACTAATGCACTGCAACTTAACCTTGACTATGTCATTTCTGTACTATACTGTATGTTTAAAAGACATTCTGTTTATGTCAGTAATAAAAGCAATCTAAATCTTTACAATCATGAAAACATTCACTTTCTGAACCTGTATGTTCCATTAGTAGCACATATTGAGCTGGAATTTTTTTCCACTCAGTACTGGCAGGAATTAACCACACAGTCCAGTGTAGGTCACAGCGACACATTCAAAGACACACGCACACACACACACACAAACAAACACACACATATACACCCACTCGTTTGAGGCCAATATGTGAGGAAATGTACATAGATACAGTGAGGGCGTACAAACTCCACACAGAAAATCAGTAGCACTATTAAACACTGTGACACATAAATCTAACTCTAACCAAACCTAAACCAAGGAATATGGACAGTGTTTGTTTGCTTGTCAATGCATTACAGAAAATTACACTACACATAAACTGAGGCAATAAAACATAACATGAATGACTTGTATTTCCAGTAATGTATTAATATCTTGTCAGATGGCTAGAACACTACAGATTTGGTTCCTAAACCTCTCCTCCAGGCACCTGAGCCATTCTATGTGTTGTTACATTATGCCTGCTGCACACCTGATTCAATATGAGGTAGGGATTACTAATTATTATTATTACTATTATTATTATTAGTGATTATAAATATATGTGCTAGTGGCACAAATAAATAAATACATTTTGATAGTGAACACCAATAATGGGGCATTTCAATGTTATTCTTGGAAATGGCTAATGTAACATGCTTTTACAGGGATACAATCATAATTTTGCATCAGCAAAGCTATACTCAAGGTCCTATAAAATTTCAAACTGCATTCACAGAAATGTGAAGAAACTGAACAAGCTGAATACAGCAAGTGCAGTAGAAGATCCAAAAGGCTGTCAGGATATGATGAAAAAAGTAACTTCCCTAAGGGACAGAAAGAAATGCAGTAAAGTTTGATAAGTATCTGGCAGAATCATCTGGGGCCTAAGTAGCAGTGCAAATAAATCTTAAAGAAATGGTCTGGCAGGGTGTGTTGTAACTAAAACATCGTTTTTGCAGGAAGGCAAATATCAGAAACGATTGAAGCATGCTAAAAACCATAAACAATATGGAGTGATGAGTTCAAATTTAAAATTATTGCTTCATAAAGATGCCAGTATGTCAGAAGCAGAGTTGGCAAGAAGTACTTTAATTCCTACATTGAGGCTTCTCTAGAGACCATGAGTCATGTTGGGGGAGAAGGGACATTGCCCCTTTAACTGAACTATTCCATCTCCTCGGTTGTACTGAAAGCTATTTTTGAGCACATTCATTTAAGTTGAGCCCTGAAAAATAGTTATACTTTGTCAGATAAAAGCACTAACCACTACTTCACTGAAGATCCATGCAGTGTAAGCACTCATCAGTCCAGTTCAATCTTATAAGCAGGAATAAAAAGAGCAGGTTTTGTAACAATCTTTTTGGTGATCTGTATCAATTATGGGATAAAGCAAATACTGCCAATTTTATTTTTGTTATGAGACTGCATTCTTTGTTTAGTAAGTCAGTTGAGTTTCCTAATTACAATAGTGATTAATATTCCACTTATAGAGTAGCACCTTTATTTTGAATTAAAGGAATACTCTATCAAGAAAAAAAAATGTAACCTCATATTTTCATGGTGAATGGAGTTAACAAAGCTTCTGATAGAATAAGCGTCTATGGTGATCAATGCTGGACAATGGTAAGCAATATAAAAATGTCCATGAAAAAATGTAACTTTATTTGTGTCACATAATCCTCATGCCAAGACATCCATTCATAGGCTTACAATATGCAAATGAATGCATTTTATGAAAAATATTGTTAAATGGATATTTCCATAAAAATCAAAGCATTGCACAGAAAGTAAACACATTCAAAAAGGATTGTGCTTTTGAAATGAACACCCACCTCTCCCCCTTATTCACTGGTCAAGAGTCCTGTCCTCAATTCAATAGCCCAATCCCATTTTGAATGTGTTTCCCTGTTTATGTACTACTCTGAGTATTTATTCAACAATATTTTAGCATAAATTACATGGATTTTGCACATTGTCAGCATACAACTTTACTTTACATGGGGGTTATGTGACGTGAGTAATGTGAAATTTTTTCATAGGTGTTTTAAAAATTGTTTGCTGTTGTCCAGCACTGGTTTCTAAAGATGCCCATTCTATCAGAAATATTGTTATTCCTGTTCTCCATGAAAACATAAGACTCAAAAAATTTCTCTGCTGTTATTACAAACCACATTTTGTACATAACATGTGAAAAATGTAATTTTTGGGTGAAGTATTGCTGATAAATACGCTGCTTTGAGAAAAGAATTGGTTAATGATATTAAATGAGCTTCCGCTAAAGGTATAGAGCATCCAATGTAATCATGATGCCTGAGAAGTACAGATTTCAATTCACCATGTTGTACCTTTGGGTAACCAATTTATTGGCAAAAATGTCAGTTTTAGCAATGATACCAAACACCCTGCAAATGCAATTAAACTCTACTTGAAGTGGAGGTCTGCAGAATGAAAAGTAACAGTATTAGATTGGCCACCTCAAATCACTGACCTCAACATAATTCAATCTGTGTGAAATCATCTGGACAGGGAAAAGAAAACAAAACAAAAAAATAAAAAATAAAAGAGCAATTAGAGACAAATGCTGCAAGATGCTTGGAAGAATTTACCTACTTGAACAAATTATACAGCAGTGTAAAATTAATCATTTCAGTTATTCATTCTAGAATTATATATATTGTTATATTAAATATAGAGTTGTTTTTAAAAACACAACATCTTGTTACTAATTATTTTGTTTTTATCAGTTTTTATTTTTGTTTATTCTAATATTATAATGTGTTTTTACAGGCAACTAAGCCCTTGGCAGGAGGCAGAGAGGCTGTGGGTGGGGGTGACAGGTAGTAATAGAAAGGGCAAAAGGGACTGCTTTGTTATGATGGCCATCTGTCAGGCATGGTTTCACATCACATATGAAGGCCCAGATAGACAGCAGGTTTTGTCTTATATTTGCTTATTTTGTGTTTATGAACTCTTTCTGTTCATCAGTCCCTTCGATTTATTTTGCATAATATATATGTTATATATTTTGGATTTTTTGGTATTATTCTGGGTAAAGAGATGCTAAAGAGTGCAAAGCCCATCCATGCACCCATTTTCCATCCAGCTAATCCACCTCTCAAAGCCACAAAAATAATAAAAGTTTGTGCATCCTTTGGTTGGACCGTCAAATGATCTTCTCCATTATATCTTTATTATTAATTTTATACCAAGTAAGCAAATTATGCCATTAAATTCAGTAATGCCTAAAAGCCTGATTTATGTGTGGTTGTAAAAAGAGTACCTTGGCAGCACACCAAACAACTTAAAAAGCATTATTAATTATATGTAGATATCACAATTTACGCCCCCAATACCCTATTAGAATGAAAGTCTCTAAACTGTAGAAATGGTTTATTAAAAAAGTCAAAATAAACCAGAAAACCCTCTCTTGCTACCAAAAAATAACTACATTTCTAAAAACAATCCATTTCTTTTTTACATAAATATTGTTGAGGTCAACATTGTATTAATTGTGAATAAAGGTCTGACAATGACTTGTCTTTATTGCCTTTGCATCAGTGCAGGTTAAAGCTTCAGTAAGGGTGTGTACAGTTTAGATATCCACAAGGAATAGTTACTGTATGTGTATTTTATATTGATTCTTCATTATGAATTGTCATAATATGTATAATTCTTTTGTCAGTGGGGACACTAGATAACAGTTCTGCATAATGGATCCAGCATCTTGGGATGGAATCTCACACTTATACTGTGGAGTTTGCATGTCCGCCTAGATTTTCCTTCACATCCATAAAGACATGCAGATTTGACTAAATCTCTGTGAGTCGGGGTATGTAATAGTCGTAGTAGTAGTGGTGGTAGTAGTAGTAGTAGTGGTAGTATTGAGTTCTTTGGCCATGAATCAAAACAGTAGAACTATTTTGATGAGAACGGGCTATTGAACCCAACCAACTTGTCCATCCTAGTCACTCATATTGTCCAAAATAACATCAAGTCAAGATCTGAAGCTCTCTAAAGTCCTACTGTACCCTACACTGCCTAGTAATTTATTTCATGTGTCTAATGTTCATTGTGTGAGGAACAACTTTGTAACATACAGTATATGCGGAATCTGCCCTTAACAAGTTTCTAGCCATGTCTCTGTAGTTCTTGTTGAAAGATCTAACAGCTGTAATCCAACAGCTGTAATCATAAGTACTAATTCCTTTCATAATTTAGATTAAGCTGGTTTGAGAATGTTATTTTATTTTAATTTCTGACTAAATATAGTGTACATATGCATAACTATATACATAACTTTGTAAACTGCTTAACACTCTAGATTATTAGAACATCAGAACAATATCAGTGAGAACACTCTGTTTGGCCCATCGAGCTTGCCAGTCCTATTCACCTAGATTCCCCAAATTAACGTTGGGCCAAGTAGTAGACAATACAGTACAAAACAAGGATTAGAACTGTATACATCATATGTCATTTCTCAAATAACTTATATTTTCTACTATTATCAACCATTACTCCACTTTAGAACTTTTGTTCTACTCCAAAAATCTGCATTGAAATCCTTGCCTGGGAATTGCCTCCTCAGAGTTTATACAATCGCCACATGGGTCTTCGATCAGCTCTACTGGTTTTCACCCACATCCTAAACTAGCCATCCCCCGTGGCTTTGCCTGCATATTAATGAAACAGGACAGTGAGGAGGGCCCCACCCAGCTCTCTACTCCTGGCATCACTCTTCCCCTACCCCTCGGCCCGCAGCCTCTGTCTCGGATTAGCGTGAATTTATCGCTCCTGCAAGCGAACTATGATTCTTAGCTCGATGAGAGAAGTCACAAAATCAATTTTCAAGCAAATAATAGAAAAAGATCTAAATCTGTTAAATAGTTCTCTCGTTTGCTAAATAAGCAGAGTTAAGGTTACGCCCCGAGGCAGATGCTTGAGTGAGGAGGAGGGCCCTGCCCACAGCCTGATGAGTCTCTCTAGGATTCGCGCTAATAAATCGGTACCGTAAGCTATGATACTTAGCACAATGAGAAAGTCGCAAAATCAACGGAATGTTCAAGCAAATTATAGAAAAAACCCTGATCTAAATCTGTTTAGTAGTTCTCTCGTGAAAAGTAGACAGACATACAAACGGGTCTAAAAACCTATAAGAAATTTCTTGCTTGGACCACAAGCTAACCTATATTCCAAATTTCAAGTCCCAAGTCCTCATGGTGCGGGAGATGTCATGAGTGAGTGAGTCAGCAGTATTTGGCTTTTTATATATATAGATAAATATATGTGCATTAAGTTAACTGTTGGTTAGAACTGTGGGTTAGAAATTGATAGATGAGTGGATCAAACTTCAACTAAAATAAAACATGTATGTCTTTTATTGAAAAAAAAAACAAGAAAAATATGTGATTTGTCTTGGTTTGCATTTTAATTTAAATTAAATACTGTGTTGTACTTAAAAGGCAGACTCTGTTATATGCAAATTTGAACTGTCCAGGCAGCATGCATATTTTCTTCAGTAAAATACTCAATACTTAAATAAGTGCATAGTTATTAAAAATGAATAAAAAAAATCCTAAAAATGGTTGTGCTCATTGTATTAGTGTACATCCTCAAATGCAGTTAGCATGCACATTCCTTTGGCAAAATGACTTTGAGGCACTCCAGCTAATTAATGTGGAGGTTTATTTTATGAACCTATAAATCCAAAAACACACTTCTTTGAAATTATGGACACAAGTCATTACAAATTTCCTACAATTCTATTCAAAACAAGACCTATACAAAAAAGGTCTTTTGTAACAAAACAAAGATGCAATTTGTAATCTGTGTAACATTTTCAACTTAAATTTAAAATTAAGAAGTAAAATGTAAACAAAGTTTTAGCTTTAACTTAGGTTTTGGTTCAAAGTACAGTTCAAAGTTTTGAAGTGCCTTCATTATGCAAGTGTATGGGAGATGCCTTAACCTTTTCAACTGACAGATTTCATTTAAGAAGGTCAAAGCCTGAAAGTCTTCTCAAGCTGAACAGAAGCTCAATGGATTATGAGAAATCTGAAAAGAAAAGCAGAACACAGAGCATTTTGGTAATTAGAAAGTGTGGCTTTTAATTCCCATGGGAACTGACTTTGAGCTTGTGTCATAAAACTGTCTGCTCTGCTACCAGAAAGAAAGCCAGGTATTTGGGTGTTTGGAAGAGCTACTGTCTTTTTATTACATTTTTTTTAAATAATTGTCTCAGTTCAGTTTCATTTCACATTGTATTTAGTTGCTTTTATGGCACTTTTGTAAAAAGCTTAGTTCAGTTGGAAAAATAGACATTTACCAGGATTCTCTCAACAGAAAATGGACACTCTTTATTTGCTGCCGATCTGCTGGATACATGGAAACGAGCTATTTTACTAGCACAAAATGTTCCTTTTCATTTTTCATTTAAGGATATTTAATCAGTAACTAAGGAACCTGACCGTCTGGGACTGAATGAAGACTGAATTAACTCACACAGGTTGTATAACTCTTTGCATTGCTTATAGTTGCTGTGATTTGCTATCATGCAAATAAATATAATTTTTATGTAAAAATGTGAAACTGGTCTCTGTCTGATTCTTTAGTAGTGAGCTATGAACTAAAAATGATCATCCCTTGTCCATCTGGAGCCCCTTAACGGCTTTTGGGAAATCCTCTATTGGTGGTAAACATGGCTGAAGTAAAGGAGTAAAAGTAAAATACAGTCCCAGTCACTGAAGTAGGCCGCTATTATAAGTCCATAGGGAAGAATACATGGGGTACAATATGGACAGTGAGACAAGTAAGAGTTTACAGGTAACAGGTACATACTGTAGCTAGTTTTGACATTTCTACTTACCCTTTATTAGGAAAAGAACTTAACCAAAAATGAGTATATTTATTTAGGGTAACCTCCACTTAAATTGTATGTTATTTGTGTATTTTTATACTCCTACAGAGCAGTGGGACTGGCGAAAACACTTTTCATTGTATTCAAAGTACAACTGCAAAGACTATAACTAAATTGAATATTTATCTGGTAACTAATTTTCTAAATCTGCATATTCTAATAAAGGACCATGAAGTGGTTACAGTCCATCGTAGGCCACTCTCACTCACATCCTCACACTCATACATGGTAAATGTATTTTAACTAGTCAATCTAACATATGTCATTAGCATATGAGATGAGACCACAGTATCCGCAGAAAAAACAAACTCAGGGAAAACATACAAACTTCACATAAATACTGACAGACTGAGATCTGAACCCAATACCCTAAGCTGTGAGGCAGCAAAACTAAGGACTTACATGCATCTTAGATTTCTTAATATAGTAGACGGAATACATACCTAAACACATATTCAGGTATTATTAGCTCATGACTATCAATTGGTTTAAGTGGGTTTGGTAATATGCTGCAGCTGCTCAGCGACCTTGCACCAGATAAGAGGGTTAGGAAGATGAATGGGCAGATGTTATGGATGTTTCCCATTAACACAGTGTGAAACATGATCACTAAATACAAACACTTCTATTAATCCTGTTGAATGAAGATAACTAAACGTTTCTGGAAACCAATGTTACATTTACTTCTCAATTTAAGGTAAAGGTAATGGGACTTTAAAATGTTATTTACATTATCTCTTGTAATAACTGAACAGATTTTCTTTTAAATATACCAGCTGTCACACATGTGCATCAGAGTGTTGCCTTCCAGACTCATCAGAGGTAAGAGAAACCACCCCGGGACATGAGGGGAAGTTGTCACTGACGGTATTGTCTCTTTTTTCATCCACAGCTCCAAGAAGATGGCCAATGAGGGCAACTGACTCTGCCCCTTCTTGTCTAGGGACTGTAAAGCCAAGATGCTCCCGGATGAATGTGTCCCCTTTAGGAACTAGATCACACTGCTAGACAGAGCTCCAACCTAAAACCATGACCACTCTACAGAGCTTGATTAACCCTTATTATGAAGGCACTTCACCCTACTAGCTACTTTGTTCTTGTTTTTCCCCATTTTGCACCTGTTTACTTTGCCTGGTCACACTATTGTTAAAAGGGCTGAACCAGTTTATTGGAGTTGGGTGTTCCCTCAGTCAGCATACAGCAAATAGTGTTGGCTTATATCCAGTGTGTGAAATACCTCATGGAAATCGGAGGATCCCTTTAGTGCTCCAGTGCTGGCATTACAGAATGTACAATAAATTAGCTGTGTAGAATGCAATCCCACAGGATCTGCATATCTTAAAAAGATGAGTCACACCATGCATGGATTTACGACCTGCAAATAAAAGTTATGCCATTTTGTATTTCTGACAAGCATCACATAAAACAAGCACTCTTTAGGAGGCATATTTTAAAACACTAACATTGATATTTCATCATGCGGCTTTCAGCAATTGTGGGTCAGGAACCAATTGGCAATCCTGACACAAATCAGCACTGCTGCTCAAGTTAGTCAACAGCATGGAATGGTAAAGCAGTGTTTCCCTGCAACATGAACACTGTCGGTATAACAATTTCTAATACCCACTGTCACACTCTTCAACATTATTCAAACAAGAAGCACTATTGGCTGGCTGGGGCTCCCATTTAAACTTTTTTATATAACTTTCTGCCCTCTTTGTCAAATTCTCTCAAGGTTTTGTAAAAGATGCACTTCCCTTCCTTTCCAGATGTGCTGCTGCAACACAAGCATCTACCCCTGCCCAGCCATTGAAGCGCTCTGCCAGAAAACAGACAGCTGCTATAATGCTTTCTTGTAAAACCAACAATGGGCAATGATTTATTACATATATATTTTAATATTGACTTTCAGACTGTCAATCGTCCAAAAGGTAATAAGTGTATTCCAGGACCACTAACCCAGGACTTATCATCCCATCTAAGCCCAACTTTTGTATTTCACCTGATGATGCCTCAGACAGGCTCTAGTTGACCATAACTTAATTTTCATGGCAACATGTGGGTGAATCAATAAAATATTAATTTTTTTTGCATGTACGTCAAACTAAATCTACTGTTATTCAATAAAATGTAAAAATCTCTATAGGCGCTGAACATCTGGGGTTAGCAATCTCTATCAGTTTTTCAGTGTTATTTTTCTCAAAGTAACATCCAGCTGTTATTGGTTACAGCATTGTGTTATGTGTTCACAGAATGGGCTTTGGCTTCTCTCGACTGTCTAATGCAAAAACTGGACCTAAAAGAAGTGTTCACTGATAGAAAAAGTTATGTTTTCATGTTTTTTTTTATTGTTTAAATAATTTAATCAGTTTTTGTTAACAGTTATTGTTCAGTAGGCTTCAAGCCATGTAATTTTTTGTTTGCTGTATGAAATCTATTTTAATTTGTTGAGGAAACAATTATATAACATATTTTTCCAAGTAATAATGATACACCATGAAGTTCATACTCAAGGTAATTCTCTGCAGATGAATAAAAAAATGTTGAAGGAGGTTAATTAATTATTTCTTCTGAACACAAATGACTGTTATATAAATAGTCCTGGTCATAGCCCCAATATTTAGAAGATTCTTGCTACATAAATTTGTTTTTCTTTATAAAGATTCAGCTGGTAATGCTCCAAAAGGCTGAAATTGGCTGATGTTATTTTGTTCTTTCAACTAATGGAAGAAATGAATAGCAAAACTGACTGAACTGTAGCGGTATTCCTAGATGATACTTGAAATTATCTTGCAATTTTCTTTTTGCAACACTTGGCCTTTCAGTATACAGGCAAAGCAAAAGAGATCATTTTGGAATACATAAAAATTTTAGGAGTAATTACACGAACATGTTCATATTTTTATCTTTTCTTTTGGGTGTACATGTAGCATTTTATTGGACTGAATTATAAATGTATTTTCTAATATTGTAACTATGAGCCGTACATGAAAGAAACACACAACTATATTGATTTATGAGGACAAAACATTTTAGTTTAAATTGAATGGACACCCTTAAGACATAAACCATCTTAAAATAATTACCAAGAAATATGTGTGCTGTAAATATTGGAACAAGTTATTCTAATTTGTTGAAATGATGCTATTTAATTAATAAAGTTAATGTACTTCCAAAATGATGATTAGGATTTATCTTTAAACAAATATAATTGACTGGGTTTTTCCACTTGTCATTACTTAACAATTATCAATTTAACATTAAGGGGCCTGAATGGATATTTCTCACTGATGATTACAAGGCTAACAAAGTGATTTAACTTTAGAAATTAAGGTAATGTGCCTTAAAACAGATGATGCAATTCTCCAGACTCTGATATGCAAGAAAATAAAGCAAGCACATTTTAAAGACATGCTGTTTGGAATTATTTGAAGAATAAATGACATTTAATATTGATCACATTTAATCACATAGTGCATCTTTCTTCAATAACTCCATGGCATATTGTGTTATAATATAATTCATAAGAGAACCCAAATTTTCCTTTGGGAGGTGAAAGGGTTGCAGATGCAATGGCATCATAGAGGTAGCTTTGCTTAATCTTTTTTTTTTTTTATAAACTTCTGCCTCAACTTAATCCCTTCCTGTAATCATTGTACATTTAACGAGTATTGCACAGGGAAGATCACACAGTTGCAAATCAACATCTTGCTAAGTATTTAGTGGAGAGGTCCCAGGTGGATTGAGCAATTAGCTTTAATGCTGTGAGAGAGAGAAAGCGTGAGATGGCAGCCGTCCCAAAGCTTTTTGCTAAGGTAACCTGTTTTATTGAAAAAGAGAGAGAGGTCAATCGAGGAGAAAATAATTTAATGATCTGCAGTGGCACCTAAGGTTCATAAACTTGAATTATATTGTGCTCTGTTAATGTTCAGAAGATAGAAACATGGTAACTTACTAATAATTTGAAACCAACATTGTTTAGAAATAAAGAAAGAGACTGACACAGTAACATTACATGACATTAACAGCCTTGCTTAACTACCAGTTTACATACAAACGCAAAAGATTTTTTTTTCTGTAGTGCATGAACACACAGACATATTAGCAGTGTTAGTGAAGGGCTGCATCAGCTGCATTTGCAAATGGAAAAAAGATAAAAGATATTTCCACACTGAAAACAACAAAAGAAGGTTAGAGACACAAAGTTTTAGCTGTTTAGTCCTCATCAGGTATGTGATTAAAGAAGAAATGAACAGAGTAAATAAATACAGTAGGAGGAGAACGAGGGAACACAGCCAGGGGAAATTAAAGGATTGAGAAACAAGTGCAATGTAATGAGCAGATGTGAAATGCTTGTAAATGGTCAAAGAAAAGTGAATTAACCCTGAAATTAAGGCAAGGTTGTCAGGGCTTAACAACACTATTATCAAAAACAACACAGTACAAACATATTTCACAAAATAGCACCTTGATAAAGTCGCAAATAACAACAATAAATTAAAATAACAATGAGAAATATAAATAGACCAAGGTTTATCTAGGTGCTAATATCTGTCATAACAAATAGGTGCAAAAAGCAGCCATTAGGGAAGATGGAGAAAAAGATTAAAAAGTTAGTTATTTAATCCTGGAGAAATGCATGAACAGTCTGAAAAGAGAATGTCCTTTTCTGTTTTTTAAGGCTGTCTTTGAAATAGTGATGAGCATTTTGATTCACTTTACTAATGTGATACCCATTTAAGTGAATCAATTCTTTTGATTAATTTGTTTCATAGAATTAGTGAGTGGTGCATATGTGAAGTCAGGGGGAGTGGGATACCCTTCTGATCCAATCACTAATATATAATTTTTTAATCAATCCATTATTTTGTGTGTTATAACTATTTCAGTATTTAACATGAAGATACTTTATATGATACTGTTTAGTTTCAGCTCACAGGAATGAAAAATCAAAAAAAATATCTCCTTTATACCTTTTAATTGGTTTCTCCTAGACAACAATGAGATAAAAAAGAAGTAAAATGGAGATATTTTCTTTTGTCTCATGCTTCTCAAATTTTTCTCCTGAGAAAAAATGCTCCAGCAGCCTCACAAGTGTCTCCTCTTGAGTTTCAGCTGCAATTTCAGCAAAGTCACACACTGGGCTCAGATATTGTAAGTAGTGTCTTGACATTTTTGTTGCAATTTAAATGTACTGATAGTGTTTCCTTCATAATATACAATATGTATGGATAGTTGTTCAAGGCAATACAACACTGTTCTATGATTACAAAGCTGTAGTCCTTGCTTCTAATAATACTATTAGTTGCTCTAATTTATATTGCTGTGCTCCAATTAGATCAAACTGATTCTGGAAGAACTGGCAGGCAGTGTAACACACAGGTTAAGACACTGGACTTCAAACCGTGAACTTGTGGGTTCAAATCCTGTCACTGCCACTGTGTAACTAACATCACATAATGTCTTTATTTTTTCTATTCAAAAGATTTTCATTAAGGACTTTCTATTTTGTTAATCATCTTGTAATTATCCTGTTGTTTTTTATTCTGCTAATCAGGGTTATAATTTTCCTTTCACTCTTTACGTTGAGCCCAGGGGCCTCCTGACAAGATAGGTTAGCAACTAATGGGGATGCTACTTGAGGTCTTATTTAAGAGCTTTGCAGGCTTCTTTTTTTGTTTTTTAATTTTATTGTATTCATTAATACAAATAAATCAATTTTAACAAAAAATAGGATTGAAAAACAAGTCGACCCCCACCCCTGAGAGAGAGAGAGCATGACCAAAGGGTAAAACTTAAGGCTTGTAAACATACCTAAATTGATGAATTTAATAGGCCAGTAGAGATGAATTGAGAGGAAAAAAAATGCGGCGATAATTACTTCCTCGGTGCTTTTAAGAGCTTATTGTAAAATTTTATTGATCGTATCCTGCCAGGTTTTAAAAAAATTCTGTACAGATGCTCTAACTGAATATTTGATTTTTTCCAATTTCAAATAATATAAAACACCGGTTACCCACTGACTTAAAAGAGGAGAGTTAGGATTCTTCCAGTTTAGCAAAATAAGTCTGCGTGCCAAAAGTGTAGTGAATGCAATCACCGTTTGTTTGTCCTTCTCCAATTTAAACCTATCTGGAAGAACACCAAACACAGCTGTTAGTGGGTTAGGAGGGATTGTGACACCAAGGCTTTCTGAGAGGCACTTAAAAATTTTGGTCCAAAATGATGTTAATTTGGCGCAGGCCAAAAACATGTGACCCAGTGAGACTGGGACTTGATTGCAGCGTTTGCAGGTTGGATCTTGCCCTGGAAACATTTTGGACAGTTTTAGGCAAGACAGATGTGCTCGATATACTGTACAATTTTGAGCTGAATAATTGCATGCTTTGCACGTATGGAGCTCAAGCGAATTCTCTGCATTGCTACTTTTCACTCCCTTTCTGATATATTGATTAAGAGATCTTTTTCCCATTGTCCTCTTGGATCTTTGAAAGGGAGGGACTGTAAAATAATTTTATATATTGCAGAGATGGTATCTAAGTCCTTGAAATTGAGCAATATTTTTTCCAGCATGGACGAGGGTGCAAGATGAGGAAAATCGGGCAGGTTCTGTTTAACAAATTTTCTAATTTGAAGATAGTGAAAGAAATGTGTAGCTGGAAAGTTAAATATGGAATGTAATTGTTCATAGGATGAAAAGATGTTGTCTATATAAAGATCTCTGAGCAATTTAAACCCAATTTTTTTCCAGATTTTAAAAACTGCATATGTTTGCGAGGGTTGAAGGAGGTGGTTCTCTTGCAGAGGTGCCACAGATAAAAGCTTCTCCATCTTAAAATGCTTTCTACATTGGTTCCATATTCTGAGTGAGTGAAGCACAATTGGGTTATTAGTATATTGCTGATACGTTGCATTTATTGGGGCACAAAGCAGGGAATATAAAGACGTACTGCAGGATTTTAATCTATTGTGGAACAGGCCTGTGTGTGTTCATCTATTTGTGTCCAGGTTTTTATAGCTTGTATGTTTGCTGCCCAGTAATAAAACTGAAAGTTAGGTAGAGCCATGCCATTAGGTCTTTAAAGGGTCGCTCTTTGGATACGTGGATGTTTTGAGTTCCAAATAAATGAGGTTATTGTTGAATCTAATTGCTTAAAAATGATTTATTGATGTATATTGGAATGTTTTGAAATAAAAAAAGAAGCTTAGGAAGAATATTCATCTTAACAACGTTAATTCTTCCAGCTAGAGTGAGATGAAGGGTTGACCATCTATACAAGTCTTGCTTAATTTTTTCCATACAGACGGCAAAATTTTGTTGATAAAGAGCTTTGTGTTTACTTGTGATGTTTACCCCTAGGTATTTAAACTGATCTGCAATAATAAAAGGTAAGGTGTCCAATATGATATTGTGTGCTTGAGAATTCACTGGAAAGAGTACACTTTTATTCAGATTAATTCTGAGACCAGAGATCTTTTGAACTTCTATAAGTGCTGTTAAGACTGCAGGCACAGAATTTTGAGGGTCTGATATATACAAAACCATATCATCTGCATATAGAGAAATTTTCTGTTCCAGTCCTTCTCTGATAATCCCTTTTATCTGATCAGCATTTCAACATTGAACCACCAGTGGTTCAATGGCGATTGCAAATAGCAGTGGTGACAAGGGGCATCCTTGTCTGGTACCACATTCTAGCTTAAAGTAGTCTGAACAAATGTTGTTAATACAAACTGAAGCTTCTGGATTGGTATACAGTAGTTTGATCCATGCACAAATGTTCAGGCCAAAGCCAAATTTCTCTAATGTAGTGAAATGGTATTTCCATTCAATCATGTCAAATGATTTTTCTGTATCCAATGATAATAATATTTCTGGGGTGTTTGTCTTTGTTGGTGAGTATATTAAATTAAACAGGCGTCGAAGATTGGAGGATAAGTGTCGACTCTTGATAAATCCAGTTTGATCTTGTGATATTACCGAAGGCAGCACTTTCTCCATCCTTCTAGCTATGATTTTTGAGAGTATCTTAACGTCATTATTCAGAAGTGAAATTGGTCTGTATGATGCACATTGTAATAAGTCCTTATTTTATTTAGGATAGACGGTGATTAATGCTTGGCAAAAAGTTTGAGGTAGAATTTGATTTTCGCTAGCTTCTGTAAATGTTGCTAATAGGAGGGGAGCTAGCTGAGCGGAGAATGTCTTATAAAATTCTGCAGGGTAGCCATCAGGGCCTGCTGCTTTCCAGCTCTGAAGTGACTTTATAGCATCTAGTAATTTTGATAGCGTCAGAGGTTTATCCAGTTCCTCCGCACTAAAAGTATCTTATTTGTGGTAGCTGTAATGTATCCAGAAATGCATTAGATTGTGTGCTGTCTTCTTTAAACTCAGTAGAATATAAGGATTTATAGTAGTCTCTAAATGTGTGCATTATATTTTTATGATCAATGGTTTCGTCTCCGTTCATGTTGGTGATTACTGGGATTGCATTGCAAACTTCTTGCTTGTGGATTTGTTGAGCTAAAAGCTTATTAGCTTTCTCTCCGTGTTCATAGTAATGATGCCTGGATTTATAAATTAGCTGTTCAGTTTCTTTAGTTGTCAAGAGGTTGAGTTCTGAATGCAGAGCCTGCCTTTTCCTATGTAGAGCCTCGTTTGGAAGCCTGGCATGTTCTTCATCTATTCAAGTAATTTTGCTTTTTAGTTCTGATACTTTCTTGGTTTCTTATTTATTCCTGTGGGAAAGATGTGAAATAATCTGTCCTCTTAAGAAGGCCTTTAGAGTTTCCCAGAGTATTCCCGCAGAAACGTCTGAGGATGTATTTGTCTCTAGAAAGAAACTGATTTGTTCGAATATAAATTCTGTACAGTTCTCATCTGCTAATAGAAGTGGGTTAAGATGCCATCTACGAGGTGAGTGTGTGGGGTATAGTGACTTTAGCTCCAAGATCAGAGGTGCATGGTTGGAAATAACAATAGCATCATACTTGCAAGATTTAATCATAGGCAAGATATTATTATCTATAAAGAAATAATCTATTCTTGAGTAGCAATGATGTACTGGTGAGTAGAAAGAATATGTTCTTGAGTTTTGGTTTAGAAACCTGCAGGGGTCTGATAAGTTGTGGTCAGTTACAAACTGTGTAATTATCTTTGCAGTGTTAGATGTCATCTCCCCTGTGACAGGAGTCCTATCTAAGAGTGGATTTAAAACACAATTAAAGTCCCTGGCCATTATAATTTTATGAGTGTTCACATTGGGAATGGATGCAAATACGTTTTGTATGAATTCCTTATCATCGACATTCGGTGCATAAACATTTATCAAAATCATTTTACAGTTAAATAAGTTGCCCATGACCATCAAATATCTCTCTTCCAGATCAGATACTACATCTGATGCTACAAATGAGACTGTTCTATGTATGAGAATAGATATAGATATAGCCCGCTCTCTTTCTCTGCCCCCTTATCCCCCCACCCCCCCATTTTGCCTCCCCATGTGAGGCTGGACCCCACTTCACAAAGTCTTGGTCCTCTGACATACCTAGAGACGGAGCACATCCAAAGCAAAAACAAGCCCCCACGCAGTGGTGTTTTAGGATTAAAAAGTAGAGATATCTATTGCCAATATAGTCTAAATACTATATGCCTAAAATATTATTATTCACAAACTATTATTATATATAATCATTAACATACTATAAGCATAAAATATATAATATAATCTTCAGCAATCTTAAAGAAACAAGATAATAAACCCAGGGGACGGTGTTAGAAAGTGGTCCAGGATAAGCATAGTAAGTTTTAATGCAATAATAAAAATATACCAAGGGTATGATGTTAAACAGTCTCCTTTAGGGTAGTGAGAAAAAAAAAAAGTTAATTTCTTCCACATACACGTCTATAACTGTAATTAAAACATAAACAAAAAGCGTCCGAATAATGAAAAGGATGTATAATTATAATACCCGTATCATTACAAGTGGATCAGACAGCAGGTGATATCTCCTTGCCATGACATGACAGGATGCAACTCACTATTATGTTTCAGAATAGTGTCGGGATCAGCTTTCTTAATTCCTTTTCTGTTTCTTCCTTGCTGGGATAGACGTAGTATTGGCCTTGCACATCCACTTTCAGTTAGGCAGAGTACAAGAGGCTGTATTTGATATCGGCTTGTCGTAGCCGCTGTTTAATGTTGTAAAATGCTGCACGTTTAGCAGCTGTTGCGGGAGAGAAATCAGGGAAAATACAAATGTGGTTATTTTCAAATATAATCTCTTGCTTGCGTCTGAGGAGTGCCATCACATCTAGCTTACATAATAATCTCTCGAAGTGGATAATAAAAGACCTAGGTCTAGATAGATAGATAGATAGATACTTTATTAATCCCAATGGGAAATTCACAGGTCTAATGGTATTTGATCCGCGTATGCGATAAGCTGCTGCTATCTCAGTATCTGATTTAAAGTCCTCTCCAATTACTTTAGAGAATATTTCAGCTGCGAATTTCACTGGGTTTGGACTTTCTCTACATCTTGCCTGAAGAAGGGGCCTGAGTTGCCTCGAAAGCTTGCATATTGTAATCTTTCTAGTTAGCCAATAAAAGGTGTCATTTTGCTTGGCTTTTCTCTACATTCATAATGGCTAACACGGTACAACACCCTAGTACTTCAGGTAGACCTTCAATTCTAATATTATTCCTTCTGCTTCAATCTTCCAGAGCATCAAGTCTGTCTCCGAGGCTTTTGCATTCGGAACTGGCAGCTGTTGCTTTTCCATCAGCGGTGGTCGCTAGATTTTCAGCTGTTTCAATTCGAGTCGTGAATGCCTGCTTAACATCCTCCAGCTGATTGGCAAGTGTGCTCAGTTTAGACGTGCTTTCCTGAATGTGCTCCTCAATTTTATCCAGCATACTTTTAAGGCCACCTCAAAGCGGATATATACGCGTTTCTCCGTGTCTTTGTTATTCTGCCGCAGCTCTTGCAGCTCCCGTCGCAGCTTCTCACTTGCCTTTTCGCTTGCTTTCTTGCTTTTCTTTATATCATTCTTTATCTCTTGCTTGAGCTCAGCGATCATCACCTTCAGTTCGGACAGATCATTTCTGCTTACGAGCACTGTAGGTGAAGCAGCGGGCTCTATTACAGCCGATGTTCCAGGCTCGCGTGGAGTAGGTGAAAGCACGGACTGCAAGGCCTTTTCCAGTTTCAAATGATCTTCTCCAATTGGCGAGCTATTGTGAGCCACGTCACTCGCACATTCGCTCCCCATTTCGCTCTCAACTAGAGACGATGCTGCGGACTGTGGTTCCGAGGAGTCTGGGCTTTCACCCATCTGTTCCAGGTCAGTCTCTGAAAGACCGTACCTTGAGCTTGAACTTGGGCTTGTCGGTCTGGGCTGGGGTGTAGCTTTAGTTTTCTTTTCCATTTCTTTCTGAGCTCCTTTCTTGCTGAAACATATTTATATATGCTATAGTAGAACCCTCGGGTTGGATAAATATAGAATATCTCAGGATAATAAGGAAATAATATAAAAAATAACACCTCTGCTAACAGAGCTAAGCTTCAGACGTCCATCTCTCGCAACGGACGAGACCAACTTTGCAGGCTTCTGTCTAAATGCTGGAGCATTAACACTAGAATTACCAAAGCCTACGAAAAAACTCGTAATCCCGGGACACCTGAAATCCTTTCGCACTTCTCCATCAGTGTCTTTTGTGTTGTAAATGTGTCGATTAGCACAAACAGCAAGCAGCCTGGTATGCCATTCCCCCCACCCCCAACGCAGTTCAATTCGCAAAGAAGGTTCTCAGTGCTCAGTGTTTATCTTGGAGTGAAGTACCTGGAGCTATAAAGGATAAATAATACATTGTCATCTGGAATACATACATTTTGTTCCGTGTCTACATCAATCTCTGTAAACACATCGTTACAAAAGAAACGTTTTTCATGTTTTAGTAATAATTGACAAAATGTAGACATGAAGTATATAATGTGTGAAGCCTGAAGTCCAAATTTCAAATAAACACTTTCACCAAAGGTACAAGTATAACAAAACAAGTGCACTTTTATTCAAGAATATAACCAAAGAAAAAGAAAACAGGTTAGGGTAGGATGTTGATAGGACAGATTGTTTGGCACAATGGTAAGAACTGCTGACTCCCAATCAAAAGGTTGCGGGTTCAATGTCAGCTGCTTCACAAATTTAACATTTTGAGTAGTGAGCTGCTCTCATTGTTAATATTATACAGTAAAAACATACATTTGATTTGCATCTAACAGCCGGAGTAAGTTTATAGTACTTGTCAAAGTTGGCTTTTTTTTTTCAGTTTTATTCTCTCACTCACGTTCATGCTCCCACAACCCGATCTCCATCAACCCCCTCCCCCCCCCCCAACCCCCCCCGCCGACATGATGCTGATTTCAGACAAACCTGATTTGTTATACCACCTCTTTATTTGAAAACAGCGTCAGATCTTGTGCGTGAACGAGACTGGGACTGGGAAAACTGTGGAGATGGGTGTGAGTGGTGTGCGAGACTGAGAATAATAAGTGGATGTGAATTTTTTTTTTTTTTATTCAGTTTTATTCTTGAGTGTTCCTGCTCATGCTGAATTAGTATGCATCTTCTGGTCCATGATGGCAAAGCCACACTGACAAAAAAGAGAGACACAGGTATATATGACATTTGGAATAATTCATTTTATGACCTGTATAGTACATTTTGTAATTTGGTAATTCTAGTGTTAAGACAGTCCCTCTGTGTCATTGCACCTTTTTGTTCCTAAACAGGTTATTTTGCTTTTGTAAATTTTGATATTTTGTTTTCTTATACTTTTGGCCTTCAGTATTTTAAGGTCTTTAATACTATTTTAGGACTACTAGGTGTTATGTCCTTATGAAAGTTTTGAGCCTTCTGTAATTTTTCTTTTGGCCCTTTTCTGCTATGTATATTATGATAAATTGTTCATTACTTTTTGTGTAATTTCAATTAATTGACCTTATGTATTATTTTTTAATTACTTGGCCCAGGCTTTTGAAATTTATAGATTCCTTTTCTTTCTCATTCCTAACTTCAGCAGTTCATAACAATAAGAAGCTTTATAAAGTTTTTGACCTTAAAGGATGAAACATATAGGCAGTTTTTTTACCCCACTTTACATACAATGAATCATTACAACTACAAATTATAAAGGAAATCAATTACACCAACATTTTATATTATAAGTTAAGGCTGTCTTAGGTTAAGACAGACTGACATAAAACAATAACATGTCTTTGACAATGTCTTTCATCAGTAAATAAATAAATATCCACAGCTGCTCATTTGATTCTTATAAACATGAATGTTTAAAAAAGAAACTAAGAAGCTGCAGAATTTTTGTTCCCAAGAGCAGTCAATAAGATGAATTCAACTGAAAAAAAAAATTACACTTGAGTCAAAGGCCGTAATTAAATTTTACCATGGAAACTTCTTTTGTTATTTAGCTTTGGCTTCTCATCTTTGTATCACTCAAATATATCAATTTACCCAATACATCCCTAACTGTTTGAAGTTTTCTGCATGATTCACTTGCTATTCCCAAACACTTTTTTTCAGAATGCTGCTTCAGAAGTAGCATACCTGTAATATGATCCACTCTGTTATATCTGTTTGAAATGGCTGACTTTCACTGCACTAGAAATGTGTTTTTTATGTTCTTTAAAAAGACTGGCTTGGGGTAAATGCAGAAAATTTTGTGCTTGGTTTATTTACAAAATATATTATCTTGAAAACAGGCTAAAATGTTTTAATGTACAATTCAGTTTATTTTTGTTTATATTTTAAACTACACTTGCCATTTACAAAATCGAAATAAAATATAACAAGTAAAAGAAGTAAAAAAAGTCACTATGCTAAAAACACTAACATGTTTGTATTAATGTACGGTATTCCACTTTATGTTTCAGTCAGGGTTGTTGCTCTTGCTTAAGTTGATTTTTTGTTTATTTAAATTGTTGTTATTGTTAATTTTGTAAATATATTTTTTTCATTTTATGTTTTACGTTATGTTTGGGTTTTGTTCTGTATGTATGTTTTGTGAATAATATGGTATGAGCTATTAATTATTTTTTAGTTTTGCATTATAAGTTTCAATGTCTTATTTTTCTCCTGTATGTGGATCCTAGGGTGGCAGGGCAACCTGATGATGTAGCTGGGTGGATGGGGGTTCCCATCCATATAAAAAGATAAGCTTCATGTTATTCTGAATTTTGGTATTTTAGAGTATTGATTCTTGTAAGAGCCAATCTTAGAAAGTTAAAGCTTTGAGTTAAACTCATATTAATATTTGCTTAATTTGAATAGAATCTAAATTTCTTTCATAGAAATAGACAATGGTATAGTCTTTTCCTCCTGTAAGTTAGTAAGAGATTAAACTTTCTTGCTATAACTGAGATACAATGTGATAATTGAGTCAGTTGATGTTTAGAGTAAGTCCCACTACACAGGGACTTAAATGACCCATTTTCAAGATACAAATGGGCTAGGCTTATAGTTTTCTGATCGTCGTTTTGAAGTGGTTCAGAAACATTTTGAAGTGATTTGTAACGATTTGAAATGTAACAAGATTTAAGCTTTGAACAGAACTTTTATTAACAATTTTTCTTTTTTTTGCTATTTAATTTTGCTTTGAATTTTAACTAAAACTTTTTAAAACAAAGATATTTTGTCTGTGGAATCATTTCGGCACATCAGGCTTTTGTTGAATCCCATTTTTAAACTAGAGCTGCTGAACTTTGGTAATTTTGGAAGAACACAGCTACAATTCTGTTTAGTAATTTGAATTTATTTGCTTTAGGTTTTGCCCTCTAGGACAAAATCCTTTTTGGAGGCTTTGTAATAAATAATTAAATATTGAAACAGCTTTGTTTTTGGCATTTGATGAGAGGTTTTCCTCTCCTCAGTTTTTGATATCTATGACATTAAAAGACTTTGCCCCATTCTTGGACAATGCCACTTTGCAGTTTTTAGGCTACCTGGGGTGAGGCCAAATCTAGGGCCTAGACCATAGCTTAATGAAGGGCTGGCCATTTTTGTGACTTTTAGTGTGTGTTTGAAGCCTGCTTCCTTTTTGATGCTTTGTTGTGGAAGAAAATCATAACATCCACATATATTCTAAAGATTAAATCATTAGATAGATAGATACTTTATTAATTCCAAGGGGAAATTCACAATTCATTATTTTCCTTGTCTACCTTTTTACATATGTTTGCATATATTTCAACTTTTTTTAAATTGGATTTTTGTTTTTCTCACTTTTAAAAAACTGACCAGTATATTGTTGAACTCACTAAAGCTTCTTCCACCAACAACAGGTACAAATAAGGATCTTATACACTTAGAAGTTGCTGATGTATCTTACAATACAGTCAACTGGACCAGTTAGGTTACACAATCAAAGTATAGTATGTATTTAAACTGTGAGGCTGTGGGAAGAAATCAGAGGTCCTGGAGGAACATTTTTTTAGCACTGATGCATTGTTACCAAGTTTATATTAAACTGTTTTTAAAGCATGTCAAACACACAATAATTGCTAAAATAGCAGGCATTCATATCATATTATGACTTTCTAAAATTGCCTAGTGCCAGTACAATAACGCATTTTTAAAACAAATTCAAATTATTATAAATGGAATTTATGAAATGTGAAATGAGGAGAAATCAGAAGAAGCTACCTTTACAGCAATATGTAATTTGTTGAAAAAATATATAAGAACACATTAAAACATGAAAAAGATTTTTTGAAAGTTAAAGAAACATATGCATAATAGAGTACACTAGTCTGAGCCTTAAGCACCGCTATCCATCCTTTACAACACTGGCAGAAGCCCTAATATGATGACTGTGACAGAGAACTAGATGTTAAGTTGCTCCAGAAAACTTTAATTTGCACAAAGTCAAACAAAATTAAATATTTCACAGAACAGATTAGCTACAGAAGCAGAAATGGAGAGATGGCAGCTGTTCTGTGTAGATATTGCTTGTTCAGGCCTATTCCATTGTATCAAATAAATAAAGCGACAGCATACATGATTTATTATGGATGTCATAGGCTGAGAGGCCATTATTTCATTGGAAGGTAGTTGGGCTTAATCAGAAAACACTGTGTCTATAATATGCCTATTATAGGCTTATTCAAAGAGTTTGGAGAACAAATTAGACATTGTAAAGTAGCTATCACCTTGTTAAAAATCTGAATGTGATTAAAAGACCTAACATCACAGAAGGTTAGTGAATTAGCTTTATTTGTAAATGTTTGAATTACTCAAAACTGAAGTAATGATGAGCAACTTTTTAAATCCTTTTTATTTTCATTGCATATTATGTATAGATGTATTTGTATGTGCTGTATAATACAATTAGATGTGGTTGATGTCATCTATAAAACATCAGTTTGGTGTGACACACATGAATGAGATTTTTGACACTCGCGTATAAAGGTGTTGTGCACCCACATACTGTATGTGAAAGAAGACAGAGTAGGCAATGTAAGTACAAATATGAAAAGAAATCTGCCATTAAAGTCACACAACAATGGCCTCTCTGACATCATATCATTGCTCCTTGATCAAAATCTGTAAATAACAAAACCTATTATTTAAGTGCTTGCTTAATGCTAAAATCCACTAAGTGCAGGCAACTCAAAATGAAAGGGGTATAATTGAGTGAACATGTTAGACCTTCCTTCTAGTGAAAGAGTAGTGAATTAAAAAATCTTCAGATAAATAATGTAGGTAGGTTTATTCCCAAACAACTTCATTTGAAACATTTTCATTGTAGCTTTAAAGGGCAAAATCTTTCACTACAATAAGCACAAATTAAAGATAAACTGGAAATATGCTTCCAATGAAACCATAAGACCTTTTATTATACATTTTGATTTGTATTCATTTTTCTTGCTCCATATTTAATATGTTGAAAAAGTATACCTTTCATGTAAAAAATCAACTATGAAAAACTTTTTTTTTTATCCCTAGAAAAGGTTTTGAGTAATCAAAAGTTTCAGTGGGATTTCTGGCTACCTACAGTATATCACAAAGATCTATTGGACAAGTTGAATATCAACCAAAATAGACTGCCCTAAGACTAAAACATACATGTTTAATAGAGAAACAAACACTTATTAGACTATTGGACAGTACACACGCACACTGCCCTTTACAGTTAGCAGCCCTAGATAAGCATTATAACATAACAGTCTAAACCTGACTAATTCAGTTCAAAATCTCTTACTTGTTTAATCTAATTCAGAAGTAAACCCTGAGTGGGACATCATTCCCTTGTATGGCACTTTAGATAAGTATTAATGTGTTCGTTTTCATTGTGCATACAGTTCTTAGAAAAAGTATTCACCCCTTTGACATTTGCACATTTTATTATTAGACAACATTAGATCACCGTGGAATTCATTTGGCATTTTTGACACTGATCGACAGTAAAAGACTCTCTAATATCAAAGTGAAAACAGATCTCTCCGTAAAGCAGTCTAAATTCATAACAAATGTGAAATACACAATAATTGATTGTACAACTTATCACCTCCCTTCAATTCTGCATTAAGCAGATGCACTTTTGTCTGCCATGTCATCCTTGGGCTTGTGTGCCCAGGTCTCTATTCACTTTGCACATGTGGTTTGAGATCTGGACTGTGACTCCGCCAGGACATTGTTGTTTTGAAGCCATTCGTCTACAGCTTTACCTTTATGCTTGGGGTTGTTGTCTTGCTGGAAAAGATTTTTTTTTCCTGCAAGGCACAGGTTACTTGCAGACAGCATCAGGTTTTGCCCCAGGTTTTTCTAATATTTAACTACATTTATTTCCCCCAATATAAGCTTTCCATGGCCTGCTGCAGAGAAACTTCCTCACAGCATGATGCTGTCACCACCATGCTTCACAGTGGCACATTTGTAGATCATTTATGTTAGGTAGAATGCCCAGTAGGGGTCTGGATGGTCTTGTGGCCTAAGAACCCCTGCATATTTTGCTGTTTTGTTTTTTTTGTCCAGCCCTCTGGAGATATTTTTGTTTTTTCTGTCCTCCTGGCCATTGGACCTTGCTTTATTTTTTCTTACTTAGTATTGACTAATCTTATTTTTATATATTTTTTTTTTTTATAAACTTTTCTTTCATCTTGTGAGCTATATCATTTGTATGAAAATGTTCTATATAAATACATTTTGTTGTTTTTGATATTGTGGAGGGTTTGCCTTACACCAAATATGATATATAGTCTGATGGTCAAAATGCTCAGTTGTTTCTTCATATAATCCTCTTCCAGCGGATCTGAGTCTTCCATGTTTCTTCTGGCAAACTCTAGTTAGGATGTCATGTCATTTTTTTAACAGTGCCTTTCACTTTGGTTCTCTCCAGTAAAGCAGCAACTGATGAAGCATCCGGGCAACAGTTGTTATATACAGGGTCTCTCCAATTTCAGTAACTTGTATCTCCTTCAGAGTTTTTGGTGGTCTTTCTTATTCTTACATAGTTTTTTGTGTACAGCCTGCTGTAGGCACATTTACATCTGTGCTGTACTCTTTACATTTCTTAATGATTAATTAAACTGTAAGGCATATTCAGTGACTTGGATACTGCCTTGACTCCAAGCCCCTGACTTGCATTTTTCAATCACTTTTTCACAGAGTTGTTTCAAGTGTTCTTTTTGTCTTATTGTGTAGGTTAGCTTAGGAATATGGGCTTAGGACTGCAAGGAGACCCATGATGTCTACTGGTAACTCCAGAGAGGGTGACATGACTTTCTGAGGCTTTAGTTGTTCAGGTGATTGACCTGGAAATAGTACTTCATACCATATATTAAGACTATCAGTGGTCGAGTGAAGTTTTGGCATAGTCTTAGCCTGGTAGGGAAGAAGTACAGCCGGAGTGAGATGAGCGTAGGGAGTTTATTGGGAGAGATAGGGAGAGTGTTTAGTGTTTGTAGCATTGTATTTTGAGAATAGTGGACAATGTAGAAAGCAGCCCTGTTAGTTAGTGAGGAGGGCTGAACTTGTCTAATAAGGCACAGAGAGATCTTTTGTTTTACAGTTCATCCTGACGATTTTATGCTATACTCATCCCCTCATTGTCCAGTTTTCTCTCCAGATAAATATAATTCTGATAAAGACTTGCTGACTATTAGATCAGTGTTTCCCAACCTTTATGGAACTCAGTTTTTCCTCTAAGTTTATCTGCAATTTGTGACAAGTGCTAGTAGCAGGAAAAGAGGGGGGGGATTATTTCCCAGTTTCTTTCTTTTTCCTTGTTGAAACAGGTGTGAATGTCATATTGTATGGGGTGGATGTTCCCATTTGTGAGATGACTGTATGTAAATATGGGGATAACTATCACACAACACTGTTGATCGCTTAGGCAACCCATCATGACCCACTCATGCACCCAAAAGTGGGTCGTGACACAGTAGTTGAGAAACACTACATTAGATGATACTTTACACAGATGAAATGCAGTATGTCCTTATATATACACTAGGAATTATTTAGAATCATATTGTGGGCATACAGTATGCCAGCTAATAGTAAATACTTTATTTGTAAAAAGTATTAATTCAAAGTGGTATGGCATTGTAGGTTTGATATTTCTTTCCGTCTTTCTTCCTCTCTGTTTCAGTATCTCTCTCTCTTTCTCTTTCTGTCTTTCAGCTTTTTCAAAGCCCAGCAAGTCTTACAGTTAGATCTGAATAGCTGGATTGAACCAGCCAGCACTGTGTAATGATGTAATTCAGAAGGCAGCAACCTTGCCTTTATATAGTACTGAAGTTGTTTTCTAGGTGAAATCATATTTTGAAAAGTTGAATCATTTAGGAAACAATTGGATGATGTCCTGTGGTTAGCTTTCAGGAAATTGAAAAGTCTTAATGGGCTGAATCACATTGACTCTGTGTTTCTAATGCAGAGTGCCTTGAAACGCTTGTGTGCAAAAGATGCTGATCACTGCAGTGAGGCTTGGCTTTTATTTTAAAATAAACAGCACATATAATACAGGATAAATATTACATTCAGTTCTTTTATATCTGGGTCAGGTAAGTCATGAAGAAAAGAAAATAACTTTGAAATAAATCTGTTATGTTTAGTATAAAATAGGTCCATACATACTGTGCACTTCACAATGTGTTTCCAGGTATGTATGATATGTATGTGGAGAATGTTATTGAGCTACTTTCAGATTAAATAAAAGACCCAACCACTGATGAAACCCATCCCAATTATAGACACATGGTTAGTAAATCAGTTGAAAGATAATTAGGAACTTGTGTTAGATAGAGCTATACTTTACAAGGCTGCATTGTTGGTGTTGGACCTTTACATTTTCCTGTGATTGCCAGTGGTTGACCTTGTTCAAGGGTGGCACACATGTCAGTTACATTTTCCACACTGTCATCCCTCTCTTACCACATTTATCCCACGTATCATGACAAATTGCATTTGCAGACTACTTAAAAAATCCCGGTAACTATAGGTAAATATATAATAAGAAAATACTGTATCTCTGTGGCCTGAATATGCATCTTCTAAAAATAAACAGTTCATTCTGTAACTAATTGAATAAAACATTAATATATACCATTTTGTTGTGAAACTAAGAGATGAATAAGGCTCTTTTTTCTAAGAGCCTGTATTTTGCCCTACTGGAGTATATCCTTGCCAAAATGGGGTGAATTTAAGAGCTAAGCCTACTGCTGTGATACTGTATTCTTTTTTATTTTTTCTTAGTTATTTTTGGAGCTTATCTTCTGTTCCTTCATCAAGGAATCAGAATTCATCATAATTTGATTAGCACAAATGCTTATTAACAAGGTTAATATTTTTTTACTGTCCTGTTTTTAGTATTTTCCTGGGATGCCATTTTGTTTAATGGAAGTTGCCATTTTGTTTTTTTTGTTTCGATAAAACAGGCTTGTGTTCACAGAAGTTGCACAATACCATGTGTCACACACATGCGATTAGGAGACAACTAAAAGGCCTGAATAATAGTAATTCCATGCCTGACCAGGAGGCGGCGAAGTGCACTAATTGACTCTCTCAATCCATTACAGACCATTTTCTGGAAATCCTGCCCGGTTCCAGCGCTGCTGATGACGTCACTTCCGGTTCTGGCCCTGATGACATCACTTCCTCCGCTTGTATTTAAAAGCCGCCATTTTAAGGCAGATATTCAGTTCTGTTTTGGACTCGCATGAGTAACAAACTCTGACCAATTTACCTCTTGGCAGCCAGGATATAATATACGGGTGGCTGCCCCAAACCTTCTCATGTCTCATCTTGCTTTTTGTGACATATGATATAAATGTGACAGTCTATAAATCCATGTTCCTCATCATCCAAGTTTGTGGATACTTGGTTGTTGTTTTCTCTGGAAAAAAAATCTTTATTCCAATATGGACTCCTGATTTTTGGTTTACCTTTTTTGCTTGGTGACAGATATTTTGGCTTCCTGTTTTTGGCCCTTTGCCTGTTATTTGACTAATGTGTACATATCCAGGGGAATCTTGTATAAAACTTTGTATAGATAACATACTAAATTTTTGCTCACACTCAAAAAGCAGTGTACACACAAACAAAATCGGTTTTATAAAACCATACAGACACCAGTGTTACTCTAAGTTCCAAGTTATAAATCTCAAATCAGCTTTAAACTATGCGCTCATGCACATGCTTTTGCTACTCCATGTCATTAATGATCTAATCACCATATAGATTTGTCCATGTTCTCTGAGTAACTTCTTTAGGCAGTAATTAACCACAAAGTGTAAAAACTGCCAATAAAAGGAAGTAATTATGTTATTACTACAATCCATGGGAGAACACAGAAAATGAAACTTCAGTGAATGTGAACCTGATGTCTGCTTCCTACACTACTATTTGATAAAGAATTCATGGGTTCAGTTGGGCCACAACAACGTTAGTGCAACACATTTGAGCATCATATATTAGCTGTATATTAATCGAATGAAAGAGCTTTCTGTTGACAAAAGGAGACCTCTTTCTATGATGGTGCCATGCATGAAGTCAATTGTACTGATTACATTAGGAAAATTAGCATTCGCTGCAAATTGCCTTTTGACCTTGATTTGTTCAGTCCTAACCAATTGAAAATGGAAATTGGATGTATCTGGTGTCTCACATATGTGAATAGGAGGCAGCTAAAGGGTCTGAGTAATGGTAATAAAACATCCGACCGGGGGCGGCGGAGTGCACTGACTGTCTTTCTCAGTTCCCTACAGACCTTTTCCGGGAAATCCTGCAAGCCCCTTTGCTGACATCACTTCTGAAGCCAGCCCCTTTACTGACATCACTTTTGATGACATCATTTCCTCTACGGGCCTTTAAAGCCTCCATCTTTGTCTATTGTAGTCAGTTCAGTTGTGGACTCTGCTCTATGCACATTGTGCTTAAAAAATGTAAACTTTTGCAGCTGGGAAAACAATATATATGGAGGGCGGCCCCAAATCTTTATGATGTCTATGTTGTATTATTGTCACACTGGGTAGCATCTTATATACTGTAGTCCCATATAGATGGCATGTCATAGATCAGGGATGAATGTGAGTTTACTGACCGGTCATCCAGTTCATGCTGAAAAGTACCTGTCATTAAATAGTCTATGGTTGTTGAAACCTGTAATGGAACAAATATTGTGTGATTCCTGCGTGATGGTCTCTGTAATGTAGGCTACAATTCATCACACAACTCCAAAGAGGATGGCTCTAGAATTTTAAATTGGCTTATAAGCTAGTCATCATTATGAGCCAAAAAATCTTCACAACTCTTGAAATATCACTCCAAACATAACATGCCATTGGCAATATCTTCCTAAAGAGCTAATCCTGCTATTGCCAGTTACAGTATGTCATGCAGTTCACAGCACACTCTTTTTACAGTCAAAATAGATAGGGGTACATACTAAGGCAGTAAAGTTAAGCATATGCATTAGGTCACCAGCACTGTAAACAGCAACACTGACAGAACATGTCAATTAACAGTGATGTTATTAGTTCAAGAACATTGGAATGTCATTGACGTCACAACGAAATGTCCGGCAAAACAGAATTTTATTTTCACTTCATCGTCCTGCTGCCAGGGATTGCTAAAATGCCAAAACCAAAAAAAGTCTGCATAGGACTTAGATGATCCAAACTTGCCTTAGCATTAAGCTAATTTTCATGCAATGTTTGTAGTAATTATAATTATAAATTACAGCTTTTGATTAAGAACTAGTTTACACAAATTTCTGAGTGTAAGCACATTTTACACATAAGGCCCTCTGCTTCTTGTTTTTCCTTTTAGGCCTGCGCTTTAAAAATAAATGCAGCAGAATAAATATATACTAAATGCTATTCCCTATTTGGAAGAGGTTTACGCTGAGTTAGAGAAAGACATTCTGTCACTGCAGAGATGTGACTGAGGCAATGAGAGAAATTTCACTAAAGACTTTTCACTAAAAATGACAGTATTTTTGCATTATTGTCCAAGGCAAATAAGGTATTTGCATAAAAGACAAGCCTGCTGCGTGTCAAACTGTAAACAAAATTAGATGAGAGCTGCCATCCCCCTGTGTAAAGGTAAAAAAAGAGGTGATCAAGGAGACCGACACATATAAATTGCAAAGACAGTGCCAAATGAGGGAACGCAACAACGCAAAAATCAAGTGCCACAATTTTTGATGCAGGAGCTGTTCACGGGCTGAAAAAAATTAGTGCAGATTGCTGATGTGGACAGTTTTACAATTGGTCCTTCATGCCTCTTTCCATTAAATATGTAAGTATGACTGGAATTTTTATACACTATGTATATAGAATACTATTTGTTTTTTCTTAATTTGCAATTCTATGTTTCCACCGGACTAAAAAGTGTTGTTTTGCTTTTTTTGACTAAAGACTGAAGCATATTTAGACAGTTGCTTCCCAATTGGATCACCTCTCTCCTGGTAGAACAAAGCAGTGCAAGGCAGAAGGATGTACACTTAATAAAACATAAGAAAACTATGTAAAGCATCACTATAAACATGCGAACTAACTTGCACTGATGGCTGGTGCAGACTGTTTTGTAATAACCCTACATGACACTTGTCAATTATAAATGTTTGTATATCAACAGAAGCAGGTTAGTATGCTTATAAAATCTTAAAGTATTTCTACAAAAAAATAGGTTTCTACTTTGTTTGGTATCTTATATGACTAGCTGATTGAAATGTGTTTTTTTTCATTGATACATGCCAATAAATACTGAAGCAGTTTTCTGCCCAGTAGCAGTGCAGCCCTGAAAAGTTTTCTTTTCTTATTGAAAACATACGCTAACATTTAAAGAAAAAAATGTATGTGGAGTGGTAAGAAATTATTTTTACGTTCACTCAAGTTGTGTTAGGCTATATGTGACTTTTGGGGGAAGGGCAGTGGGGATGTGCTATCAGACGCCTCTTCCCGTAGCCTTGGCAGTTATAGTACTGAAAAGACGTGTGGCTATTTTGGTGTTAATTCAAATCCAATTTAGATTTGCCAAATAATGTAACCTGAGGAAGTGGGAGAAAACTAGAGTATATGGGAGATTTCCATGCAGACATGGGGAGAATGTGCAAAGTATATTCACAAGTATAACATTGACCGGGCATGAAAGTTAACCACTGCTCTCCCAGTGCAACAGTCTTTCATTTATTTATTTTGAATAAAAAAAAAAAAAAAAAAAAAGAAATCAAATGTATTGGATGCAGAGCTTTGTGGCGTGAAGGTAATTATAAGGTGTGCTCATGTATTCCGTGTTATTGACCTGCTTTATAAAAACTGCAAAGAAAATCAACTAACCAGTAGCACATGAAAATAATTTGTTATTACTTCATTTTATTGATATTCTGGAAAATGGAATAATGTTGGAGTGCTAACAGGACCAAACTTCTGGGCTTGCAACTGCACCAAGGCAATGTTTCTCTGTATCTTCATAGGTTTATGTCTGGGTATTTCAGGTTTCCTGTAAACTGGAGTGAGTGTGGTGGTGGATTTAAGTATGACCTGCAATGTACTATTGCCTCAACCTGCGTTACTTCCTACTGTGCCCCCTGGGTTAAGAAAGATGAATGATATTCTGTTAAAACAATTTAAATATTCTGAAAATTGAGGCTGTTATGCCTTATGTAAATGAGCCTTTTCAAAACTTGAACTGTAACATTTTAATCTTGATTCTGATATAATTTATGCATTTCAACTTTGTTTTTCTTTTTTCAAAGAAAAATACCAGCCAGATTTAATCCTTGTACCACTTGATAAAACTTTTTAAATTTCTCCTTTACATTTTAAAAGATGTCTTTATAAAACAATCACATACAAAAATGGCCTGTCCTCAACCTCAATCCTGGAAAATAAATCCTACAAGCCTGTGATAAAGATACATTGACAGTCTCATTACTTACTTTTTCATCAAAGCACAAGCACCTGCTGGCTGGCTCTTAGTTTTCAGCCAAACGTCACTCATCGCTTCCCAATACCTCTAATCTCTCTAGTGCCTGCGTCATTCAGATCACACTCTTCTGTGTCTATAACTTTCCCCCCACCACCACATCATCTTGATTTTTCTCCTTCTACAGCACTCTCCCTAAAGTCTGCAGGAGCACAATAATGTGATGTATGCAGAACAATGGTTTGACATATAATAGAAGAGCAACACAGAATACCCATCTAATCTGGCCTTGCAAATGTGTGTTTCTTCCTCCGAGTGTCATACTGAAGAGACATTTGTCTAAAGAGAGGAAAAAAGAAGCGTTCATTTTTTGACAAGGACATGATTTTAAGAAACGCTTAAATGGAAACTATCCATTATTCATGTACAGTTTAAAGGTCTGCATCTTAAATATTAGGTAGTGTTTGGCTGTTAGAAAAGGTGCATTAATTGATCAAGCTCAATAATGAAATTGATGCCAACTGTAGCCTTTTGCCCTTTACACCAAAAAAAGCAGAGAATCCCATTTTATGCTATAATATTTACTCCTCATGGAAAGGTCCACTTTGAGATAGAGTATTGCATGCAGTTAAGAAAGGATTTAGGAAACCAATTTGTACCTTCTATAAGATGCCTTTAGTATAATACAAATCATGCACTATAAATAAACTTTAAATAATTAGCAAAACTTCCTGTAACTAGATTAGTCTACCTCAGGATCCCAGGGGACCAGGGCCTATACTTGGGGCACTGGGTGCAAGGTAGGCACCAGCCCTAGACATAGTGCCAGTCCATCACGGGCCAAACTCACAATTACACCTGCACTCACACAAAGTGACTGTAACAGCACCCCTGTATGGTGTTATCTAAAATGTGTAAATAAGACTCCCACACTAGACAAATACTTTTATTTAATAAAAAGTAAATAGGAATCTCAGGGCTGCCAGAATAGTATAGACTCTGAATTGGATTATTCTATAGCAGACCCCAAAACTCCAAGAGCACTAAGGCTGCTACAGATTTAAACAATTGTGAATGACAATGCTTATTCAAGATTCTAAGACCAAGACTGATCCAATACTGTAAATACCTGCATCCAACCACCCATGCAAATAAATCGATTGTTGCAGAAGAAAAATGCTGGAATACTGATTGTGTAGTCAACATATCCCCAAAACAAACGCAGAATAAATTTCAACACCAAAACTATATTTACAGAATCCAGTACAGTCCGGTACAGTAAAAGCTGACTATCAGTCCAAATGTTAATAATCTACTACTATTGATGATGTTGGTCTGTATTTCCAAAAGCAAAACAGCTTCCAACAGACAGTCCTACTAGCAAATCATGAAGTATTTTTGATTCAGAGGTACACCTCCTCCTGACAATGAGCAATGACAGACAGTTATGGTAACAAATAAAATGAACTTTACTGTTCTTCACTGTTTGCTGTAGAGCTGTATATGTCAAATCAGATCAAATATAATTTGATTTGTCACGTACCATAATACACACAGAACAATATGTAGTGAAATGCTTAGCTGCTACACTTGAATAATATGCATTAAGAAACAACATACAACAATAATAAATAAACAATAACACGCAACGTTACAAATGTCAAAAGAAATCACAATGTTAAATCAATGCAATGGTATGCATTACACCAGAACTACAAAACTGGTAAATAATAGTAAATAAATAATAACACCTTAAATATCTCAATATAAGAGAATCAACAATAGGGCATCTGGTAGCTCTACATCTTAATGGATGTTCTTGCAGCACCTATTCTTACCATTATCAATTACTCATTATTGCATGGTGCAGTACCTCAGGCACTAAAAGTGTCATTTACCAAACCATTACTTTCAGACTTAGACCCACATATACTTACTAATTACAGACCCGTCTCAAATTTACCCTTTTTCTGTAAAATATCTGAGAAAGTAGTCACCAGTCTGCTTCAGTCTCGCCTTACACATCACAATTTTTTTGAGAAATTCTGGTCTGACTTCTGCACCAGTCATAGTACAGAAATGGCATTCTGATATCCTCTGACGAAAATTCCACTGTAATTATCTTGTTAGATTTAGGTACTGGGTGTGATATCATTGACCATTCTATTTTACTATATAGGCAGGAAACTGACATTGGGCTTACAGGCAATGTCCTTGCCTGGTGTAGCTCTTATTATCAAATCAATTTCAGTACATACAGAAATATACTGACAGTACATCCAGCATTATACACAGAAGTAAGATATGGTGTCCGGCAGGGCTCAGTACTGGGACCTTTACTGTTTTGACTTTACATTCTTACATTGGGATCTATCAATAGAAAACATAACATTAATTTTCACTGATACAGAGATGATACCCAGTTATACCTTTATGTTTAGCTAAATGACAGTTCCTCTATGTTGCCCTTAATTAGATGTGTTAGTGAGTTAAAGGAATTGAACACAGATAAAACAGAAATGTTCATTATTAGAGAGAACGATGTTGACAATATTTTGTCATTATTGATCTAATTTGAAATCACTATTAGTTTTAGAGAATTGGCCCACTAACATGCGATTAAAAGTACACATTACAAAACTGTCCAAAACATGTTTTTTCCATCTTAAAATATTTGAAAATTAAGCCATTTTTTAAATAAGCAGGATACAGAGAATTTAATTCAAGCATTGATTTCTAGTTGGGATGACTTCCGCAATGTGGTGCTCACTGGCTCTTAAAATAGTTTTTTATATATAGCAGCTTTCAGTTAATTCAAAATGCTACTGCAAAAATTATTAAAAGAACAAGAAAATACAAATACATAAATTACTCCATTTCATAAGTCATTACACTGGCGCCTGGTTAAGTTTAGCACCAAGGTCCTGCTTACTTATTTGAACTTATCATTAATTGCCAATCAGAATGCACATTAAGATCTCAAGATGTCGGTCTGCTTGTGATTCAAATGATTAATAAAATAAAATGGAAGGTCGAGTTTTTAGTTACAGGGTTCCAAAGCTATGGAATGGTCCGCCTGCTACTATAAGAGACACCCCTTCACTCAGCTTTTAAATCTAGGCTGAAGACTCACTACTTTAGTTTATCATACCCTGACTAGAGTTGCTGATTAGCTGTTCATACCGAATCCTGTGTGGTTTGTCATTAGTACTAAAATGTAAGTAATATAATATTTATAAACTATTTCTAAAGCTTGCCTTTTGTGTTTATCTTCTCGGTACTCACATGTGTCACCCAGTGCCACAGTTCTACTGCCAAGTTATTAGTCTGCCTATGGAAAAGTCATCTTTAATATAGGAGCACTGGAATCATCATGGCAGTAAGAGTGAGGCGGATTGCTTGCCAAGGTCTCCAGGACTCTGAACAAGTATGTATCCTCATATATGACAGGTCAGTATTTAGTGAGTGATATAATCTATTTTTGCATTTTGCCTTGTAGTTTTTACTATTGTATTGTACTCCTGAAGTGCATTTTAAAATGAGTTCATCAAGAACACAGAGGCACAGTTGGAAACTTGTTAAGGGTAAATTTCACACAAACTTTAGCTTTTTCTTTACACAGAGAACCATAGACACTTGGAACAAGCTACCAAGTAGCATGGTAGACAGCATGACTTTTGAGAATTTCAGAGCTATATTTGGTGTGTTTTTTGGGGGGCCTGGTATCACCCTTAAAGTTTAAAATCTACTCTGGCAGTTGGGACACATATTTATAAAAGTAAAGGAAAGTAAGTAAAGTAACCAGAAGGTATTATGTTCTATTATGCTCTGCATCTATTGTTATTTCTTCCTACATAATGTACTTTAGTTCAGAGACTAGGGCAAAAGAAAAAGAGAGATGGGTGCTTGAGTAGGAATAGGGTTCAGGTCTACTGGTCAACCAAAGGCTGCTATTGGGAGTTCTAGTCAAAGGTAACTCCAGAAGGGAGTTTGATGCTGTTCCACAGCACAAATACAGGTAAGAATCCCTGTTAGGGTAAGCAAAAGCTGGAGATGAGTGAGTCAGAGAAAGAGATCTATAGTGAGAGGGAGCCTGCTTTTAGTTTGATATTTAAAGAGATAAGCAACTGGAATGACAGAAGAGTGGACCCTGTTGAGGAAGGCCCAGGATGGCAATCTGTTTTCTTTAATTGTTAATTTCTTTTTTCTTTTTCATCTATATGTTTTATTCATAAAAGAAAAGAGTTATTTATTGTATTAACCACTCTTTGCTGATATAATCGGTGTGGAAAGATTTCAGAAAGACACTCTCGTAAAACATTATCTACTTACACACTTCATACACACAATAACCCTTGACTTACTCATATTTTTACCTGTTTCTAGTGTGGTGACTTATATAGCAAAGGGGGTTGATATTTTGTTACATATAACTTAACCCAGCTTCAACTGAAAGTTGACAGGTGCTTGGAAAACTGGGAGGAAGGGAACCTAGCATTACACTCCATCCCACACCTTTTAAGTGGTAGGTTCTGCATCAGACTGCTTAGAAAATTGTACATCAGCAGAGACCTAACTGTGTTATATGTACTTCACCAGACTGGCAATTAAGACTCATTGTCAATATCCATGGGGTGATCTGTTTCACGTTAGGTAAATTATATACAAAGTGTGAAAAAATCTCAGTGACTCATAGTTTCTTTTACTCTGAATGTCCAATGGAGAATTATGTTAACAGCATCCTCCAGTCTGCACATTATGTTGCATATGTAAGCAGTTTTCTGACTGCATTTAGCATTAAAACACTGTAAAAAGACTATGCTGCTCATTATAGAATCTAGCTTCTATTATTTAGTGTAAATAAGGCCCACAACACTTTTGTAACACAGTAAGTAGCCCACACTCCTTTAAAAAGCCTACAGACAGCAGCACCTCTGTGTTAACCACAGTCATTTGTAATTGTCTTAATTATCCCCATATTCTTTTCTGCAAATGAACCTTTTTTGCATCAAGGAGCTAAGAGTGAGGAACAGAATGGAAATAAAGTACCTTAAACAGGGATTATCTGCATTAGTGTGATGTGGGCAAATCATAAGTGGACGAAAGTAAACCTGTAATAAAGAAAGGTAAATCAAAGAGTAAATTATCCTTAGACAGGGAAAAAGTAAACACATAGTGAAAGGTCCAAAACAACAGAAACTGTAATTAGAGAGAATGAAAATCAAATGCACAAAAAGGACACGAAAAAGCCTGTACTACTGTACCACTTCTGCCTGATTGATGAAATTTACCTTCATTCACAGTAAGGGAAGTTGTGGCTTGTGGTTTTACTTATACTTTATCGCCGTGTTGTTGTAATTGGTTTTTAATCACACACTATACCATATCCTTTAACTTTCAAAATATGGCTTGTTTGTATGTAATGTGTGCATTTAGTGATTTTCATGAAATTGGCATGAACCATATACAGTTAGGTCCATAAATATTTGGACAGAGACAACTTTTTTCTAATTTTGGTTCTGTACATTACCACAATGAATTTTAAATGAAACAACTCAGATGCAGTTGAACTGCAGACTTTCAGCTTTAATTCAGTGGGGTGAACAAAACAATTGCATAAAAATGTGAGGCAACTAAAGCATTTTTTTAACACAATCCCTTCATTTCAGGGACTCAAATCAAAAGTAATTAAACAAATTAAATAACTGGAAATAAAGTGTTCATTTCTAATACTTGGTTGAAAACCCTTTGCTGGCAATGACAGCCTGAAGTCTTGAACTCATGGACATCACCAGATGCTGGGTTTCCTCCTTTTTAATGCTCTGCCAGGCCTTTACTGCAGCGGCTTTCAGTTGCTGTTTGTTTGTGAGCCTTTCTGTTCAAAGTTTAGTCTTCAACAAGTGAAATGCATGCTCAATTAGGTTAAGATCAGGTGACTGACTTGGCCATTCAAGAATTTTCCACTTCTTTGCTTTAATAAACTCCTGGGTTGCTTTGGCTGTATTTTTTGGGTCATTGTCCATCTGTATCATGAAACGCCGCCCAATCAATTTTACTGCATTTAGCTGGATTTGAGCAGACAGTATGTCTCTGAACACCTCAGAATTCATTCGGCTGATTCTGTCCTGTGTCACATCATCAATAAACGCTAGTGTCCCAGTGCCACTGGCAGCCATGCACGCCCAAGCCATCACACTGCCTGCACCGTGTGTTACAGATGATGTGGTATGCTTTGGATAATGAGCTGTTCCACGCCTTCTCCATACTTTTTTCTTGCCATCATTCTGGTAGAGGTTGATCTTGGTTTCATCTGTCCAAAGAATGTTTTTCCAGAACTGTGCTGGCTTTTTTAGATGTTTTTTAGAAGTCCAATCTAGCCTTTCTATTCTTGAGGCTTATGAGTGGCTTGCACCTTGCAGTGCACCCTCTGTATTTACTTTAATGCAGTCTTTTCTTTATGGTAGACTTTCATATCGATACACCTACTCCCTGGAGAGTGTTGGCTCTTGGTTGGCTATTTTGAAGGGGTTTCTCTTCACCATGGAAATGATTCTGCGATCATCCACCAGCGTTGTCTTCCATGGACGTCCAGGTCTTTTTGCGTTGCTGAGTTCACCAGCGCTTGCTTTCTTTCTCAGGATGTACCAAACTGTAGATTTTGCCACTCATAATATTGTAGCAATTTCTCGGATGGGTTTTTTCTGCTTTCGCAGCTTAAGAATGTGTTCTTTCACCTGCATGGTGAGCTCCTTTGACCGCATGTTGTCTGTTCACAGCAAAATCTTCCACATGCAAACACCACACCTCAAATCAACTCCAGGCCTTTAATCCCCTGAAATGAAGGGATTTTTTGTGTTAACAAAATGCTTTAGTTGCCTCACATTTTTATGCAATCGTTTTGTTCACCCCACTGAATTAAAGTTGAAAGTCTGCACTTCAACTGCATCAGAGTTGTTTCATTTTAAATTCATTGTGGTAATGTACAGAACCAAAATTAGAAAAAAGGGTGTCTCTGTCCAAATATTTAGGGGCCTAACTGTAGAATAATTTACTGAATATAATATAATCGTATCACTACTTTTTAAAAGAAAATGGTTCGGCTGAATTAAAAACTCCTTATACCTACACAGACCTTTGACTTGACCTTCTGTATACAGATGATATAAATGTACACCCAGTAAGGCACCAAAAAGCAATCAAAGATATGAACTTAGTTGCTGCTGTGTCCAAAATAGTATTATAGTTAATTAGTGTACAGGAAGGTTTGTCTTTCCACCATTTTCTATCCAATTAAAGGCATTGTTTATGTTTCCTATGGCTGTATATTAACTGCACAGGCCAAACGTGTCAGGGGGAGCAGTGACCTGCAATACAAAGATTTTAAGTTTCACACATACTTTGTGAAAATATAGGAAAAGAAAGCAGATTATGAACCAAAATGCCTTTCATCCTTCATCTCATATGATTATGGAACGAGCAGTTAGTAAAATTTATGTCAGCGTTTCAGTAGTCATTCTAGTAATGCTAACTTATAAACCTCAAAATTTATACACAGTTTAGTCATAATGTACGAGGTGCAACACAAAAATAACCAGACTGGGCTTGGGGCTTTCCTGGAAAACCATCTGGAGGTTGGCTGGACGTGAATCATAGAACTATATCCCCTGCTACACACCCTCTCAAACCGCTGACTGGCTAGGTATATCCTGTAAATAGCCCAGTCAGTATTTGCACAACAATCGCTACACAAGTTACCATGACAATGTCAAGTGAAAAAGCGAATCGCGAGACAAGACAAGACAACGCGCCCATGCACAATATTTTTTCCGTAAAGCAGTTTTTGACTGACGAAAACATTCCTGTCCTCGATCATCCTCCCTATTCACCCAATTTAGCTCCCTGTGATTTTTACTTGTTCCTGAAAATCAAAAGTGACCTGAAGGGAACACATTTTTCTTCAATGGATAAAGTGAAGACAGAAACGGCAAGCCTGTTGAAGTGCCTCAAACAAGAAGACTTCCAGCACTGTTTCAATCAATGGAAGATATGTAGGGAGCGGTGTAGAGATCAGGAGGGGGAGTATATAGAAGGTGACAATGTTTAGAATGCTGTAATTCATCAATAAATATATATTTTTTTTTACCAATCCGGTTATTTTTGTGTATATATTTAAGACAGTAATTTGTACTATTTACATTTAAGACAACAGTGGTCAATTGTAGTGTACCTGAGAAAGTACCATACTGGCTGCAGATTAAGACCAGACTACGTAGTATTGTATTAATCTGAGATGAACCACAGGTCTAAGTGCTGTCCTGAACAGTGGAGCAAGATCAATGTCAAGTTTAACTACTACAAAGCAAGTCTTCTGGTTTTGTGTTTCTCCTTGGTCTTCTCAGCTGGCCGTCTGATTGCTCATTAATGGCAGCTAACCACCAATCTCAATATAATGTAGAAGCGACCCCTGGTTTAAATCTCAAAAGGAGATCACCCCCGGCTTGTTTTATTTTTAATATGTGATTTTAATATTTGTGTGTGTGTGTGTCTCTTATTCTGGTAATGCTGTAACTCATTTTGTCAACTATGTAGATTAAACAGAAGAGTTAATACTCAGCTTTGCCTTATAACCGAATTAATCTAACAATCACCAAAGTATATAAAGTACCTAGTCAGATATTGGACAATATTTATATAGAATTCCTCACTGAGGCACAAATTTCACAGTAGGACACTGGTGCTAAATAATACAGAGTGACAGATGTAATATCAGATCTGGGGCCTCATGTATAAACGGTGCGTACGCACAAAAATAATACGTACGAACATTTCCACACTCAAATCACGATGTATAAAACCTAAACTTGCCATAAAGCCATGCACATTTCCACGGTAGCTCTAACCCTGGCATACGCAAGTTCTTTGCTTGGTTTTGCAGACTGGCGGCACCCAGCGTCAAAGCAGTACTACTGTTCCTGTGTGGTTACCCTTTCTTTTTTAGATCGACATCCCTGACGTGGCTGTGGAATAATAAAAATTTGAATCAATATCTTAAATAGTAGTTGAACAAAAAATCTTGGGCTGAGGGCCTTTTTGACCTAGTCAAAAAGAAAGAGGAATAAGATCTTGTGATTACATCTAAGTGCAACGGAACAATTTGTACTTAGATAAACAAGTCTAAATCGCCTTGACGATTATTATCTGTGTGCATTTGGGTGGATGAAAAATATGTTATGCAAACCAGCTGATGCTAAGAAAATGTATATATTTGCAAGTATAAGAGTTCTTTGTATTAACCATATGAATGCATTAAGATTGTTAAGGTATGTGATGTGGGGAAGTTAAAGGCTAATAAGTGAGTCAGCCCTTAGGAAGATGCACTCTGTCTTAGTTAAAAAAGAAGAAGTTACCCCACCAGTAAGGGAGGGCTGCTTGTGAAGCTGCAACTATAAAATAAGCTTTGCAGTAAGTGCGTTCGTGACAAAAAAAAGATATAAAAGCCTGCTGTGAAAAGAGGAAGGGGGGCTGTGACTAGAAACTGTCAGTGACACTAGCTGACAAGGACTGCAATGGCTGTCTGCTCACCAAGAATAAAGAAATTGCTTTTTTACTCTACATCTGCTGTCTGCCTGCTGTTTGCCTCAAACCTTCGTCCACACGGCTTTATCATATACAGTGAAACTAACTGCATATTGTTTATTAGTTTAATGCATCTGATTGTAATTAACGTGAAACAATATAGTGGTCCAGGGAATAGCCAAAGTATTCCAAATACCATAGTTGCTTTAGTGTTGTTACTCTCACTGCACCTTCTTTTTCTTCTTTCAGCTGCTCCCGTTAGGGGTTGCCACAGCGGATCATCTTTTTCCATATTACTCTCACTGCACCACTCGGAGTATTTATATCACTATATCTGAATGGGGAATCACAGATCTATAGCAGAGAATTATCGGTATACAGCCTCAAGCACACGCTGCCTCAGCCATGCTGTCTATTGAACTGCTCTCACACGGCAAACGCTTCAAAGCCTTTCTTGTACAGACCTCGTGGTTCAGAAACAGTTTCATCCCAAGAACTATAAATGCACTCAATCAGTCCATCAAGTGCTCCTTGCAGAACTGTTTGTACTTACTGTATAAGTACAATTATCTCACTGTAAACTTGCGATACATTTATAATATTGCACAACCTGAGCCACTTTATAAAGCGTGTATTTACATATGATGACAATATCATTTTAAGATGAAATGCAGCAAAATATGTTTATTATATTATACAGATAAAACTTTAACTTCATTTAAATAATCTATAATGTTAATAATTAAACGTGACGACACAGTGTCGCACAACGTGCGTTACTTTTCACACTGACCGGGATTTATGTAGCGGAAGAACGTGGAAGTTGGCGTACGCAGATTTATGCGTCTGGATTTTTTTGTGCGTAAGCACATTTCCGCTTCTGTTCGTATGCCATGTTATAGTGTGAATTCTACGCACGCGTTATACATGAGGCCCCTGGAGAGTACACACAAATATAACTCCACAACACTCCAAAGGAATACAGTATGGAGGAAATTAGTAGTATCTTTAAATGTGCAATGTCCCAACCGGTGACCAAGCAGTTTGTAAGTTAGAACCACCAACTCTGCATCTTTTACTGATGACTAATATATGGTTAAATGTATGTTGAACCTAACTGTTTTAGTTTTTACATTATGCAATATAAATATTTTTATGCATCACTTGTCTTCTTCTGTGTCATTTAGTTACATATATTTAATTTTGTATCACGCTATACTTCAGTCGAAATGTAAATATAAATATGCTTTTAATATTTTTTAGTCTGCCTGATGCATGTGGAATTTTTTTTGTAACATTAACAACCAAGAACAAAAAGTCAGTTGTTCACAGAGCATTTGCCTACTGTGCATCTTATCTTTGGTATGGCCTTCCATTATGTGTTAAAGAAACACACTCAGTTGATATTTTAAATCAATACTGAAAGCTTATCTTTACTCTCTTCATTACAACTTGCCTTGGAATTCAGTCAGGTCTGTCATCTTGAAACATTCACTTACATGTTTAAACTATTATTTTTATCATTTACTGACGTCCCTTAACATTGTGTTTTTAATGTCAAATTTTATTATTTATTATTCCTTTAACGTTGATGTCATTGCTTTTTTTTAATTACTATTTTTAACTTGCTTACTGTATATTTTGTGCCATGTTTTCATTTTTCTACATTGCATTGGGACCATGAAGCATGGTGATTTTACACTTTAACTAAAGCTGATTAATTGATGATTGAGGAACTCTCTTGTTCTCCTCATATCTTGTGGAAAATTATACTTAACAACATCTCTGCATTTTCTAAAACCCCAAATTACCTACATACTCAGTTTGAATTTTTACATTACCTGTATGTGCATGCATTTCACACTCATTCCATCTGTCACTTATGTTTGTTAAATGTCCCTGGCACTTCATATGTTTTGGGATTGTCCTCCAGTATGTGCTTTCTGGACCAATGTTTCTAATTGCCTGTCCTTTATTCTCTCTATGTTAATATTGTCCTGAATCCCTCTACCCTTATCCTGACTTTGATCCAACAGAGGTTATTCTCTCTGGGTACTCTGCAAAAATAATCTTTGCCTTTTACCAGAAAACTCCTGACTTTCTGTAAACTTCCTGAAGTCCTCTTTCTTTAATCTAGTCTTACTTGATTTTTTAGCAGTACAGATCAACTGATCATCTGGCTCAATACAGAGAAATGGAAAATTGCAGTACATTTGGTGGAGAGCTTTGACTAGGGTTCTGCTTCATGCTAATCTTAATCCTAATTTCTTTCCTTTTCTGATTCTTCTCTCTGCATTCAGGCTTGTTGTGTCTATCAGGCCTTTCTCACCTGTTTTCACAGCCATCAGAATATTTCAGTCTGTTACGGACCCCTTTAACAGGACAATTTTGGGAGGGTGGGTGCTTAGAGTTGGGAGGGGGTGGTTGTTGTTGCTTACTGTCACTGATAATTTTTCTTTAATTGTTGATTATTGTTTTTTCTTACTGAAATCAAATTTAAAAATTCAGTCACAAAAAAAGGTATTTTGAAACATAAATATTTATTTAGATAATGTGAGATTTTTCAGCTGATGCATCCATTTTTGCAAGTGTAGGCTAAGTGCTTTAACAGTCACCTTTAATTTTCACCTTCAGATAAATAAGAAATAAATTGTAAACAAATACTAATACCATTGAAAAACATATATTGCCCTTGTTTGTTGCTATTAAAATTACAAATATCTTGAAGGGATAATGCAAAGAATATATATATTTTTTTATTACCAAATTAGTAAGATAAAGTGCAAGAATAGATCTTTATAATTTTTGAAAGCAAAATTAAGGTCATTAGGCGATTCTATGTGGTCTTATTTTTTGAAGTGATGAGGCTCATTTGGTTTAAGTACCTACAAATTCATCTTGCACTCTCATTTTTGAATTTTGAAATGTAGCTCTTGATACAAAATACTAATTTAACATCTTCTTATTCAAACGCGACTGAAAACTATCTCCTTTATGCATGCATCACATAAGCTCAGTAATCTATTTTTGTTTGACCTTTATTTTAAGAAAGGCAGTGAAACCTTTTGTAGACCAGCCTGAGATATTTTGTTTCCTACTTAAGACACGTCAACTCCTTGTTTATCTAATTTTTTTCCTCAATATGATATGCATATGAATACTGGAAAGAAAGAGCCAAGGAACACAACACAAAACTGCAGTAGGCTGAGAGCAATTCAAGTGCAGCTGTACCTATACACTTCTGCATGTGGTTTTCTGTTACTGGGATGTTTATGTAGTAAGCACAATAAGTTAATAATTTGTATCCTCTTTAATAGAATCCCTGTGTGCGTCCAGGTGTCCATGTGTGTGTGTCTTCTGGCAAAGTGCGCATGCGCGGGGCATGGTGCGATACGCGATATTACTGTCAGAGAAAGTTGCAGGCATTTTACAGAAATTCAAACCAGTATTACTGCGAGAGGAAATTAAAGGTACACAATACAGTGACTCATATTACAGCCACATACAAGCCAGTATTACTGTCAGAGGAGATTAAAGGCATATTACCGACGCGCACGCCTGTGTTACTACCAGAGAAAATTAAAGGTATATTATGGACGTACAAGACAGTATTACTGTCACAGAAAATTAAAGACGCACAATACACGACGGCAGCCCACGAAGAACGGTCAGCTCAGCAAGTAAACATCAAGAAAAGAAAGGCTGAAAGAAAGAAAAATATGACCAACAAAAAGAATGAGGTCAAAGTCCCTTGCCATTTAATATAGACTGTTCCTACTAATGTTTATGCACTACTGTTCTAGCGCCCGTTATTGTAACGGGCTAAATGACTAGTTATTGGATAATTATTTATTAATTAGTTTAAACTAGTTGTGATCTACAGAGCAGGCCATAAGCAGAGGATATAGTTGTGATGTTTTCAGTAGAGACTTCTCACTGGACTCATTGTCACACACGTGTGCTTAGAAGGCAGCCAAAGTGTCCAAATGGGAATGAAAGTATAAGAGATAGGAGGTTGAAAACAAGCACACATTTTTCCCTCTTTCAACAGAACAATGGAAGAATAACCTTTATTTTCCACTTCCGTCCCAACCAGACAACATCAGTTCAGGCTCCAACTGATGATGTCACTTCTATCTCCCCTTTGAAGACATCACTTCCGACTCCAACTTATGACGTTATTTCCACTTCCTCTACTTTCTTAAATTCCCCTTCCTGCTGTTTCAAGATTAAAGATCCACCCAGTCTGTATTTGATTGTCTACTATAATTACTACAAAGAGACCTTCACCATTAATTTTTTTGACTCAACGTTCCAGACATTATATGGGGAGGCTTCCCCAAATCTTTGTTTTTGTCTGTTTATTTATTGACACCTTACACATCCTGGACCATTTAATTAAATTCAGGGCTGTATCAAGCCAGAGCATATTCTAGCAGCACAGGCACAAGGCAGGTCCTAACCATGGGTAGGCTGCTGCAATAAATTACCTTTTTTAAATAGATCCGGTTATTGTACTTTCTTACCTTATTGCTATATCTGCCATCCTTTGTTGGAGCTACTGGATACAACTGTCTTTTTCCCCATGGAATGTATACTAAAATTATCACTGTAAAGCCCTTCATTATAACTTAGTCTGGTAGACAGCTGAATATGTCTTACCATATATCCGCAATTGGGGAAAAATAGATGGAAGTTTATTTCATTCTGCAATATAAGCAAAACATTAAAAACACACATTCAACTGCAGAGAATTAATGAGTTTATAGATCGATAGATAGATAGATAGATAGATAGATAGATAGATAGATAGATAGATAGATAGATAGATAGATAGATAGATAGATAGATAGATAGATACTTTATTTGACCAAAGAGGCAAATTTAGCTTTTAAAAGAATCTCAGGAAATATTATATAAATCAAGCAACATCTAACAGTGAAATACACAAAAAAAGTGCAAAAAAAAGAAGAAACCTTCTGATTTGGTTAATGATAAGAGGTGAGAGAAAGAAAAGGGAAAAGAGGAGGGAACAAAACCTGAATGTGAAAAGATGGAAGTGTGAGTTTATAATTTATTCAAGTGATTCTCAGTTTGTCAAAACATTAGCAACATACACTACATTTGAAGAAACAACTACAAGCAGTTCTATTTTAGTCACATGCTATGACTGTGTCCTTTGTCTGCCACCTCTTGGTGTCCCCAACAATCTTCATTACTTATCATGCTTCAGCTGTTCTTTGTTTTAGACAAAAAGAGATGAGCATAATTAACTATATTGCAAGAAACCGACATGGTAACAACCCTCTGAAGCCTGTATATACAAGTAACAGTCAAATCTTTGTTAACTAATATGGTAAAAGCTATAATTGGTATTGTAAGTAGTGCTGTGAATGTAGCCCTAGTGACAGTATTTCATTACAAAGTAATATATATACATATATAAGCACGGTGGCGCAGTGGGTAGCG